>NC_087521.1:38428291-38779541 GCF_963921805.1 Phalacrocorax carbo
CCACACGTCTGGACAGGGCACAGATTTGCAAGGCTTACTGTGGAGAGCCTGGAGTGCGAATATCAGCTCTCACAGTGGCATCAGAAGTAGGTCACTGTGACTCTGTCCTTACGCTTGCCTTCCAAACTAATGAACATGGAACTTTTGCTCTTATAGGGTCAAAATGGTAATTTCAAACTTTAGAGCACTTTTTCCATTAAAAACAAACAAACAAACAAACAAACAACACTTTGCTGAAATAATCCGTACTCACTAACACTTTTGATTCAATGAATTCTCATTTTCAAATGGAAAGAATGGTTATTTAAAAGACTCCTGACCTTCTCTCTCAGGTCCAGACTGTGAATGCTAGTGAGCCTGGATATCAGCTTCCTTCCAGGAATGAAAATCCTCAGAATTTATCAGCTGAAAATATTAAAAAGAAAAATATTTTCAAGACTTGCGACAGGGTTGCAACAGGAATCTCTAACTTCTGCCCTGCAAGCATTTTGCGTATTCTGACGATGTAGTGACATGCAGCAAGGGGGAGATTTATGGTTTTTAAACTGTACTCACGTGTATCTCAGATCAGCAGTTCCAGAATAATTCCGTAGAGTCGTGCAGAATAAGGGAAGCCACAAGGAGGGAAACAAATAGAAAAGAAAATATGAGTAAAATACAATCTGAGAAAAGATGGAGGGACCAGAAGAGGAAAATAATTAAATTTTTGGAAAAAACTAGTGTTGCAAAACGGAACTGTAGCAGGGCAAGCTGCACGCAAATACTGGGGTTGGTCAGCTTGCACGTCGAGGCAGCTGAAGAGAAGCAGGGCTGGGTGCCCCGGGTGACCCCGAGAGAGGTGCGTGAGGGCACCAGGCCGGGGGGCAGTGGGGCAGGAGACCCTTTAAGAAGAGCCGAGGGGACCGAGGCCCTTTGCGGCAGCTGGAGAGCGACCTGGCTGGCGCGCAGCCTTTGGCTCTGCCCCAGAGCATCACAGCGGGCTGCGCCCAGGAGCACGGGCGGCTCGGGAAGGCCGTGTTTCACACGTGTGCCGTCGTTCTGTTTGACAGCATAATTTAAGTTCCACGAAACCATTAAACAGGTATTCATATGTTGTAAAGCAGACAGAAGTAATGAAATATATTATGCAGAGGGCCATCATTCATCCAATTTATTACGTTACAACGTTCCTCTGATTGAATTACGGTTGTGAAATTACTCTCTGTCCATATATTATCCTATGTTTAATGTATAGGGTACATCTGTTCAGGGTGGGATGATAGACTAGGGACGGTTTATTTCTGCAACTATTCTTCCTGTAACTAAGTCACCCGTTTATCACTTGTGCGATAGCCAACGGGCACATGCTGGGGAAGGAGCACAGGGGGCTTAATCTCTGCGCCCTGCCATCATGGTTCCCCTGAACATGAAAAATCAGTGCTCGCAAAAGGCCCTTGCTGCACATGAGAAGGTAACACAGCTTTTTAGCTACAGCCAGTTCAATCCAGCCAGGTTGGTACTGCAGGAGATTTGAGGCTGGGAGAGAAAACCCCAGCTGAGGCCAAGTGCAACATGGCAAAGTGAGTGAAACTTTTCATGGGCTGGAAAGTTCTGGCAGAGCTCCCAAATATCTGAGTGTTCTGTGTTAGCCCCTGGGCTGCCCTGGTGGTGTCACCCCCGGCAGTGCCCTGGGGATGTTCTCCATCGTTGCGCACATCCTGCAGTCGTAGCACACCAGGCAGAGCTGTGGCTACCATCCCATCCCATCTCATCCCATCCCCATCCTACCCCATCCCATCTCATCCTATCCCTGTCCCATCCCATCTCATCCTATCCCTGTCCCATCCTACTGCATCCCGTCCCATCTCATCCTATCCCTGTCCTATCCCATCTCATCCTATCCCTGTCCCATCCCATCCCCATCCTGACCCATCTCATCTCATCCTATACCTGTCCCATCCCATCTCATCCCATCCCGTTCCATCTCATCCCATCCCCATCCTATCCCTGTCCCATCCTACCCCATCCCATCCCATCCCATCCCATCCCATCTCATCCTATCCCTGTCCCATCCCATCCCCATCCTGTCCCATCTCATCCTATCCCTGTCCCATCCCATCTCATCCTATCCCTGTCCCATCCCATCCCCATCCCGTCCCATCTCATCCTATCCCTATCCCATCCCGTTCCATCTCATCCCATCCCCATCCTGTCCCATCTCATCTCATCCTATCCCTGTCCCATCCCATCTCATCCCATCCCGTTCCATCTCATCCCATCCCCATCCCGTCCCATCCCATCTCAACCTACCCCTGCCCCATCCTCCCCCATCCTGTCCCATCCCACCCTGTCCCGTCCCATCCCGTGCCATCCCAGGTATGCACACACCTACCCCGGTGCCCCTGCAGGAGGAGGCAGCGAAAGGACACCCCGAGTACCCAGCCCAGACCGCACCTGGGCAGAAGCAGCAGTAAAGCACCCCAAAATCAAACCCATGACAATTTACAGAGCTTTCCCCCAGGGAAGAAATAATGCTGTGGAAAGATCTACCTTCCTATTAAAACTCCTGCATGCGGGAAAAGCAGATTTTCTGTCAAAGAAGCATTTAATTAAGCATTTTTTCATCTAGATCTGCTTTTAATCCCGCAAGTTGTTAATATTGCCGTTCTTGGCCTGCTAATAGCTTTCTGTTACAAAAACCAAAATATTTTACAGATACCATATTCTCAAGTTTCCTGTCATGTAGAGAAGTAAAGCTGTTTTTATAAATAACGGTATGGAGAAACTGATAAACTTCTGAGGACAAAAAAGGAAGATAGGGTTGGGTTTAATTGTTTTTGAGATCAGATTTTTTTGGAACCGTTTCCATTGCAACATATAATGGGTTGTTCCAAATCCCTGGTGTTTTATTGATGGCTGCAGGTTGGCTGGGGGTTTGTGTATAGGGCAAATGAACCCAAGTCTCAAAACAGTTGCCAGGGCAGTAACAGAGCTGACAGTGAAACCTCCCTTCCTTATCTCGGCACACAGTAATAAGTTTTACCACCTGGCATTGATTTAATTTCGAAGGTGCTAATTGTTAGTGGGGAGGGGTGAGTCTGCACATCACCTATATGTGGAGCCACAGCACCGGCTGCAGCCCTGGGAGCTGAGCACCAGCCTGTGAACAACTAGGAAATACAGCAGCACTGCAGCTGTATCCCAGCAAGGAACCTCAGCTGGGGGGGTTTAATGAAACAGGTATTCTTTCCTGTAAAGAATTGCTGCGTTTTGTGATTGAACTAACTGCTGTTAACGTGAAGTACGTGACATTGCCAAATCAGGGGTCTCTGGAGATTTTTCTTTAGCGTGGTCTTTTCTTTTTTGCATGTGCTGTTTCATTGCTAGCTGGTTTGGGAAAGCTCAGTAGATGGTTATGGAACATACGTGCCTTCCAGCCCCTCTTCCCTGCCATGAATTTCATTGTCAGGCTGTAAATGTATTTCTCTTCCTTTGTTGGTATATTACAGCACATCTCTGCTAGAGAGCGTTAGCTAAGAATGTGACATTAAATGGCAGGAGATTTCAGACTGGTTATTTGTTCATTTATTTTTCTGCCCATCTTCTCTGCCTGTTTCTCACCCTTTGCCTGCTTGAGTTGCATTATTACTTCTTGAACCCAAGGAGCTCTAAAATCTAATCTAAGAAAATAAGGCTGAGTTCTCGCAGATCATCTGGTCCATTTGCCCAACAAAAGGCCTGAAAAACTGCATCTCTCTTTTTCTGACAGGTGCTTTTCTTACTTGTTCTTGGGGGGAGAAAAAGTTAAAGGAACTTCCATAAGTTCTCCAAAAAATCTATTTCAGTGCTTCAGTCTTCCGTTTCTTATATGGCTTTGTCGTAGCATTTAGCCTAGGTTTACCTTGCTGCAGTGTTTTCTGGTATCCTTTGTCTCACTTACGGCTGACCCCAGGGTCAGTTTGCTTTGCAGAACCACGGAGGGGGGAGGCAGCCCTGGAGGTCACCTCGCCCAGCCCCTGCTCCAGCAGGGCCCCCTCGAGCAGGCGGCCCAGGATCGCGTCCGGGTGGGTTTCAATGACTCCAAACCCCCTCTGGGCAGCCTGTGCTTGGGTTTTCTTCCCGGAGTTTATTATGTATGTGAAGACGATCGGCTTGGTTCCCCTCTGTTCTCTCTCTCTGATTCGATAACGCCACTTCATTTGGCCTTTCAGGTTTTTTTGTGTGTCCGTTCATCTGTGGTTCTCATTTGAACAACATCTTCTTTAGAAACGTGGTGTAAGAAAAGAAATCGTGCATCTTACAGGGCTTGCTGTTGGTTGTGCCCCCCACCGCTGTTTGCCTTGTGCGTACCGGAATGACGCTGTTGTCTCAGCTTGTAATTGCACGTAGCCCCAAGACCTTTCTCTGTAAACCTCTACCTAGCTACTTCTTCACCTGGGCAGGATTATTGCTTATTGGATTTCATCCTGATTTTCATTTAAATTCTCTAATATGGTAGAACCGCCTTGAAGTCTAATCTTGTTTCCTAGCATGCCCACGTCCCTTTCCAGTTAGGAGTCACCTGCAAATGGGATAAACATATTCCGCCTCTCATCAGCCAGGCCTTTGCTGATGAGTCACACCAGGCTGTGGGAACCCCCACAGGACCCCACCAGCTCAGTCTTCCCGTTCCTGCTGCTGAGCCTTTCTGATCTGCTTTCTGGGTGACTGTAACCCATCCAGCTTTTACGTGGCTTATCAAGAGCGTGTTTCTCAGCTTTTCTTGCCATGGGAGGGAGCATTAACCGACTCATTAAACTCAGTTCTGTGAGACCTGCTGCTCCCCTCCATCCCCAGCCAGTTCCCCCGTCCCCAGGGGCACGGCATCCACCGTCGGGGAGAGGGGAACAGTGGGGTTGCCGTGAACCGTTCTGGACAAAATCATTCTTGTTACTTATCTCTCAGAATCTTCTGGGGATTTGCAAAACGTGGTTTGATTATTTGCTCCTGGCAACAGAAGCTACGCGAGAGGCTTTGCATAGGAAGTGGAAGATACGCGACAGTTTGCCCTTGGTAAGTCTCCCAGTCTCATTCTTCCTCCAAAACTCCCCAGCGCTAGCAGCAGGCAGTTCTGAAATTGCTCCAATCCTCAAAGAACTTCAAGAAAATATCGGCAGGCTCAGCTCCTCTGAAAACATTAACTTTTCCACCCTGCTCTTTTCTGAGCTATTACCCTTGAGTCAATGACACTAATCGCGTTACGCGGCTGATTGCAATTGTCCTGTTACTGAAGAGTGAAGGAAACGGTAACAAAAATTATTGAACAGTGGCTTTTCAATGTTATTTGCCATAAGCTTTTCTCCCTGTTTATTTGCCACCTTTCTGTTTGCTCTCTTGCTTCCGTAGGTCCGTTCACAGAACGCTTCCTCGGTAGTCCGATTGCCCTGGGTGGGTTTACCTCCAAGTGCCTTGGCTCTCCTGATTTTCCCCTGTATGCTCATGCCATTTTCTTCAGTGCCTGCCCTTAGCACCAGTCGAAGCACAGAGAAAGCAGGAACTGGTTCCACCTCGTGCCTGTGAATCACCCGTGGTTCAGGCAGGTGCTACCCTGTCCTTCCTTCGTGCTGGAGGAGCGTGTGTTTATGCCATCAATATCCCTCCTTTAAGAAACTGCCATCTCCTAATTGCATTTTCCTCCGGTCCTCCGAGATCACTTGAATGCATCCTGAGATTACTCTCTTCGTCATCATTTTTCAACAGGCTACCTTTTCTATCTTCCTTTTCATGCCTTCTCCCCTGTGGGAAGCAGTCACCTCCAGCAGAGCTTCATCTCCGCTTGCCTTCAGGTGATCCAGCCACTCCCCGGGCACCACAATACCAGGGCTTTTGCAGCAAAAAGACGAGTTGCAGCTCCTTTGTGTTGTCAGGTAGAACTCGTCTGAGTGTGACCTTTTCCTGGGATAAAGCTGGACGTTGTGCAGCCAGGCTTAGCAAGCGTGATACAGCACATTAGCATTAATGAAATGGCTTCAGCATATTGCAGAGGGCAGCGGTGGGTGCCCGCCTGCGGTACCCCGTCTGCAGCACGGTTAGTGCTCCTGAAGCACGGCCTGGGAGGCAAAGCTTGTGGTTTCCCGGGAAATGTGCTCAACCAGGAATATTTTCCTTGTTTAGAAGTTTATTGCCACCTGTAGTTAGTAACAAAGCGTCTAACGAGACCCAGGATTTGCTCCCTTCATCCCCGCCCAGGCTGGCCCCGGCTTTCCCCAGGTCTGGGGGGCAGTGGTGCCCTGCCTGGCACCCCCAGTGAAAAACCCAGCATCAGCAGAGAAGGCGACTTAATTTACCTCTTCACATAATGCCAGTCCCCGTTTCCAGCTTGAAGTATCTCCAATGGACAAACACCACACAGCTTAGCGTAATTTGACAGTAAATAGGTTAAGGATGCACCTGCCCCATGGCGGCTGGGTGCTGCTGCCCCAGCAGCAGTGGCTTGCTGCTTAAGGAGCCGGCACCCCGAGCTCGGCACCCGCCCTTCCCCTCCCAGGCCGGCACGCTCTCGTTAACGCTGGGTGTTAACGATCCAGGGGCCTGAATCCAAGGAGTTATGGGGTTTAGTTTAATTGTCCCTCCTTGCAATCTTACCTGCATTAAGAAAAAAAAAAACTTAAGTACTTTACTAATAGTTTAGTCTTTTTCGTGGGGCTTTTTGCTTCCATTAACTGTTCTGAAGCCACCTGCCTCTGACTAAGCATCGGTGCCGGGGACGGCGAGTGAGGGGTAGGGGTGCTTGTGGCTTGGGGGTTTATTAAAGACAAAAAAGGCGGCTGTCAAAGCATGAAACTGCATTTTCTTATCACAGGTTTCAGAAAATAGTCATTAGGAAAAAAAAAATATTTGCATCTCACAGTAAAGTAACAGTAAATGTCACTGTTCTTAAATAGCACATGTCGCACCTCGCTTGATTTAGTGCCCTTTCCCTAACTGGAACACAAACAGACACTTCTCCAGTCTTCAGCACTATCCAGCGAGAGGAGAAGTGTTAACATTTATTACTCAATAGCAAACATCATTAGCATGACCTTTTTGAGACATTTTAAAGGAAAAATATATATAATGCAGAATCTGGAGATCCTTTCCCTCAGAAATACTCAAGCTTGCAGCTCCCTTTGCATCGCCTCTATCTCACGGGGAAGCAAATACCTTCAGCTGACAAAAGCAGAAGGACTAACTGTGCCCTGATGGCTTTGCATTTCTCAGCGTCTTTATCAGTGCTCCAGAGGATGCAACAGCTCAGGCAGGTGGGCTGGAAAACAACCACAGGGCTCACAGGTTTTTGCTGATAACCCCCCCCCCGACTATTTCCTATGAATATTATACACCACTGAAGAGCATCCCAGTGCTGGAAACCCTTTGGGATGTCCGTAAATGCTTTGAAGAAGTGACTGCTTCGTTCCTGGTTTAGCATCACGTGCAGTCTCGGGCACGTGAGGCAGGGAAGCAGGGTGAAATGAAGGTAAGGGTGTAGTTGGTCCTGAAAGTACGCTTTCAAGGTACGAAAAATCACGGTCCTGCACTGCGCAGGCTCTTCATCGGGGCCCGAGAAAGCCTTTTGTGGCGCCGCGTGGGCACTACAGCGAGGCTCCGCGTGTGCCAGGAGGGAGGCTCTAACACCCCCGAGGGGATCAAGCTGCATGGCACCCAGCTCGCGGTTTCGGGAACGCCGCTGCGCTGCCCGTGCACGGCGATACCTTTCCCAGCATTGCCCCGCACCCAGATGAAGCTGTCTGGATGCTGCGTTGTTGTCTGGAAGTAACGAGGAGTGTCACCGGCCCCTTGCCTTTTGCAGCAACGATGGGAGAAGTTTTATCAGCAAAAAGAAATAATTGTTATCTCTGCAGCTTCTCTCTCCTTTCTGTCCTTGGCTCTTCCCTGATGCAGCTTGGGAAAGCAAAAAAAAGAAGGAAGAAAATAAAACAGTGGTTAAACCTGTCCATGCCCTCAGCTAGGTTAGAATTCCTCCATTTGATTAAACCTGGTGATTTTGGAGCACCAACCTGTGTGTACTCAGCTGGGTGTAGCTTGGAGCGACAGAAGAGAGCAGAGGCAAAGCTGCAATGTGATGAGAACAGCTCACCGCAAACTAGCCCAGCCTGTCCGTTTGTTACCAGCAGTTCTTTGCTAGAAATTAAGTGTTTTTTAACAACGCAAGGTAAAATTTTGACTGCCAGATCCCAACGTGTCATAAGCCCAAGTAGTACAGGGGGTTGAAAGTGCTTTATTGGCTGAACTGAGAGCTGCTGGCTGTTCAGACAGTGTCTGCTGGAAGAAAATGTGTGTGTATAATGTTCTTGTATGTAATACCTGTGTGTGCGTGGTGTGTGTACGGGCACCTCACAAACGAGCAGCGCCAGCGCGGCTGCCTTGCGTCTTTTTCAGAAGGCAGAAGAAGGGATCTGCTAACGCCAGCCCTGGCCCTTGTTTCTCTCGGGAGGAAGGCGATGGGAATATTTCTTTCATGCAGGATGATGGGCCGAGGCTTTCTCCTACCCTACGAAAAACCAGCTCCCAGCTGTGGCCGGTGGTTTTCCAGCATGACGCTGTATTTCTTGGCGTGCTGCGTGTTGCCCATGTCCGCAGCGGGCGCAAAGCAGGCGGCAGCGCCACGGCAGCAGGGGAGGCTGTGCCAGTTGGTCCTGCTTCAAAAAACGTTCAAAAAACCATGTAAACGTGGCACCTGAGGACATGGTTTAGAAGACGTGGGGGTGTTGGGCTGGGGGTTGGGTTTTATGATCCTAGAGGTCTTTTCCAACCTTAATGATCCTACGGTTCTGCTATTTTATTGCTGGCAAAAAGTGACGAGTGATGATGAAACGAGGAAGGGATGAAGGACAAGTGCCTGGGCCAGGCAGAAAAGGTCTGGTCTAGCAAGGTGTGACCTGGGCGGGGCTGGTGCGTGCACCGCGGCTCAGCCTGGGGCACGGCGCGGGATGTCCCAGTGCCTCTCCTCCCCCTTCCCCGCAGCGGAGGGTGACCGCGGGCCGGACACGCTCCTGCCGGTGCGGCTGCCGGCATCGCTCCCCAGGCTCGGACAGGGCTGCCGACAGCGCTGCAGCCCGGGGCAGCGCTGGTGTGGCGGATGCCTCTGGCCACCGGTGCGTGTAACCCGCAGCTTTCCTCGTCCCTGCTGGGCGAGCACCGCGGAACCGGCCCCCTGCCCGTGGGGCGGCAGCTCCTCCGTCATACCTGCTGATGTCCATCGCACGCGTCCGTGTGTCCACGCGCACTTGTACGTGCGTAGTTGCGCTAGGCTTCCCATGGCATTTCCCAACCAATTTTTGTGTGATAAGTATGCGAAGGAGATTTATTTGCTTCAGAACAAAGGAAAACTGGAGATTAGAAGGATGAAAAGTGGGTGGCACCACGTGCGGAGAAAGAATGAGGGAAAAGTAAATTGCAAGAAGGAAAAAGGGAAGCAGGAGAGAAGGAAAATGTTCAGGCATCCTCTTTAGGTGTCCTGGCAATCCTGAGTTTCTTCCTATAGCCTGCGAGTCCTTCAAGGGGACCTGTACTCTCTGAAAGCACCTTTAATAGAATGACCTTTTTTTATATCTTCAGACCTTTATCTTCCCACTTTCATTTTACCTCTAAAAGGTGGCACTCATGATCTAAGAGCTCTTAAATGGAACAAAACCTGCCGCATCCAGTGCGTGCCTGCCTGGCGAAGGAGGAGGCACCGTGGCCATAACACCACGGCGCAGAAGTGCTGGCGCTGTCGAGGGCAGATGCTGGAAGCTGGTGGGGTGGACAACCCCTTCCAGCAGGTTGCAGGATATGCACCTGCTGCTGCGGGGGGTCCCAGCACGCCGGGGGGTCCCAGCACGCCTGGGGGTCCCAGCACGCCTGTGGTCCCCGCTGCCGTCCCGGTCCTGGCGAGCGCTTCCCGGCTGAGCCTCCCGCTGCTGGCACAGCCCGCGCCCACCCACCTGCCCCGCTGCTCCTCACCCTTCTTCAAAGGGAACGGCGTCTTTGCAAATCGAGCCACAAATAAGCATTTAAATTACCGCTGTAGTATTTTTCTGCACATCAAAAGCCATCAAAAGAGCAACTAGTTGCATCCTAACAGAGAAAGTGATCTGTGGTTGTTTCAGTCCCTACAGCTTTCTGTTCATGGGCAGCTCTCATGAAAAGCTTCTTGTGTGTGTGATGGATCTCAGTAGGGTTGTTAATCGCTGTCAACAGCTCATATCATGAAAAAGCACAGCGCTCTTGGATGCACCATGTAATTCCGGACTGCACACGTTGCCCCCCTGCTGCTTATGCCTATATTTATAACAACTCTAATTTTTGCTAGATTCAAAGAGCTTTTTGATCATGTTTTTGCTTTAGCTGTGTGACGCGGTCAAATTGCAGTAGTAGAAAAATCTGTTGTAGTGTTCGGCGATTGTCTCCTGTGAAACACCCCAGTTATCTCACAGGGACACTCTTTAACATATATGAAATGGGGCATTTCTCATAGCCCTGCAAAGACTTGTTTTTGGCAGACAAGCTCCATCAAATGCCTTTGCCTAAGTAGTGCAGACTTGCGGTAAAACCTTTTAAAAGTATGTTTTTGTGAGAGCTAATAGATTGCTAGCGTTTAATCCTGCCCCGATGGGGACAACAGCATACGTGACGCCTTGTGATTTTTTTTTCTTTATATGAGCATAAATATCAAAATGGAATCGGGGTATTGTTTGTTTCTATAAGGAAGTGAAAGGGCAGTAATTTATTAGATAAAAGTTAGTACAGCTGGGCCCACATTAGGGTGATTTTGTACAACTTCCTCAGAAAAACTTGATTAAGCTGATACATGTTTGAGGCGAAACGCAAACAGGATCTGGGATCTGGGTAGGTAAGTGATTCTCATCGATAAATAAGCACCGATTCGGTAAAAGTTCATCACAAAACAAAGCAAGACATTTTGTGGTGAATGGAGGTGGTTTTGATGGAAGGGCAAGTGGAGACGCGCTCAGCCAGCTATACTGACAGGTTTTATTAGCGTATGGGATGCTCTTACAAGCAGAAGCAGCCAGAGATACAGGAGCGGGACAGACGTGAGTGAAGGAGGAAGCTGGCGAGGGCTCGGCTCGCGCCTTGGCTGCGCCGCTTGGCGGCCGCACCTGCCCGGAGCATCTGCTGCTCTCGCCCAGTGCAGATGATCTCAGTGTTGTGGTACCCGGGGCGTTTCTAGCACGGAGCCTTCCCCGCCTTGTGGAGGCTCCACCTGGAGCTCTTGGGGCCTGTCCTGCACGTGGTTGTGTGGACACTCAGAAAGCAGACAGAAATCCCCCGCCTGCCCCTGGGGAGGACGTCTCCATCCCTCCCAGTGTGCCCACGGGACGGGCCTGGCTCCCTCCTGCCCCGCTGTCCTCTCCACCGCCTGCGGTGACTGACAGCGCCCGGCCAGTTCCTCCAGCTTTCTGCCCTGTTACAGGGTAATAATTTAACCGGCCCACCCTCCAGAAAACCTTCTTTCCACATGTTTCATACACCCAACCTCTCTTTCCCCCAAGGCCAAATCTGAGTATTGCAAAATTACTTATTTCTTTCTAGTAAGGCGAAACCAAACTGTTGCATACAGCAATGGATGGGCTCACGCTGAGGTCTCCCAGGCCTTGAAGCAGAAGCTTATGGGAAGAAAATATCCACAAGCCTTTGCTAAATCAGAAGCGAAGGGGCTTGCTCCCGGCGGATATCAGAGGGGCCTGGCAGAATTAAGCGTATATAACGCTTGATGTTGCAAATGTCGTACTGAAATCAATTCCTTAGGAAAAGGAAGGTGGAGTATTAAGTCTGAAAAGCAAAATGAGGATAACATAGGCCTTCATCCATCAGGAATTTTCCATGAAGAAATGACCGTCATGTTATATATTACCTCTTATTTTTCATTTCACATTGTGTTTTATGATCAGAGTAAACTACTACATATTAGCTGTTTTAGTAACCAGAATAATGGCCCTGTAACTTCAAGATTATGCTAACGACGTCAGTTCAGCGCTTGGCTCTATTTCCCGCTTTGCTACAAAGAGCACAGCAAGGGACTGGGACAGGAAAATGTGGAGTTACACAGAAAAGGTGAAATTGGGAATGCATATTCCTAGCCGTGCGTTAGGGAGCCTTTGGTTACGTGCTAAGACGTACAGCTGAGACTGATAAACATGAAAATTACCAGAGGGATTAAAACATCTTCCGTGGTGGCCAGATGAACCCAGAGAAAGAACGATGTTAACGCCGATGTTTTTGGGGGATTCATTCTGATGATATTATAAAATTCAGGGCGGGTAGCCCTGCCTCCCGACAGGTACTGTTTGCACTCTCAGCTTGCGCGTCGCATATTTGATTTGGGAACAAGAGCTTTCCTGTGCCCCGTCCCTCCCCTCCGGAGCGCTGTCACTGGACAGCCCTGAGCCGGGATGGGGGAGAAAGAAGTAGGCGCCTTATCAGGGACCGGCCGTGCGCCGCGGCAGATATTCCTTAGTTCTTTGAAGCATTTTGAATTTTGTAGCTCAATGAAATCTGCCTGATAAAAATGTAGGGTCTGACTCTTGTTTGCCTTTATCTTCAATGCTACCAACTGCATTTCTTTCTTTCATCTTTATGTCTTCTGCAAAAGTAATGTGCACCTGCTGGTGATGTTAATATTCATATTCCTGTTCTTCCCTCTGATGGAAAGATGTTTCACTAAGTATAAGCCCTTGGCAAAATATAGTTAGAATAGTGAAAAGAAGAAAGTTTGGCTCTCAATTCTTCTGCGTTCCTCATTCAGATATGGTAATTAGACCCTGAAATTTTTCGTCTTTCAGATTTTATAGTTGACCACCATCTCCTCAAGCTTTTATCCCCCTGCAAGTCATCTGCCCGTACCCCAGATGGCAGTCACTGTCCTCAGGTCGATAAATCCACCGGAGCTCATCACCAGCCTGCTGCAGGGAGCAGGGACCTCCCAGCACTGTAGCACCTTCCGTCCTGCTCCGCCACAAAGACTGAGAGCTCTTACAGGCAGCTGAGACAAACCTTCCCCGCTCTCCTGCCAGGGCAGGGCTCGGCGGAGGCCGGCTCCCGCCGTGGTGGTGCCTCCAGGGCAGCCCCCTTCGCCCTGCCAGGGTGCCCTGCCTTGGGTGCGGGCTGCTTCAGGTGGGGCTGCGGCCTCAGCGGGGTTCACCTTGACTGCAACCGCTTCCAGATTCCCTATAACTAAACTCATCTCCTACCTTCCCTGGAGGCCAACCACTTCTCCCTTTCATACATCGTATTTCTCTCTCCACCACTGGAAATGCCTCATCTTTGGCCACTGTGTGCAAATGCTTGATATAAGATGCAGGGTCCTCTCTCCGGCCTCTGCGGAGGAAGACGTCTGCAAAGCTCTCTAGCTCTTCTCCACTTGCCTTTGGCTACTGGGGAACGTGGTTGTATGAAGACTGTGCTTCACAAGAATTCAAACGCAAAATCTAAACCCACGTGGATGATAAAGGCACGCCATACGCTAGAGAAAGCGGGAGCCGCGTCCTTTGAAATGGCATTAATACCTTGAACTATTAGTAGTTTATAGCCAAGCTTTTCTTGCTAGGAAAAAATCTTGCCTATCCTGCCCTACCTTTGGCTTTTTCTGCGTTAAGGACGCCTCTCACTGATGGTTCGTACCTGTCCTGTGGTTAATTAGTTTCCTTACCTTTCCGCATGTCAGACTGAAGAATTCCGAGATTTCAGAAGAAAATCTTGTTATTTGATCCAGCACTTTTGACTGTGAACTTTCAACTAGTATATCATCTCGCCCCACTTTTTTTATTCAGGTAGTTCATGCGTGCCGCAAGAACATCCATTTACTCTTTTAAAAATCAAACTCAAATGGTTCTGCATATAACTTTTCTTGACCTTTTTTTTCCTTTTGAGTACTTCCAGGCACATAGTGATGTACTAAAGCTAGATACGTATATAAATCATGTCCGTAAGAGTCAGCGATGCTCTAAGTTTTGGGTTTTCTTTTTAACTTCCCTTTTTAAAATCAAGTGGAAACCATATAATTATTGCAGTATTTTCCTCCGATAAGTTCCCACAGACGATTTTGTCAAGAGCAGTCAGCTAGCAGGAACATGAATCTTTCCAGCCATCACAACAAACGGTAGCTGTTATGAGCCCGGGACAATTTGAATATAATCTAATAATGGCACCTAAATCCATACTTGTCAGGTGGCCTGACACCAGGATCCCAGGAAATAATGAGCTTGCGGAGGCAGCCGGTGCAGCAGAGCGCTCCTCGTTCTCGCCTCTAATTGCAGCCGGCGCTGGCAGCGAGCGCAGCCTCAGACGTGCTGACCTTTCCCGGCGCCTCCGGAGCTGCTCGGCTTTGAGTGACTGAGCCTTTTGTTTGCCGCGCTCGCTCCGCTCCCTCTGCTTCGTTAGGCAGGCGCTGGGGAGGCAGGTTAATAAAAAGGCAAGATTTAGATCAGTCACTATGCAACAGTGCGGAAAACCAAAAATCAATCGGCTGTCCGTTCAGATAATCCCTAACCACGGATCTCATACGCCGCTGGCCTGGGGAAGAGCGCCTGCTCTCCAGCTAATTGCGCTGAGGGCGGCCGCGTGTTCCCAGCGCTGTGAACAGAACTCCATGCCTAGCATCTTCCTTATTTCTCTGCTCCCGCCTCACCTTCTGAAGTAGATGATTGGGTGTGGGTAATCACAGCGAGAAACCATGAAATATTACGTGAGACCAGCACCCACCTCGAGACACCAGTTAGAACCATTATATAGTTTAGATTGGTTGCACCAGAGTAATACTGAGAATCGGAAGGTGTTTTCCTCTCACTGGCTGAAAAAAGGCTGTGCAGACTCAGTTTGCTGTAGCACGGTGGTCTTACAACACTGGTCTAAAATCTCCCAGTACAACTGGTGAGCCAAGCAACACTCACCCCTGGGGTCCCCCTGCCCGTGCTGCCGTGGGCACGAGCCATTTGCAGTGCCGAAAGTTGCCGAGGGCTTTCCTGCTGGGTGTTTTTAAGCTGAAAAAGTGTCACAGTTTGTTAGAAATGGCCCTTGAGCGTGCTGAAAATGAATGCCTCGAGGTGTAGGGTTTGTCTCACCGTGGCTCTGCCACCTAATCAAGAATCAAGCCAAAAACCTGAACTATTTTTTAATATAAACTAGTATGCCCGACACACGTCCCATGGGAAAACAAGCTGTGCCCGATGGATGTCTGTGCGTTTATTCCTGTGCTGTGTCCAGGCAGCCCTGGAGCTGATCGTGCCGTCGTTTGCTGCAATTCTCGTAGTTTGGTTCATACTGTCCATGGCCACCACTTACTGCGATACTGATGCTGCTGTTATTAATGAAGTGCTTTGCAAGGATGTGGCAGAGGCCAGGAAGATTTTCACCCTTTCTGATGCATATCAGGTGGGATGAACCCTTCCGCTGCCTAAGGCAAAAATAAAGGTCACCGGAAGACTCTGGCATATCTGCAAATGCAATTCGTGAAGCCCCCTCTTTTTGAGATGTATATTCATTCCTATCTGAACCTAACACAGTGGTAATGGTTTGGAAGGATCTACCGATCCTCTCACAGGCTCCCTTAAGCACAACTATTTATTGAAAACAAAAAGAAAACATCGTATCTGCCGTACTTCTACCAGTGAGGAATTAATTAAAACGGGAGGGCCCGCCTACGGGAGAATTATGGCTGGGTTATTTCTCAGGACTCTGCTACTAAAACTAAGAAGTGAAACTATTAGAATTATTTAATATTAAATTTGCTGTTCAAAAAACTGTTCAGAAAGCCCATAAAGTCAGGCAGTGACTAATAGGCAATTTTAAGACAACTGGGTAACTGAAGTGTGAAAGGCTGAAGTACCCAAAAGGTCAGGTGCCTCAGAGATTTGATTTTTCTATCCGAAGTAAAAATCTTAATGACTAGTTTAATTATATGACATATCGTAACACATTGGTTCAGTGAATTCAGGGAAGTTAGGTATTGCTATTTTCCTGGATAAATCATTTGAAAATAAGTTGAATTGTTAAAATAATCATTGACTACTTCAAAAGGTTTCCACCGGTGCTTTCACAGTTCAGTAGAACTAAAATATGAGCCGAAACCTCATTGAGCTACGAGCACTTAATTGGAATATATTTTTGTAAGTTTTGCTTTTTTCCTCTCTGATAACTAGACCGTGATGGATATGAACAAGCTTTGGAGTTGAAGCTGGTCGCAGGATTAATCGCAAGTGATTTACTCAGCACATTGCAGCCTCTGCTCCTTGCCGTTTGGCAGTGGGCATCGCTACATCCCAGTCACCCTCACCCTTCGGCCCGCGGGTCGCCTGCACAGCGTCGGCCTTTACCCCCCATCGCCGCTTCCCCCTCCTGCGGTGTCTCAGCACCCCAGTCTTGCTCCCCATCCTGCTGGTCGCCGCTGGGAGGCGGGGGGCTTGTCTTAGTCCTCGCGCTTCCCCAGGTGAGGGCCAGGGGCAGTTCGAGGGTGTTGCGCAGCTTTTGGAAAGGGTGGTTGAACCAGTCTTTGCTGAGGACGCTACTCTCAGCGGTACTGATCCTCTCGCACGGGGGGGCCCATCTTCTGAATAACCTGAATTAACCTGCTGCCTTCTGCCACTGCAGCACCAGAGCGTGTTGAGGTGCTGGTTGGCTTTTCTCCGCCTCCCTAAGAGAAAACATTCTCCTTACCATGCAGATGGACAATTTCATCGTGATAAGGCCAAAGTCCTTGGAGATATTAAGGCTGCTGATTTTAAGGAGATTTCAGCCAGCGCTAGACACCCAAAGACCTTATGCGGAGCTTGGGCTAAGTGATTGCCCCGGGTCTGACGAGGGGCCCAGGCAGAACCCACGTCCTGCTGCTTCCATTTCCTTTCCTCAGTCCAGAAAGAGGGATTCTGTGTTAGCACCAGGGGTGTGGCCCCCGCGTAACCAACGTTGAGGAGTCGTTCAGTTCCCCCATTGCCTGGGTGACTGCGTGTAGCTGTAGCTGGTGGAGAATTTCCAAGAACGGTCTCCGCAGGGCGTATGAATAGCACTTAAACGAGTGTTAGTAACACAGCTTTAATTTAACTCCTTTCCCCAGTCAGTGGCATACAGAACAAGGGCAGCGATAGGAGGAGTAAGGAATATGTCTAAAAAGCTCTTGAAACCGGGGGATGAGCGCAGCGTAGCCATCAGTACCAGGGATTTTTCACAGCCTCCCCCGAGAGCTGCGGTGGTGTAACTTCTGCTGTGTAGTGTCATTATTCTGCATGGAAATACCGGTCTATTTCTCACTTGAGCAAGCAGGCACAAAGCAGCGCCATCTGACATTATCTATTTGGGCTTTCAAAGTGTCTTCAGCCAAGTCCCAGAACACAGAGCGGGAATAAATGGCCGTTTGACTGTGGCAAAAGGTTAACGGTAGGGTGTCCGGGGATTTCCACACGGGGGCTGTTGCTGTCTGGCGTGCTAATGAACGACGTGAGGGAGGGAGTGATTACTGATGTGGTACATCTGCAGACGATGGAGTTATTTAGATCAGCCAAAGCTGCAATTCTCCGGTCTAAAGGGACCCTAACGAAGCAAGGTGATCAACAAGATGGCAGGAAATAAAACTCAATGTTGTGAGCTACAAGTTATGTAGGACAGAATAATTTGGAAAACTCGTATGTCTGGAACTAACAGCAGCGCCATGAATCATAGGAATATTGTTTGGAAGGGACCTCTGGAGGTCATCCCACCCAAGTCCCACCCTGAAGCACTAGCGCAGGTCGGCCGTGGCTTTGTCTAGATGAGTTTGGCGGTCTCCAGGAATGGAGGCTGCACCGCCTCCGGGGGCCTCTTCCACAACCGCCTTCCCTAACGTCTTGCCTAAAGCCTCCCGAATTGCAGCTCGTAGCTGCTGCTCCTGACCCTGCCAAGGAGGGTCTGGCTTTGCAGGCACCCCTCAAGTGGTGGTGGGCTGACCTTAGATGCACAGGCCCCTCATCATGGGTGACACGCTCTTGGCCCCCGGCCATCCGGGTAGCTGACGGATGAAGTCGCTGTAGTTTCTCTGTATCCTCTTTCTTGTTGACAGCAAAACAGCCTGTCAAACTTAGGTCGATGCATTAAAAAATTGGGCAAAATCAAATTTTTTTTTTTACTAGATCCAGTAGGAACTTTTCACTGGAAATGTTTTGACAGAAACAGCCTTTTTTTATTAATCAGTATTTCTACAATGCCTGCCTAGAGTTACACCAGCCATGCGCAGTCAGTCTGTGCAAGCGGTCAGGAGCGGGCGAGGTGCCCCAACGCGTGACGAGTTACGCGTGGTGTCCGAAGTCAACGACTCATTTTGTCTTCAGGAATAAGCGCTGTCCTGCTGCAAACCAGCAACCTCAGCAGCAACAGCCTGGACCCCAGCCCCTCCTCCTGACCACCTAGGCTGCGTAAGAACTGCCTTGTCCTACTCGTGGGCTCTGAATAGGCACGTCGGGGCTGGGAGGTGAGGTTGGCCCGGGCTCACCCAGGAGCTGGAGGCAGGGCGAGGTGCCAGCCAGCCCCATCCCGCCGCCCCAGCTGCGGGATCCGCCATCCCCCCGCCTTGCTCGCAGCTCCTTCGGCTGCTAATGAGATTAACGCCCGTGCCGTGGGAGTAAATGATAAGTGATGTAGTTAGAATTAAGAAATTAATATGACTGGGTTTTAAATTGCGTAGGAGTTCTGCGGTGAGTTTAAACGTGATCAGACAGCAGACGCAGCGCGCGGAATATTGATTTTTTTTCTGTGTGACAAGTACTATTTTTGTATTCTTGACTGTCAAATAAACAAAACCTACAATACAAATTAAGGGGGCATGTCCAATACATCCCGTGTTTATAAAATAGCTGGATTCTACACAGCAGATTAATTATGGATGGCAATTAATTTGAGTTGCTAACAGCTAAAATCATGAATATTTTAGTGGAAGTCCACCTACAGCACCGGCCCTGGAAATTACATCCTACGTTCCAGTGCCTGCTTTTGTTCTGGAAACATTGCCTCCATTTGTGATGGGAAGCAACAACTTATAAACACTGCAATAATCGTACGGCACCACACGCTTTCTGTTTTTCTGTATGCCAGATGAGTCATCCCAGTTATTTTGTATGGCAATGTTATCAGGATGGATTTCATGATATGATTATAATGCATGTAAAGCTTAGCAAGGAAATACTATATAAATTTTTAATATAACTTTCTATTCAGTGCTTTTGTTTTGTAGTGCACAGAACCAAATTATTTTAACTAGTTTATGCCAACACGCTTAGTTGCTGCTTGAGTTAGTTTATCTCCGTCATCCAAAACTCAGCGCGATGAGCAAACACTTACTACGGAATTTTATTAATATTGTGCCACGTACACACTATGTGAAGATTGCCTATAGTATATAACTGTCTACTTTTCTATTTGAGTTTTTATTTCATCCTGCTGATTGCCAAATAAGACAATATTTTCGTAGAAATTAATAATTTTCCATCATGTGGTTCTTGAAACACAGAAGTGAAACACCAGTCTTCTATCTCATCATGTGTGTTGGAAGGTCAAAGAAGCTGCAGAAAGGTGATTTTTTTTTTTCCCCAGAAAAACTATACTAGCTCAACGATCAGGGCTTACTGAAATTCTATTTCATATTTATTGAAATCATATTTCTTTGCCATATTTTTTCTATTTTGGTATCCACTTGCAAACTGGAGAGCATCAATGCCTGTTTAAGTATGGCTTTGCTAGTGATATCTGTGGGAAGAGCTTCCCCTTCCCAGCCCACCGCGCAGTTTTGCTCTCTCTGAGGGCTGTAGTGGACAGACACCCATCCCCCAGGGAGCTTAACCAGCCTGCTGGGAAGGTTTAAAAGTGAGGCACTGAACACAATGTCGTAAAGTGCGAAATCATAATGGAAAAATATACGGGGGGCGTCCCCGCAGGAAACAGGAGGCGTGTTGCGGTGCCTGCAGCAGAGCTGTAAGGCCATTAGAAACACAGGGGCGCTGGTTTTGCCTGAACCCGGAGCAGTAGATACTGCTAGAAAGGAAAGAACAGCGACTCTGACATTTTTTTTTCTGTTTCCCTGATAATTTTCCCCTCGTCATCCATTAGAAAAAAAAGCATGAGAAGAAACTGCCTAGGTGTGGCGTGGTCTAGCCTGACTAGGTAGATAATTAAGAGGAGGCTTCTCTCAACAGGGGAACCCAACGGTATCGGAATAGCAAATGCAACAGACCTTGAGGAGAAGCAGAGAGAAGCTCTTAGCTGGGAAATAATGCGTGTCTGTTCCCAAATACTCTGACAGTGTTTGTTCATCCCCACTTGAGCCGAAGTGTTCACACGGGGGTTGAGAAACGGAAGGGAGGAGGAGTGCTGATGGAGGGGGGGATTTTCCCTAAGGGCAGGAGGCTTCCCCGGGGGGGATGCAGCTGGGGCAAAGAGGATTTGGGAAAGTCCACAGGAGCAGGCTGAGGTTTATGGAAGGAAGGGGGGAGGTGTTTTTGCAGGTCTACCTTTTGGGTTGAGCGAGCACACCACGTGAGTTCACCTATTCCTGCTTTTTTTTAGAAGGGACCAGTCATTTAAATCACCTGCTCTTGAGGAGTTGCAGAGGGGAAAAAATCTGAAGGTACTAAACCGAGTTGGGCTTGTTGGGAAGAGTCAGGGAGAGATAGTCTTAAAAGGCCATAATGCGTTTTATTCATATAGGGAAAGGAGACAATAGTGAAATCCATCCCCAAAGGGATGCGGTCAGGCGGTCAGGTGGGGGTGGGAGGCGTTCCTGGTGGGGACGGGGAGAGGACGAGCACTGGAGGTAAGCCCCAGGGGCAGCAGCCGACGGAGAACTGGGAGGAGGCTGGAGCAGTAGATCTTCAGTGGGTGATGCGCGGCAGGAGCGGCTGCAGTAAGGCTGGCTGCAGGCTGGGCAGGACACAAACGGAGAGCGAGCTCTGGTGTGCTTCGGACGCCGCGGTAAGACTCCTGAAGATTAGAAAACAGCTGCAGTGGTAAAGACTTCAGGGTTATTTTTACAGCCAACTGGCCAAGGTGGAGACACCTGTAGGTGTCCTACACTGAGAAGGACAAAGATAATTGCAAAGTTGCAGCCACGCAGCTCTGTCCTTCGGAGTCTGCAGCTCTGTGTCCTCCACGACCAAGCAGGCTGGCACGATTAACTCGGCGTTAATCACACCCCTTCTCCGTGCTCATGGAGGACTTACCGGGGAAGGGGAAAAGTGCAGCTCATGAATATTTATGGTTGGTATTTACACAGGCAGCGCCTGGTTGCGGAAACACAAAAGCATAAAATAGTTTAAGAGGCTGCTTTATTCTTGGACTCAACGCTGTTACTTGACAAGTCTTCTTCCATAAAAATGCAGACACAAGAAGTAATAAAAATACTAAGAGTAAAGGTCAGACTGACTGCTCCTGTGTACGTCAAGAGATTGACATTCTAGAGGGGACATATAAAGTCTCCCGTGTTTGGTTTCCAGCCCTGTCCGTAAGGGACCGAGGAAGGATAGGAAGAGCTGCAAGTCTTTTCTGTGGCGCATAAAGAAGTGCCCAGAAATGTGGTCACAGCTGTGCCACTCTCAGGTTTTGATTGTTTTTCAGGGAGGACTTTTCCAGAAAAGTGAGAAATTAACGGTTTGGTATCACAAGGAACAAGTCAGGCACACCTAAGGTACTGTTAATCCGGATTTTAAAAAGGAAGCCTGCTTTGTTAACACTAATTTAATTCAGATTCTGAACACTTATCTGAGAAGAAAAGCTTTCCTTGGGAAAGATTCACATGCCCAACTCTTTCAGCTGCAGAATAAGAGAGCTTCTTTTTAGATTTTCCGGTTAAAGCAGATTAGATGAGACTTAATATTCTTGATTTATTTGTTTACGTATTTATTTGCTTTTTAAACCTAAGGGTAAAAAACATGAGCAGATTTTAAGTTCTTTCATCTCCAGGAACAGTAATTTCATTTTAAACCTTGCTTATATAACCCAAAGCAGCAAAATTGTGATTCCCTTTTCCATTTAAATAGCCTTCAGTATTTATTGCGTGGAGCTGAAAAACTCGATCTTGCGGCTCGACACACGGCAGATCAATTACAAAGCCAGAAGGAACTTTTGCTTGATACCAGCCATAAAGCTTCCCTGAATTAATTTCTATTTTAACTAGAGGATATCTCTTAATAAAAAAGTCAAGTTTTGATTTTTGGATTACCATTGACGTTGACTCTAAACAATACTCATAGGTTTTAAGGTGACAAATATAATCTAAAAAAAATAAAAAGAAAAAAGGGAGTCCTCTTCCTTTCCTCTTGAAGCCAAGGTGTCCGAACGCTGCCAGCAAGCCCTGTTCAGCCTTCCCCTCCTCAGCCTGAGCGCAGGAGCTCCCACCATGGCCCTGGGGACCCTTTCCACCATATGGATGTCCTTCTTGACTTACAAGCGGAGCGGAGGACCCGATACCCTGCAGCAGGGAGGAATGCAGAAGCCTCCCTCTCAGCTCTCTGTTTATCTCTCTCTGTACTCAGAATTTGCATCAGCTTTTGTGGCTGAGGTGTCGGTTGGAAGCCGATGTTGATGTTCACCTGCCAAGGGCCCAAGTCACGCTTGGAGCCACGGTGCTCACAGTAAAACCCTCCACCTCCAGAAGTGGCCTCAGTCCTTCACTCTTGAACCTGGGGTGTTAAAATTGGCTTTTATAATTGACCTTACCTTTAGGTTAGTGATTTGCGTATGCCAAGCTGACCAACAAGCTGGAGAACTCCGTTGTCCCCCCATCCCCATCGGCACCCCCACAGTCTCTGGGCCATCTGAAGGCTTTATACAACATGGCTTTATGTTTCTTCCCAGGCCATTGATTGAAATGCTTCATAACCTGAGCTGAAGACCGGTTCTTTGGTACCCTGTTAGCGATGCACCAGCACATGGACCCCAAAGCCACAGTGCCACTGAGACCCACCAGCCAGTTTTAAATGCACCTAAACTGTGCCGTGCTGCAGAGCTGTCCTGCTGTCGTACTGCAACGCTGTACTGTGGGAATCGGGAAAGCACCGTTTTGTTTCTTACAGCAAAAATCCAACTGATGGGGTTAATCTTTCCTGCAGGCAAAGCCTGTGCTGGAGGTAAGGAGGCCTCCGGTTTCAATTGTGTCCCTTTGTAGTTAAGATAAAGAGTGGTCGTGAGGGCCTGGAAGAAACGAGGACTAAAGTCTGCAAGGAAGACAGAGCCTCTGTGTGTTTTGGCTTATTTTCAGGAAAATAAGTTGCTTTTGCTGTGTTCAGGGCTTCTGCATTGTATCAAAAAAAAAAAAAGACAGATTAATGCCTAAAAGATTATACTAAGTCATTTACATAATCTAGTCATATGCTAGCTATATTGTGTATTTCTGACTCTTTTAGGATAAACTTGTTTTAAGAATTTGTTAAAATATGAAAATGTGTTGAAGGAAATATTTTTTCCGTAGTTTTCTCATATAGAATAGAAATCTCGGGCATCTCACTAACCTTAAGGGACTTCTTTTTCCAAGTCAGAAACCCAAAACATTGAGATTAATATTCAGGTATCTGCAGAAGCACCAGAGATTTAAAACTCCAATTAATATAATCCAGAAACTGACATTTCAAATACCGCTTGCATGATACTGCCAAAATATTAATGTCTGCCTAAGCGTTAGTATTTTGAGATTTAATATGTGGTGTTATGGATGTCTGTTTCTTACACTGCCCAACAGGAAAACCCCAAACCCCTTCTGGAATCTGGCCTGAGGACCATGTCCTGCTGCAGTGACGGTGGCGCTGGCCGAGGACCCTGCCACCAGCCAGCACCCCGTGCCGCCACCCTGCCCCGCTGCCCCCGCCTCGGTGCTCGTGACCCGCCTCTGCGGAAGGGCTCCTGGGCAAAACCTCAAAGGGGCACCCTTCGCTATTTCAGCTGACCTGCCCCAACCACCAGCTGGACGTCGATGGGCGTCCTGCCTCCCGCCAGCATCCTCCAGACGCGGCGGGAAATGCTCCTTGAACAGCAGCAGGGGGTTTGCCCGCCTTTGCACAGCTTTGGGGTGACTTTCTAACCAAGGCAGAGGTACCCGAGTGGGAAGTTTTAGCAGGGCCTGTAGCGATAGGACAAGGAGTGATGGTTTTAAAATGAAAGAGGGGAGATTCAGATTGGATCTAAGGAAGCAAGTTTTTAGGATAAGGGTGGGGAAACCCTGGCCCAGGTTGCCCAGAGAGGTGGCCGATGCCCCATCCCTGGGAACCTCCCAGGCCAGGCAGGACGGGGCTCTGAGCGACCTGCTCTAGCTGAAGATGTCCCTGCTCATGGCAGGGGGTTGGGCTGGATGGGCTCTAAAGGCCCCTTCCCACCCAAACTGTTCTGTGACTCTATGATTCTACAGACCTGTGGTGTCCAAGAAGAGGAGGAGAAATGTTTCACGTCTCACGGGTTGTGGGAAGAGCATTCATTACAAACCCACCGAAGGAACGACGCGGGAAAAGGTTCGAGAGGCTGAGGTGTGGCGACGGCGTCTCGCTCCGGCGCAGGAGGTGGTGAAGGCTGTAATGCCTCATTTACCTCTCAGGGCTGGATCAATGCGCCGCTTGTATTTACTTCCCTCAGCGTCAGAAGTGTGGACCAAATCCTTGAGAAGTGCCAACCAGACAATTGTCTTGGGTATGATTAAATAAAATTATTAAATAGGGCCTATTCCTTTTTTAATTAGATTGCATCAGAGCTTCTTCCATTACAGAGAAGATGATTCGGTTCAATTACCTTTATTCTCAGATGTGAAGCATTCTAACACACTTTTTTTTTCCTTTGTTAAATTAATTTAATTAGAAAACACTATTTTTATGAAACAGGATACCGTAGCCTCAAGAAATGAATTTTCGTATGCAGAATACTTGGGGAAAAAAAGCAATGAAAATAATTTTGATAAGCCTCAGACAGAATATCTCTATTGTTGCTCATGCCCTGAGGTTATATTTTTAATTGCTTGTAATAAATATAACTTTATTAATTAGAAATTATCTCAAAAGGAAAGAGACTTTTTTTCTGCTTTTATGGTATACAGAGGCTTAAAATAAAATTACTGCTCCTAGGGGTAGGCACATCTAATTTACCTTTCTTCTTTGCTCTCAGGCTGACAACAAAACCAAGAATATAAAATCTTATCTTGTTTCTGTGGTTATTTCATATATATATATAATTGAGAAGCAGGTCGTTAGCCCTTAACTGAAGGAAATTTGGGAAGTTTCTTATGAGACTCTTTCTCGTTGAAACTTCTTCCCTCAGGTTTGTGATGGGAATCTCACTTGCCAATGAAAGCAGGGTGTCCGTGCTTTGTATTCATTTCTTCCTTGTATCACATTTTTCTATCTTATTTCTTGCAAAGTCACAATGTTAATTTTCTCTTCTGCAAGATGTCTTCCATGTGCAAGACGCTAACTTGGGGGTAATGATGGGATTTAAGATTGAGGAGTTGGTTGAAGGATATAAGAAAAAGGGGAATAGTAAGGCATGGCATCTTTTTGTCCTTTCTTTCACTCTTAAATTTAAAAATGAGGAAAAAAATCCATAGATTTCATTTTTCTTCACTGGAGGAAATTTTTCTCAGCTGTACAGGACAAGTGGACTTGAGACACAAATAATAAGGCCAAGATGTTCCCAATCTTACTAGATTTCATACTAGGAGTGAGAAAAACTTCCCACAGTTTGGGCTTTGCAGGAGCTTCTCCTCAGCCGCTCCCCTCTCCCGCAGTGCAGCTCCCACACCGGGAGCAGACCTGGCCCTTGTTCTGGGAGGCTTTTTCAGGCACCATTTGGGTGCTTTGGGTGCTGGAAGTGTGAAAAGACCAGAGCTGGGGTGGGCTCAGCCCGTGAGGGGTGGTCAGGGCTTTCGCAGACGGAGGCTTGCTGGCTCCAGGTCCTTGTCTGAAGCTCAGCCAAGTGCTAACGGAGGGTGAATAAGCTGGATTGATTTCTGCTCGTCTCCAGCTGCTTTGGCTTTCCCGTTGCCAACAAGAATCAGTGCTTCCAAAGCACAATAATCCATGGATTTTTTCTTCTTCCTAACAATGCTAAAAAATGCATCCTCTCCCATCTTATCATGTGCACCTTAATTTTTGTATATACCTTTCTCAACCAGGTTTCTAGACATGTGCTTTTATGCTTGTTTGCAAAGAAGAGCAATTTAACCCAAGCCTTATGTGGAGGTAAACAACAAATGAATTTGAATTTTTGGCATACTCTGGGATGGAGCCCCACGTCCTGCTCGCTGGGTGTGCTGGGTGCCACCAGGTCCCTCTGGCACAGCCATGCCACCTGGGGCTGCGAGTCCTGCTTCACCCAGAGGCACCGGCCGGCTGGGGCTGAGCGACCGCCTCCAAAACAAGGGGCACGGCGAGGGGTGTAAACCTGGGGACACCTGCGGTCGCTTGCTGCCTTTCCCCCAAATCGTTATCATGTTTTACTGCTATCGGTTTTACCGTTTCTCGGTCGCCAGGAGGAAAGCGCTGGGCATTGTGCATCGCCAGGGACCCGCAGAGCCCCGCACAACGTGCTGCTCCTGCCTGTGCGATGGGCGCCGCGCACAGGGAAAGCTAAAGGAAGATGTTGAGACCACATCTGGGGTGCTGTGTCCAGTTCTGGGCCCCCCAGTTCAAGAAGGACAGGGAACTGCTGGAGCAAGGCCAGCGCAGAGCTGCCAAGGGGATCAGGGGCTGGAGCATCTCCCTTGGGAGGAAAGGCTGAGAGACCTGGGTCTGTTCAGCCGGGAGAAGAGAAGGCTGAGGGGGGATCTCATCAGTGCCTATAAATACCTGAGGGGTGGGTGTCAGGGGGATGGGGCCGGGCTCTTTTCAGCGGTGCCCAACGCCAGGCCAAGGGGCCATGGGCACAAGCTGGAACACGGGAAGTTCCCCCTGAACATGAGGACAAACCCCTTCCCTGTGCGGGTGCCAGAGCAGGGGCACAGGCTGCCCAGAGAGGCTGTGGGGTCCCTTCCCTGGAGACATTCACCCCCCGCCTGGACGCGGCCCTGTGCCCCTGCTCTGGGGGTGCCTGCTCCAGCAGGGCTGGGACGGGATGAGCTCCAGAGGGCCCTGCCAGCCCCCACCAGTCGGGGATTCTGTTTCCAGACCCAGACAAACTACCTCTGATTTTAGCCTGGTTTCTCTTGGAGGTATTTACCTGTTTTTTTGAATGCAAAATATTCTGCCATTACTTCTGTGAAACTGAGGAGGAATGAATACTCTCTTCCTAAAATGTATTTCTTTTTCTAATTAAAAAAACTCATCAGGCTTATTTCAAACCTTTTCCTGCCCATTTGGTTTTTGCTGTCACAGACATCAAATACAATAAGTTAGTTACCTGGGAAGTTGAATGCATTTTTTTCACCGAACTCCTTCAGTCTGAAAAAAAAAATACACAAAGTTCTGGAGAATAGTCTGGAGAGTATTAATAAACCTCTCATTCATGTAAAAATAATAGTAATTCCTGATTCTCTGTGATCCTGAGACTTGCAGCTCCAGGACTTGCTCCTACCATGGGTCAAGCCGTGTGGGCAAGGGCTCCTGTGATGGAACTGGGTAGGTGGGGATCACCCCCACCTGGCTTCCCATCACCAGTGTTTCCTCCTGCCCCTGTACCACCTCTCTCCTTGTGCTGCCAAAACTGCTGGTGCTCATAAACAGCAAAATGACTTTGAGGAAATGGAAAAAATATTAAACAGATGCAAGAAAATGTATTATCTTTTTTTTTCCTTTTCCATCCAGGCCAGTTCCTTGACCCACACAAACAGCTACACCAAGAAAAGGGAGCGGGGTGGAAGCAGGAACGGGTCGGCTGGAGAAGGGGTGGCTCCGGCTGGAAGCACGGCTGCCTTGCAGAGGCTGGAGGGGAGGCTGGTCCCGCGAGGACTTGTCGCGGACGGCACGGTTAGTCCCAGCAGATCTCATCTCCACAGTCAATCTAAAGCTATGTTTATACTTAAAACCTGCGACATGACTATGCATCTTTCTCTGCTATTGTTTTAAATCTCTGGTACAAATACTACAGAGGAAGAAGGTGTCTTTGATTCGAAAGGAAAACAAAATCTCCACCTGGGTTTAAGAGGGAAGAAAACACCGATGCAAAAAGGCAAAAGGAGAATACAGGGAAATGTGCAAATCCACAGCTGGGAAATCGGGGGAGAGAAGAGAAGCTCTGTGTCAGTGGGAAGGACGGGCAGTGGGATTAAGCAGGATAAGGAGGGTTTCTCTCTGAATAAATAAAACCCCAGCAGTGTGATTGGGCTGCTCTCAGGCAAAGACCAAACATATTGGGATACAGAGAGGCTGAAAACCCTAAATGTGTCCTCACGCTCTGTGTGGAAAGAAACAGGATGATTTATTCATGTCTTACTGTGATAATTAAATCCTTTCTATTCCATCTGTAACTGGGAAGGATGTTAAAGAGCAACTGCTAACCATTTCTGAATCAGCAGGACCACACAGTTTGCTTCTAAGATCATTAAAAAATGGCCAGGAATCTCCGGGAGCTGCTAACCTCGTGGATCTGTTTGTCGGCTATTTTTAACAAATCATGAAACACTGGGAAAAGACTGTGGGAACAGATAACTAAGTTATGTCAGTATTTATATATAAATATATATCAGTCAGTATATATAAAAAGGCAATGGGATGTCCTGAAGTGCCAGAGAGTCTGATGTGGGTGATGGTAGTGGATGGTGGCAAGGCTGATATAGGATTATCCGATGTATGATCAGATGATATCCCGTATTTGATTATCTAACCATATTTGCTGGGATGTTCTCTTGTAATCAATACCAAGTCAGAAGGTTGCAGCATAATGATTGCCAATGAACTTTGCTTAACAGAAAGAGTTTTGTTAAGTTTGGTTCTGCTTTGGCGGGTATCTTAAGCATTTGCTTAATAAAGGTAACTGAAATATCTCAAAGTGCGTAGGAGCTTTGCGCTCGTGCTGCAGTGTGCAGAGCCACTTCAACACACTCCAAATGGGTGGAAACAGCAGATAAACAGCAAATACATTTCAGCAGCTGACAGTTCTGCAGAAAGTTTCTCCTGTGGTTTTCCAGGGAACTGTCCTTTGCCCAAACTAATCAGTAGCTTTACCAAAAGCATACACCTGATGTAAAAAAAAATATATATTTTGCTAAGAATTTGTAAATGTGCAACCCCAGGAAGCGTCTCGCACCTCAGACTTGTATTTCACTTGGAGACAATAGGAGGGGAGTTACAGCTAGAAGAAAGTGACCTGCCGTGGTCCGTGGCAGAGGTGGCAGGAGAATTTAGGTTAGCTGGTTTGGAGAGAGGGGTTGGCCCCTACACCACAGGCACTTCCAGTACAACCACAGGATGCTGATTTGGCTGTTGGTTGAAATGCAGAGAGATTACTGGAGAAATATTGCTTCCACAGCTATAACAAGGCCACCATGTCTCCTGAGAAGTTATGAAGTGAAGGAAACTTGAGGAATTGGTTTGCTCAAGTGTTTAGTGGCAACATCATTTTGCTCTCAGATCTGTCCATCTAGGGGCCAGGCATCCTAATTCCATTCTGTGTGTTCTGTTTCAGCTGTGCTGGTACCCGTTTAAGAGTTTATTACTGAAATTTGCAGAGAATGGGGTCTGAACGATTCATCAGGGAGGCAGCTGGAGTCTGAAAGGCAACGTGCATAAAAGGATGCACCCCTGGATGACAGAAAGCAACAGGCAGCGGCGCACCCCAGACCTCAGGGTCATGTTCTCATGGAGGAGAGCAGGACTTCTGTCACTCCTGGCACCAGCAGCCAGAAAGTTAAAGATGACGTTGGTTAGCGGTGTGGGTGTTGTTAACCAGCCCGGGGCAGCTGGGTCTGGAGTGGTTCCACGCGTCCGACCCCCTCCAGCACGGGGATGCCCACGTGTGGCCATGTGTCCTGTATCCCCCGGGGTGCTCCCACCCTCAAGCCCAGGGAGGCGATACTCCGGACTGCCTTGACTGGGAGATGAGGGATGCCCTGGCCCAGGGGGCTTTTCTTTGCTTTAGGATTTGCCTTTATAGGAAATCACTAAAAGCACTGCACCAACACATTATGAAGGCAGCAGTGCCACAAGGGCAACGGCTCTGAAGCTTAATCTCACACCAGCATGAAACTCCTCTGCTCTCCAAGGCTACGCAGGGACTCACATTTCTTACCACACTTAAGGAAAATCACATTTCTTTCTAACCTCTTAAAAATGCTTCAGGATGTTGGCTAAGTTGAACTTCATGTTGACCAGAAATATCCAGGTGCTTCAAGGTATAACCACTGCTTTGTTGTAGAGCTATGTGTGATCTTTTATATTGCGTGCCATAGCTGTCTGAAAAGGAAAGGATATTGGAGAGGTTTTCTGAGTCAAAGGTAATGATCTGTCAAGATCTTAGCAAAGAAGCGAGAAACTTTTAAGCTAGCTAAAAGAATGAGTAGAAATAAAAATGTTAAGTAATTAATTAAACAATGCTTAAGTGAAAGGATGAGCCCTTTGAAAAACTCCTGGCGTCTGACAGTACCGTTGCTGAATACAAGCCTCTCTTGAGTTATCAAGACACTGGCATGGGTGATATGTCAGTATGTAATGAGAGAATATTCCCTTAGGAGTACCAAAACATTTTTAAAAGGCACTTTTTTTTTTTAACGGAGCTTTTTAAATATTGCTGATGAGGAACTAATGAAAGTTTGAATGTCAGCCCTTCACAGCCAAAAGGCATAGTCCTCCACGTGGGAAGGCAAGAGGCAGATTAGTTTTCTCAAACGTATTTAGCATTGAACAGTGGTACAGCTTTCCATTGGAGAACCTAATTGTGAATGCCGGGAAGTTTGGCTGTTAAACACCTTTTCTCCGCGCCCTGCAGCGGTTCCCCATGTCCCCTTTCCAGCGCTCACCCCTCCGTTCCAGGCTGCTGGGGCTCACCTTGCTCCCCCTCTGCTGCATCCCCAGCCTTGGCCAAGCGGCACCCGAGCACAGCATCCCCTGGGCATCGAGCCGGGCAGGGCGCTTGGGCACACCTCGCTCCCGCCGCTCCTGGAGCCCCAGGGAAAGGGGAAACGTCGCTAACATCAGTCTGCCACCACCTAGCAGAGGACAGTATTTGGGGCCCATCTATGTGAGAGTTGAGTAGTGGGAAACAGGTGCTGTTTCTGTTTTCTCCTTGAATTAACAGTGTAGGTAATGGGATATGTTAGATTTGCATCACTTATTTTATAATGAATTGGGAACTGAAAAAAGGCATTGATTTCCAGCTCAGCAGCGCAGCAGCGGAACCACATGCACGGGTGAGAAGGGCTCCAGGAGCCAGAGCCTGGCCACCCCGACTTCATTCCCTTTGTGGTGAGAGTCAATCCTGCCTCTTCAGTTTTTGCTGGCCTCCTGGGGCAAGGGGGAATGCTTTCTGCTCTGCACATTGCTTTCCTGCCTTTAACTCAAATTCAGAATATTTGGGGGCTGAAATGAACATTGGCCATTTTTTGCACTGTAGATGCAGACTGGAGACGGGGGTTAACATGTCAGCAAAGTCAAATTGCCTTGTTCCAGAGACGTGTAACCCCACGGCCGGGTGAACAGGATGGGAAAGTATGTTGTCCAGCAAATTAGCATGAAATGCTGATACTGGCAGCTTTGGTAAGCTGGTACTCACAAGCGAACCGTGAACCAAGCCAGGAGATACCATAAATTTACCTATATGCATATTTACATATATATATATGAAAATCTGCATCATCCTCCAGTTCCCCATGCAGTAAGCTCTGGCAGAGGGAGGAGGGGAGGACTGCTTCTGAATGTGAAGCCATATGAACATTACAGACTTTTACTAATCCAATACCTAGTGTCTTATTTTTAATTAGCTTACTGTTTTATATGAATCTTCATTTAATTAGACCAAACCAGCAGTAACCAAGCCCTTTAGGTGACCCCTTTGTCCCACAGCTTACCTTGCTGCCACGGGAAGGTTTTCCTGCGAAACTCGGTACCTTTTGGTGGTGAAACTTTGCAAACTGAAACAGAGGTGAAGGGAAATGAGCCCCGAGAAGTCTCACAAGGCCCAGCTGGTACATGGGCACGCTGGGCAGTACCAGGCAGAGATTTATTTAGGCTGCGGTAGGTGCATTTCGGGGATGCTTTTCCCCAAGCCCATGGTCATGATGCTCTTCCCTGAGCCCATGCTCACCCAAACTGTGCATTTTTGATGGATGCTTGTATCTAAGTAATGAAGCCTAGGAAGCTGCCTGAAGCAGGGATGGCACAGGAGAGCTAATTTCTGCCAGTTTTCTGATTGCCTCGTGCTCCTGAGGCCATCTTCAGGGTGGTTGGGAGGGCTGGGGCAACCAGCCCAACCGGTGGCAATGCTCATGGGGCTGGCAGGGACCACAGCACAGTGCTCTGCCCTCCTCTGCCCCCACCCACTCTCGTGCAGTGGGTGCTTCAGTCATTGCATCCTGTACCGAGCCCTTCTCGCCCGGAGTCACTGCTATGTGGGTCCACAAGTATTATTAAACTATTCTCCAAGATTGATTCAGGATAGAAGTCTCTAAGTAATGTAGGCAAGAAATCCTCCTGTCCTTTCCCAGATGCTCCTTTCTTCCTTTCTTCTCTACAATACCAACACAGCCGTGCTTTGAAGTCTTCTCTTCTGGGCCTTGCTGTCTGTGTTGCTCTGCAAAGCGTAAAGGAGAGAAAAGCTTTAATATATTGTGGCAGGGGTGCAGGGATGGGGTAGGGAGGGGAAGGTTAAAAGACTCTGACAATAGGCAAGGCTTTCCAAATAATATCCTTTTATGCTTGGTTAGAATGAGACTCCAGTCATGGTTATTACACATAATGATGTAACTGTAATTGCTTCTCTGTACAATGGTATTAAATTAAATTCACAAAATGTCAAGGTCCTTTGCATTTAAGTACAATTCAGCAAAGGTTTTAATCATGGAATCGATTAAGTTGGAAAAGACCCTAAGACCATCAAGTCCAACCGTTAACCCAGCACTGCCAAGTCCACAACTAAACCTTGTCCCCAAGCACCACGTCTACACAGCTTTTAAATACCTCCAGGGATGGTGACTCCCCCACCTCTCTGGGCAGCCTCTTCCAATGCCTCACCACTCCCTCAGTAAAGACATTTCTCCTAATATCCATCTAACCCTCCCCTGACGCAGCTTGGGGCCGTTCCCTCTCGCCCTGTCACTGGTGCCTTGGGAGCAGAGACCAGCCCCCCCCTCACTCCAGCCCCTCTCAGGCAGCTGCAGAGAGCGAGAAGGGCTCCCCTCAGCCCCCCCCTTCTCCAGGCTAAACCCCCCCAGCCCCCTCAGCCGCCCCCCAGCACACTTGTGCTCCAGACCCTGCCCCAGTCCCGCTGCCCTTCTCTGGACACGCTCCAGCCCCTCCATGTCCTTCTTGTCCCGAGGGGCCCAAACCTGAGCCCAGCACTCGAGGTGGGGCCTCCCCAGGGCCGAGCACAGGGGCCCCATCCCTGCCCGGCTCCTGCTGGCCACACCAGTGCTGACACAAGCCCGGGGGCTGGTGGCCTCCTTGGCCACCCGGGCACTGCTGGCTCATGCCCAGCCGGCTGTCAGCCCCCACCCCCAGGGCCTTCTCCGCCGGGCACTTCCCAGCCCCTCTGCCCCAGGCCTGGGGCGCTGCCTGGGGTTGGTGTGACCCAAGGGCAGGACCCGGCACTGGGCCTTGTTAAACCTCACACAACTGGCCTCGGCCCATGGATCCAGCCTGTCCAGGTCCCTCTGCAGAGCCTCCCTGCCCTCCAGCAGATCGACACCCCTGCCCAATTTGGTGTCATCCGCAAACTCACTGAGGGTGCCCTCGATCCCCTCATCCAGATCATTGATAAAGATATTAAACAGAACCAAACCCAACACTGAGCCCTGGGGGACCCCTCTCGTGACCAGACACCAACTGGATTTAGCTCCATTCACCACAACTCTCTGGGCTCGGCCACCAGCCAGGTTTTACCCAGCAAAGAGCAGACCCATCCAAGCCATGAGCCACCAGCTTCTCTAGGAGGATGCTGTGGGAGACAGTGTCACAGGCTTTGCTAAAGCCCAGGCAGACACACCCACAGCCTTTCCCTCACCCACCAGGTGGGTCACCCTGTCATAGAAGGAGATCAGGGTGGTCAGGCAGGACCTGCCTTTCATGAAGCCGTGGGGCTCATCACCCGCTTCTCCTGTATGTGTTGCATGACGGCACTCAAGATGATCTGCTCCATGACCTTCCCCGGCACCGAGGTCAGGCTGACAGGCCTGTAGTTCCCCAGATCCTCCTGGGCATCACGTTTGCTAACCTCCAGTCGACTGGGACCTCCCCAGTCAGCCAGGACTGCTGGTAAAGGATGGAAAGTGGCTTGGTGAGGCTTTCTGCCAGCTGCCTTGGGTGGATCCCATGGGGTCCCATAGACTTGTGTGTGTCCAGGTGGTGTAGCAGGTCACTAACCATTTCCCCTGGGATTGTGGGGCTTCATTCCGCTCCCCGTCCTGCCTTCCAGCTCAGGGGGATGGTTACCCAGAGAACAACCGGTCTTACAACGAAAGACTTTCAGCACTTCAAATGCTTTAAATGGACTGATATCAGTTTTTTGTCCAACTTTCGTTATGAAACATCAAGACAACAAAACACTTCACCGGTGTGCCTTGGGGATTTCATGGCATTTGAAAACTGGAAGTGAAATACCCCCTGCACAGAAGTCACACCTTTCCCATGCCTGCTATAGACATCTGTAAAAAGCTGGCGTTGTGGCAATAAATTAATTTAGACCTTCCCTTTAGATAATGTCCTCACCACTGCATTTCCCAGGCTGATGAGAAGAATGCACTCAGGGCGGGCATATCAGGCTTCTTCTCGTGACCTTGAAATGAAGGAAGGGATGAAGGCTTACTCCAGGGCCATGACCGCGTGACCCCAGGACTGTGGGTGCAACTGGGGCTCCATGGTCAGGTAGGTCCGATTGTTGGGACCAGGTGCCCTGAAAGAGCACAGGTGAGCTTTTTTAGTGAATTTTCACTGAATTCAGTCAAAATTTAGATGTTGCTTTTCTATCGTTTCAGGCCCTTGCGAGCAGTCAAGGTAGGTAAAAATAATCCCCATGAAACGCAACATGTTTTTTTAAGCCTAGATTTATAAGATGTGCAAATAAGTTGGGAAAAACATCTTTTTCATGAGCAAATACTCATGCAAAAATGACAGATGGCTCCAATGGCTCCATACACTTATGGATGCAGATGATCAGCTAAGTCTTTTTCACGTCTTTTTTTAGAGGTGACTTTGTTACCAGGGCCAGTAGTGACAGGGCAAGGAGCAACAGTTTTAAACTGAAAAAACATAGATGTAGATTTGCTATAAGGAAGCAATTTTTTTGTGATGAGGGCGGTGAGGCGCTGGCGCAGGTTGCCCAGGGAAGTTGTGGATGCTCCATCCCTGGAAGTGTTCAAGGCCAGGTTGGATGGGGCTCTGAGCAACATGATCTAGTGAAAGATGTCCTTGCCAATGGCAGGGGGGGTGAACAAGATGATCTTTAAGGTCCCTAAGAATCCAAATCATTTTATGGTTCTGTCCACTCTGCGGAATGGTCTATGAGCCCGTCGGTGCTGAGGAGCAGCAACAGCCAGTTATACAGGGCATGAATAAGAAAGACAGCTTTCTATTCTTTTGCTACAAATATTGTAGAGAAAACCAAACACAAAGAAGTGAAAGGGTGGAAAAAATGATCTCTTCGTGCTGCCTCTTCTCCGTGGCCTTTGCAAAGCCCTTTTGGCTTAGCCGTGCCGAAGGCAGCCGCCGTTGCCGTCGCGGGGCTGGCCGTCCGGCAGCTCCCAGAGATGCTGAGCGGGAGCGACGGCTCTGGCAGGAGCAAGCGCCCGGTGCCTGTGCGCTGCGAGGAACGCGCTTTCCCAGCGGTGGGCGAGTAGCAGGCGGCAGCAGGGCACGGGGAGGCTGTTTAACAAGCTCTGCCTGCTGCCGCCTGCTCACCTTTGTTCCTGATTAAGTCTTCAAGTGTAAAGTAATGTGAGATGAGGGAGCACAGTTCCATGAAATTACCTTTCCATTAAATTCCTTGTCATAAACGAGAGGGAAGGTGGTTAATTCAAAGCAAAGGTGAATGAAATAAATTTACTGTAAATCCCTCCTGAGCTGCCCCTTTGCTTAAGTTTTGAGCCTGCAGCAGCACATTATGTACCCTGTAGCACTGAAGGCTTTTGATCTGGCAGGTCAATACTTCTTTCCCTTTGAGCTGACGCTACTATGAATTGCTTCATCTTCCTCGGCAGGAACGCGTGCATCCCACTGAACTGGCCTCCCACAAAAACTCCCACTATTGATCTAATTTATGAATGAGGTCCTTGATTAAATTACCATTAATGGATACTGCACATGAAGCAGAGGCAAATGTCAGGAGGATTATTAGAGTAGGTGGGGGGGTTCTGAATTACTGGATGACTTTTTTTGTGCTTGCAGCCAACACTGCACGCATTACTTGGGAGCTGGGGCTGGGGCCACCGAGGCCAGGGAGCTGGGAGGTCCCCGTGGCACCGCAAGAGGTGTTGGGCTGCGGCATCAGCATGTGCAGAGGCAGCACGCTCAGGAAGATCCCTGTCTCCCGTGTGGCAATGCCCAGGTCCGACCTCGCTCTCAGGGGTGGGCTTTCCACGGCACTCAGCTGGGTCCCAGGGGCAGGGAAACTCCGTTTTTTCCAGACCTCTGTCGCTGACCTGAGGGTTTGTCCTAATATTTCTGCCATTACTGCTCCGCAGACATTTCTGGCAGCTGCATCCCCTTTGCTGGGAGAACTGCTGCCTCCCTGCTTGCTTGGGAGAACTGGCTTCTCCCTTTGCTGAGCCACAGCCTGTGTTTTTCCCTGGCTCATCAGCAGTGCTCTGCAAAATCCTGTGTTGCTGGAGGCTGCAGAGAGTGAGGAAGATGCCAGGAAGCACAGAGAGTAATTCCTGCCTGAGGAGGTTTTGGTGCAGGCAGCTCGTCTGCTGGGACAGATGCTGGGGACCACAGGGGCTGGGGGGCTGGGCCACCTCACTGCACGGCCATTCCCCCTTTCCCCTTGCATCCCCCGCCGCAGGGCATGGCACATGGTCCTGTTTGCTTGATTTCATGTTCTGCACAGCCTGTGTCTTCATTGGTCAGGAAACACTACGAGAACATTCGTCTCCTGGCCATCCCCGAGCTGCTCTACGCTAGTTTGTGGACATCCGCGTATGAAGAGGACCCTCGCAGAGCTGGGTATGTTGCCACAGGCTCTGCCACCAGCAGAGGTGGGAATGGGAGGAATACAGCCAATCCTGCAGATGACAGAGCCGTCGCGGGTCGGTGCTGCACACCAGCCTTACCCTGGGCGCCCACCCGCCGCTCTCAGCGTGTGCCTTTGCCTCGCGGGTTCGGCGCGTTCGGGTACGGATCGCTATCAGGGCAGCGGTTGCCTGACCCTTACAGGTTCTTCTGATGTACCAAACCCGCTGGGTGTTGTTCTGCCTGTGGCAGAAAGCGTGTTGCTGAGTTAATCCATCTGCATCAGAATATTAAATACCATCAGGATATTATATTCTGCATTTAAAGATAATTTTCAGCCATTTAGGATGAAAAGCACAGCACGCGTACGTGTGTGCGTCTGCGTGTTCACACCGCTGGAAGGGGGCAGAACAACGTGATTGTATTTGTTAGGTCGTGGATGCGGGGGATATCTACATTTTCATCTCATTCCTCTAGGGCAGATGTTGGTTAGGTGATCCTTTACAGGGATTTGAAAAGGCAAGTGGGCAGCTTGGGTCAAGACTCAGCAGTTTTGGCTTCAGATTCTGACTTGCTGTGTGACTCCAGGCAAATAATTTCATTTCTCTGTGCATGTATTTTCCACCTATAAAGAGGGGGTAATTTCTTTAAACGGTGGTGGTAACTTCTTCTGCAAGGAAATGTGACTGTTATGAGGCTGAATGAAGATGAAACACCCCAATGCTACAGTATTAGAGAGATGTATGGTATTGAAACCCTATAAATATTTAAATTTAGTATATTGGCCCAGGCAGAAACAGATCCGAGTTTGTACTGTGCACACACAGTGTAATCTTGCAGAATTGGTTTTAGCAGGTTTCATCACACTGAAGACAAGTTAACAGCTCGAGAGCAGCTCCCGTGCAAAGGTAAGTCAAGCGTCCATGTACGGCCAAGTGTCTGGAGGCTCCCTGCTTTTCGGGATGACGCTGGGCTGCTTTGAGCATGCCGAAAATGTGGGAAGAGACCATTGCCTTCAGGGGAAGCTGCAGGGTCTTTGCATTGAGCCTGGTGCTTGAGGACAGCTTTAAATCCTCTACTCATCGGTCAAACCAGCAGTGCTGGCTGTGCACAGCTTCCTCCCCTCCCCGGGCATTCCTCCTCATCGGCACCAGTCTGAGCTGAGGCAAAACACCCCAAAATTATAGCCAGGGATCGCCACCACCCCTAGCATTTCTGAATGGTACTCACGTAAGGTATGTGTATGCATATGCACACAAGGGGACACGCAGACGGGCTTGCCCTGGGCAACGGACCTCTCTTCCCCTCCGGCTCTAGGCATACCAAATTTTGATGATGCTGATTTGTTTTCTTCTGTGAGCACAGTGGCAAGATTATCGAAGATGAGAAGAAATATCTCGCATATAGCATGAATGACAAACAGGCTACTCGCTACAAGAAGAAATCTGGCTGAAGCAGGGCCTGAAACACCCTTCTCCTCTCTAAAGGTTATTCACCGTATGTGGGAAACAAAACCCCTCCAGGAGTTAGGGCGAAGAGGGGAGCAAGAGACAGGAAAGGGGGTGGAACAAGGGTCAGGACACTTGTGAAAAGCAGAAGGTCAGTAGCATGCGGACAGCCGGGAGGCTTCACCGCAGGAGCTGCCGCTCGGCCGGCGCTGGCGGGGGGAACTGCCCAGGAAAATTAGGTGCGCCTTTTTTCTCTCTTTCCTTGGCAGCAAAACAGGGTGGTTTCTATTTTTGTCTTGGCTTGTTATGGAAAAAGATTAAATACATCATTAATCAGAGAATACAGTTGAAGCAATTGTAAGCTGAAAAAAAGAGAAAAAAAAAAAAGAGAAAGAGATAGAACGTGAATAATAAATGAAAAGAACACAAATAGCTTAGTAGGCAGCAAATGGGAGATAATTATATCATTTCAAATAAGGTTAGTAAGAAAAGTTCATGCAATTGGCATAAAGGTTCCTGTTAAATTGTTATGCTCTTTCCAGCCCCTAAAAGACATAAATGTTCTGTGAAGGGAAGCCCTGGGGTAGAAAGAGCCACTATAGACCTCCTCAATTTGTGTGTAGGACTACGGCCCATTGCAGCCCAAGGGTAGCTACTGAAACTCTCTCCCCCAGTTTATTAATAATCAGAGCTATTACTTCTATTTCTAAAACATTCTCCGTTCTATAACTGTTTTTTTGAAATGTTACCACTTACGAATTTGATATGTTCTACAGATTTAGAAAAATCAAACAGACCGATATAATTTCTCATTATACTTGACACCTTAATGACCTTAGTGATTTAACAGGCTTAGCATAACATCGGAGGGGTATCCTTCCAGGCAAGTTTCAGGTCTTAAAGCTATTACCTGTAAATTAAGGTACTGTATGGAGAAAACACATAGCAAAAACATGTATGCGGAGCAATGCAGCAGGTGACTTGTTAGCGAGTTGTGTTCTCCATCAGCAGTAAGTAGCTGTCAGCAGCCTGACAAAAATGCTCTGAAATAAGAAAATTACAGCATGAATAAATGGAAATGAAAATACCTCCGGGCACTAAGAAATTCAAACCGTGAAAGAGAAAGGTGTAAACTTTAACCACCGGCGTGGGGCACATGCGCGGGGACAGCCTCCGCGCGCTGTCAGGAGGAAGGGGGGCAGAAAGCGCCGGGGGGGGTGTAGGGGAACCCGAGGAAGCTCGGGTTTGGGAAGGTGATGGGCGGCCATACGTGCGGGAGTGAGCAAGAGCTCCTCCACATTGCAATAGCCAGCCCTTAGCGAAGGCTTCCACACACAGCCGGGAAACCCCATGGCGAGCCCCTGCTCTGAGCCTTCCACACCCTGGGAGGCGAACCGGGAGGCAAACTGGGAGGGATGGATGTATATATGGATGTATATTGTATATATGGATGGCTCTTGTATATATGGGTGGCTCTTGTATATATGGGTGGCTCTTGTATATATAGATGGGTATTTTATACAGCCTAACCTGCCTGCTGGGGGTACGTGCTCCCCCTGGCTGCTGGCAGGGCCTGGGGGATGGAGGCAAACTGGGGGGATGGAGGCGAACTGGAGGGATGGAGACAAACTGGGGGGACGGAGGCGAACTGGGGGGATGGAGGCGAGCTGGGGGGATGGAGGCAAACTGGGGGGATGTAGGCGAGCTGGGGGGATGGAGGCGAACTGGAGGGATGGAGGCGAGCTGGGGGGATGGAGGCAAGCTGGAGGGATGGAGGCGAGCTGGAGGGATGGAGGTGAGCTGGAGGGATGGAGGCAAGCTGCAGAGCACGGCAGAGGTCGGAGGCAGGGGGAGCAGGGACATCCTGGGCTCCCACGGGGGGCTCTCGGCCCATCTGACAGCTCAGCCCTGGCACCGGCCACGTTTCCAGCTTCTCAGGGACCCCGAACTGGAGCAGGGTTATGGGTGGCAGGACTGGGCTCCACCCCGAGACTGCCGTGAGAGGCAGGTCGTGCCCCCTCGCAGCGCACCATGCCCGGCTGGCTGCAGGGAGAGCGCCTCGCTTCAACCAGTGGCATTAGCACGGTCACAGTGTGCGCTAATACCTACAAAACCACCTACGGAAGCTGGGAGAAGCAGTTTGGATGTATTAGCGGTTTAAATAGGTTTGGATCTGCTAATACCATTTGAAATTACAATAGGAATAATGTGGCAGAAAAATTTACAGATTTTTAATTTCATTGCAGATTAGAGGGAACTGGGACTTCGCGTGTTTGAAAAATGACATACTTCATAAATATTTAGTGTGTCAGATTGGCGACTGCAGATGTGTCATAATAAAATCCGAAGAAAATTGGTCTTCCTCCAGCCATTAATAACAGCCAAGTGAGCCAGCGCAGTAACGAAAACTGATCGGTGCCAAATGACCAAACACAACAGCACCAGAGACCCGACCCTCTTCATCAAAACCCGGCCTAGGCGCTAAGGCCAGGTCTGCTCCCCGGGGACCCCCGTGCGGGAGGAGCTGCACCCCTGGTCTTGGGGGGACACAGACACCAGCGGGGGCCCTTTGTGCCACCACATCCCACCCCTGCCTCAGGCATCTGCAGGAGGACGGTGCTGCCCGCTGCGCTGCTGCGTAGCTCGGGCATGGGTGCAGGGGTGCTACGGGGTGCAGGGGTGCTACGGGGTGCAGGGGTGCTACGGGGTGCAGGGGTGCTGTGGATGAAGGGGAGCTGCAGGGTGCAGGGGAGCTGTGGGATGAAGGGGAGCTGTGGGATGAAGGGGAGCTGCAGGGTGCAGGGGAGCTGTGGGATGAAGGGGAGCTGTGGGATGAAGGGGAGCTGCAGGGTGCAGGGGAGCTGTAGGGTGCGGGGGAGCTGTGGGATGAAGGGGAGCTGTGGGATGAAGGGGAGCTGCAGGGTGCAGGGGAGCTGTAGGGTGCGGGGGTGCTGTGGGATGAAGGGGTGCTGTGGGATAAAGGGGTGCTGTGGGATGAAGGGGAGCTGCAGGGTGCAGGGGAGCTGCAGGGTGCGGAGGAGCTGTGGGATGAAGGGGTGCTGCAGGATGCGGGTGAGCTGTGGGATGAAGGGGAGCTGTGGGATAAAGGGGTGCTGTGGGATGAAGGGGAGCTGTAGGGTGTGGGGGAGCTGCAGGGTGCGGGGGTGCTGTGGGATGAAGGGGAGCTGTGGGATGAAGGGGAGCTGCAGGGTGCGGGGGAGCTGTGGGATGAAGGGGAGCTGCAGGGTGCGGGGGTGCTACGGGGTGCAGGGGAGCTGCAGGGTGCAGGGGAGCTGTGGGATGAAGGGGAGCTGTGGGATGAAGGGGAGCTGCAGGGTGCGGGGGAGCTGTGGGATGAAGGGGAGCTGCAGGGTGCAGGGGAGCTGTGGGATGAAGGGGAGCTGTGGGATGAAGGGGAGCTGCAGGGTGCGGGGGAGCTGTGGGATGAAGGGGAGCTGCAGGGTGCGGGGTGCTACGGGGTGCAGGGGAGCTGCAGGGTGCGGGGTGCTACGGGGTGCAGGGGAGCTGCAGGGTGCGGGGGTGCTGTGGGATGAAGGGGAGCTGCAGGGTGCAGGGGTGCTACGGGGTGCAGGGGAGCTGCGGGGTGCAGGGGAGCTGCAGGGTGCAGGGGAGCTGTGGGATGAAGGGGAGCTGCAGGGTGCAGGGGTGCTATGGGGTGCAGGGGAGCTGCGGGGTGCAGGGGAGCTGCAGGGTGCGGGGGTGCTGTGGGATGAAGGGGAGCTGCAGGGTGCGGGGTGCTGTGGGATGAAGGGGAGCTGCAGGGTGCGGGGTGCTACGGGGTGCAGGGGAGCTGCAGGGTGCGGGGGAGCTGTGGGATGAAGGGGAGCTGCAGGGTGCAGGGGTGCTACGGGGTGCAGGGGAGCTGCAGGGTGTGGGGGAGCTGTGGGATGAAGGGGAGCTGCAGGGTGCGGGGGTGCTGTGGGATGAAGGGGAGCTGCAGGGTGCAGGGGTGCTACGGGGTGCAGGGGAGCTGCAGGGTGTGGGGGAGCTGTGGGATGAAGGGGAGCTGCAGGGTGCGGGGGTGCTGTGGGATGAAGGGGAGCTGCAGGGTGCAGGGGTGCTACGGGGTGCAGGGGAGCTGCAGGGTGCAGGGGGAGCTGTGGGATGAAGGGGAGCTGCAGGGTGTGGGGGAGCTGTGGGATGAAGGGGAGCTGCAGGGTGCGGGGGAGCTGTGGGATGAAGGGGAGCTGCAGGGTGTGGGGGAGCTGCGGGGTGCAGGGGAGCTGCAGGGTGCGGGGGAGCTGTGGGATGAAGGGGAGCTGCAGGGTGCAGGGGTGCTACGGGGTGCAGGGGAGCTGCAGGGTGCAGGGGGAGCTGTGGGATGAAGGGGAGCTGCAGGGTGTGGGGGAGCTGTGGGATGAAGGGGAGCTGCAGGGTGCGGGGGAGCTGTGGGATGAAGGGGAGCTGCAGGGTGTGGGGGAGCTGCGGGGTGCAGGGGAGCTGCAGGGTGTGGGGGAGCTGTGGGATGAAGGGGAGCTGCAGGGTGCGGGGGAGCTGTGGGATGAAGGGGAGCTGCAGGGTGTGGGGGAGCTGCGGGGTGCAGGGGAGCTGCAGGGTGCGGGGGAGCTGTGGGATGAAGGGGAGCTGCAGGGTGCGGGGGAGCTGTGGGATGAAGGGGAGCTGCAGGGTGTGGGGGAGCTGTGGGATGAAGGGGAGCTGCAGGGTGCGGGGGTGCTGTGGGATGAAGGGGAGCTGCAGGGTGCAGGGGTGCTACGGGGTGCAGGGGAGCTGCGGGGTGCAGGGGAGCTGCAGGGTGCGGGGGAGCTGTGGGATGAAGGGGAGCTGCAGGGTGCGGGGGAGCTGCGGGGTGCAGGGGAGCTGTGGGATGAAGGGGAGCTGCAGGGTGCAGGGGTGCTATGGGGTGCAGGGGAGCTGCAGGGTGCAGGGGAGCTGCAGGGTGCGGGGGTGCTGTGGGATGAAGGGGAGCTGCAGGGTGCGGGGGAGCTGCGGGGTGCAGGGGAGCTGTGGGATGAAGGGGAGCTGCAGGGTGCAGGGGTGCTATGGGGTGCAGGGGAGCTGCAGGGTGCAGGGGAGCTGCAGGGTGTGGGGGAGCTGTGGGATGAAGGGGAGCTGCAGGGTGCGGGGGAGCTGTGGGATGAAGGGGAGCTGCAGGGTGCAGGGGTGCTACGGGGTGCAGGGGAGCTGCGGGGTGCAGGGGGAGCTGTGGGATGAAGGGGAGCTGCAGGGTGCGGGGGTGCTACGGGGTGCAGGGGAGCTGCAGGGTGCGGGGGAGCTGTGGGATGAAGGGGAGCTGCAGGGTGCAGGGGTGCTACGGGGTGCAGGGGAGCTGCAGGGTGCGGGGGAGCTGTGGGATGAAGGGGAGCTGCAGGGTGCAGGGGTGCTACGGGGTGCAGGGGAGCTGCAGGGTGCGGGGGAGCTGTGGGATGAAGGGGAGCTGCAGGGTGCAGGGGTGCTACGGGGTGCAGGGGAGCTGCAGGGTGCGGGGGAGCTGTGGGATGAAGGGGAGCTGCAGGGTGACTCACACAGCAAAGGAGAGGCTGAAGGGCAGGCGGGTGCTGCTTTGCCTTCGCAGCAGGAGGAGGAGGAGGAGGAGGAGGCTGCTCCTGTGGGGGAGGGTAGCCGGGGAGCTGCACAGCAGGGCTGCTCTGAATACCCAGGCGGTGGGTGACTGACGACAGTTTTTCTCTCCCATGTTTGGAATCAAATCATTTGAATGTTATATTCCATGGGAAAAATAAGCAAGCAAATTAAGGATTTTCTCTTCTCCCAGGCTGATGGCAGGGTCATTTTGCATAGCAAGAAATGTCCTTTTTCACTCATCTCTACATATAATAGAAGCGAACCAGTAACGATGTTAACACGGATGTGCTCCTAATGCATAATCATTGGCAGACATTTACTTTTCAAAACTCTTTTAGATAAATTGCTGTTCTGCCAATGCCCCCCTCACCTAAAATTTCTCCACCTCTTTCTGAAATGGGGTTGTTATAATATGTGGAACTTCAGGCATGTGCTTTATCTTTCTTCCATCTCTTTTTTGGAATCTTTGATCAGATCTACTGTCTCGTCTTGTGCAAAAACTTACTTTACCAACTATATAATATGTCTTTAGCATACAGTATGGGTTTGCTTCCAAACTCATTGAAGTTACCAGGAGCGTTTTCACTGACTGCTGTGTGTCTGAAACGAGGACATACCTATGTCTGGAGACATGAAAGAACTCCAAAGTCTGATTTCAAAGTCTAATTCCACATAGGAAGTCTTCAGGAACTCAGATCCCAAGTGGCAAATGTGTTACCTGTATAAAACACTTGAAGCCACCATGCCTTGTATTCTCCCAGGTGTTCCCTGTCCGGTATTTCAGCTAATGCTTCCTCCTAGAAGCCTTAGGCAAGAAGATGTCAAAGGGTAAAACCAAAATAACACAAATTTAGGTCTCGTTTTGATTATATCACACAAGTAGCCCAAAAGGTTAAGACACAGTACACAATGGCCTGGCCATCTGCTTTTTGGCCTGTTAGGGGAAGCTGTTGGACTGTTGGATCTGTGGTTTGAGCCAGTACAGCCTTTCTTGTAGTAATAAATCCAGCTTTCTCTTCACATAGCAAAAATGCAGGGAATATTTTGCTTAGCAACTTCTATGCAAACGTGAGTTTTTGCACAAGGTGAGATGACAGGTCTGATCAAAGGGAGGATACTCAGATTTCCCTCTTCGTTCCTTCTATCATGTTAGAAAAATATATTTGGGATCAGGAGGTTTGCACATCCATAGCAGAGCGGAGCGTTACCTGAGTGAAAGCCTTGCCAGTTCCACGCAGGAACTGACAGTTCTCGGTAACTATCTAATTATTTAAAAATTTAAAATAGATAAATGAAAGTGCAGCCGTGTTTTAACTCTGTAGGTGGGGCAGTCCAGACAGACCCAACAACCGCTCCTCATCCCTCCGCTCTCTGTCCCTCTCCCGGAGCACCTCTCTGCAATCCCGGCGCTGAGAGCAGCTCTAGACAAGGTGACACTCTTCCCAAGGCCTTCCTCCATCTCCCCCGAGGGGAGCGACCTGCGGAGAGTCCTTCAGCCGCCTCTGTCCCGGATTAGGCAAGTCTCAGTTTTTAGCAAGTTGTCCAAAAAAGCCAGATGGAGTCGGTTGGTTTTGCAGCTTTTCTGAAGGCAGAGCAACACTTCAGGGTCAGCACAGCCCCAAAAGGAGATTCATTCTGCAAAGAATGGCCGAATAACGGCAGAATAATCAAAGCTAATGGCTGTTTGGCTGCTGAAGGTGTTTCTGCGGTGGGAGCGATTGCTGGGGAGCCTGGCTCCGCAGGCACGGCCGGCAGGGCTCGAGCCAGCCTCGTCCCGCTCGCCTCCACCTGGTGCCGCAGCTCTGCCCCGGGCTGCCACCTCCTGCTCCCCGCCCGGCGTGTCCTGAGCGGTGGGTGCCCACAGCCTGGTTTCCAGCCACCGCCCCGAAGCTCAGCTCCCTAAGCTCTGCCTTCAGCTTTGGAGTTTCCTCTTGAGGAGATACGGAGGCACCAAAAATCCAAAGTAGCAGGGAAGAGAAGAAAATGGTCTGAGGAAACTATGGGTCCTATGGATTTGTTGCCCTTGAATTTTAAAGCGAGATGTATGATCCAGCCTGATTTGGAACAGGGCAGACGCTGATGCGCTCCTGGGTAGGACGTCGCTGAGAGCAGCAGCCCGGCTGCTTGGCTTTCCCATGGGAATGGAGGGAGTCCTCCGTGTCGGAGATGGGGGGTGAGTGGCTGCCACCTCTAGCACTTGGCAGGAAAATGCTGAGCCTTATAATCACAACTGGAAGACATGCTTTTAGAAAATGAGACTTCTTGGGTGCTTGATTGAAATCATCGCTGCATATCTGTTTCATTGAATTCAGGGACAGAGGAATATAATCTAATATTTCTGTGGGAGGTTTGTTTATAGATCTTTATTTAAAGATTTGGAGATGAGAATAAATTAGTCTAACGTTTTCAGTGAGATGTAGATCACTCCTAATCAGGTTTTTTGTCTGAGTTGGGGCAGGGAGACCTGGGATGACTGAGAGGCACGTCAGAAGAGGAGGCGCTGGCAGGACAGTATCCACGGGCAATGCCCAGACTCGCTGCTGTAATCAATGCAATCAGTGGATGAGGGTCACAGTAAGGGACACCTTATTAAAATACACGCCACATCTGTAAGGATTTGAACTGGAGGCATTCCTCACACATTTCATGACCCCTCCACTTTGAGGACAGCTTTTACTGGGAAGGCAGTTAGAAATCTGCAACCCACGACTCGAAATGAAGATTAACGGGAGTGGTTTTTTGGCCTGCAGCCTCCCACAGGCCGTTTATTGTTGACTACGATGTTTCCAAATGGTGATGGACTTGAATTTAGAGAAACAAGATGGCACTGACAGATGCAAACCGTTGCTTTTGGCAGCTGGAAGCTGAGCAGCTGAAAGGAACAGTATTTTGCTGCGGAGCTGGAAAACTTGGCAGCAGCTCAGGCTTTAAAAGCCCACCCCTGTTGCTGGGTGGATGGTTTATAGCCTTCACAGATCATCAGGCTTCGTAACGGGAAGAGGCATGAAATTTGGAAAGAAGTGGCAAAACAGTGGTGATGTTCCCTTGCTAATCGCCTCCTGCTCTGCCAGAACGAGGTGGCAAAACCCAGGGCCTTTCGGCGCTGCCACCACCGGGAGCCCAGAGCCCTGCGGCGAGGGAAGGCAAGCGGGGGAAGAGGTCGGAGCAGAGCTGCAGGAGGCTTAACTGGAAGCTCCGGGAAATCTCCGTGGCACAAAAGCAGCGGGCAGCGGCCGGTTGTGGAGCAGATGTCCACACCTCCTCCTTCTTCTGGAGGGATCATGACCACACGGTTAAACAGTGCTGGGGGAAAGAGGGTTTTAAGTAAACGTGAATGTAACAAGAATTACTTTGGGTGCCTGAAATACCTATTGGGCAGTATTTCAAACACTAGCTATTTTCACTAGTGTTTAAAGGCTTACCTAATGTACCCTTTGGGGCCAGTCAGTGGCCGGTGTCGTACTGGGTAGATGTGAATTGCTTTTCACAGAATCCCAGAGTCACAGAATCCAGGTTGGAAGGGACCTCGGGGATCATCTAGTCCAACCTTTCTGGGAAGAGCCCAGCCTAGACAAGACGGCCCAGCGCCCTGTCCAGGTAACTTCTGAAGGTGCCCAACGTGGCCGAGCCAACCCCTTCCCTGGGGAGATTATTCCAGTGGTGACTGTCCTCACTGTGAAAAATCTCCCTCTGGTGTCCAGTCGGAGGCTCTTGGTTGATCAGGAAGGGCCACGGCAGAGGCGATGAAGGCGATGCATCTGCCCGAGCGTTGGTGTCTAACGCTGTTCGACCCGTCCCTCCTGGGCAGGAGTTCCCGTGTGCCCTGTGCCAGAGGCGCCCGTGCCAGAGTGTTAGCCCGAAAAGCAGGTTCGTCCTCCTGGGGTGCAAAATGCCAAACTACACAGAGCAGAGGTATTTTATTCAAGTCGTTTTTGGGCAAAGATGGGTGCTGGGTGGTAACCCACAAAGCTGCACCCCGCACGGAGAAACTGAAGGCATTTAGACAGTTAAATGTGTCAATCGCAGCTAATATTCACACGCCTCAGCTAATAATTGGTTAATTTCTCACTTGGAAGTAACAGTACAGCTCACTTTTAATTCACCATGTATGTGCGTAGATTAAGGGACTACTAGAGGGGGGCGCTTCCTGGCCTATGGGCCTGACTTTTAGTATTATAATGAGGATAGTTCCCCCCCGGGCACTTTGTTTTAGTTCTTATCTACATCCCAATTAGTTGCTCTCCCTGACTACGCACTTTATCACCCCGTTGTCAGCGGCTTCTGAGGCGGGATGTTTGCTGTGATCAGTCCCTCAGCTCTCCTCAAGGATATAATCCTAAAACAAGTGCTTTCCTGTCTCTCCGTTCCCATCTCTGGTCCTCAGCTTCTGTTTTGCCGGGCTCGCATAGTTCATTGCTATGTCTTTAGCAGACAGTTCCAAAAATTCTGTTTTCTTAGGGATATCAAGAGTCCTGGTCTCTGCACCAGCTGGAGGACCTGTATGGGCACAGGCTCCGAAGGGCAGCCCCGCTGGGCATCCTCTCTGTAACAGAGGGAATTCAACGGGTCTGAGAGTTAGTTTTGGAGTTAGATGTTGGTTTTTTATTCATAGCTGTGCAACCTCACTGCCAAAAGGATTTCTTCTTTCCTGTTCAGTTTTACTGGGTTTCCGAGGCGCTGCTGCGGGGCAGTGCCGGGGCTCCCGGCGGGCTCCGCTCCCCATGGCACGGAGCAGGGGCGCCCCTGCCCTCCCAGAGACCCAACCAAAAGCCCCGTCCTTTGATGGGGTGCAGAGGTCATGGGAAGGAGTTTGCTCCCCTTAACACCCCGTTGTCCGATAAGCGGATCCGTCGCCCCTTGTGCAATGAGTCAAGTGTCACACGCTCAGGAGAGGCTTGCGCGAGCCCGGCTGCTCGGCGGTTTTCCACAAACCAAGCACCCCGAAGCCGGCTACCTCATCATATTTATACAACAAATACATACATATTCTACCTATCCAATACAAATTCATTCTAATCTACAATACGTAATGGCATTAAGTCACTCCTCTTGGCTCCGCTTCAGATCCTTCTGTGCATGCCGCCTTCTCTTCAGGGGTCTTGGTGGTCTTTACAGATGAAGTGCCCTCACCCTTTTTACCCATATATATGGTCGCGTGTTACGCAAGGACAATTTATGGCTATTTTCTCATACCAGCTTTCCATAATTTTCTTCTAAAAGGGATGTTTGTCCTTGATTAAATGGATAATCACTGATGGGTCAAGATATCCCCCCCTCAAGCTTAGGTTAAATATTAAAGGAGTCTAGATTCACGCTGATTAAACATGTACAATACCTATTCTTTCCGAGGAGGGGTTGTTCTCTTACATCAGCCCCACCCCTTAATGTGTCAAGCCAGTCACATAATTTTTTTACCCACCTTTGCCCTCTTCCGAATGAGGCGGGCGTGATGGGTGCAGAGCAGGATTGCTGAGTCAGCGATCGCAGGTGCCGGGTGACCGCGCCGCAGGGTGAGTGCGGAGGAAACCCCAGCTGGAGATGAAATGCAGACTTCACGCTGGAAGGCAAGGCTTTGCCTCCGGGGAATTCATAGGAGCACCCCATTTCACAGGGCTAAAGGGAAAAGCCGTTAAATTAAGGGAAGAGCTGTCACAATAAGCGCGTACCGACAGGTTACCCGGGAAGGTGACAGGTACAGCCGTAACTCCGGGTGTATCTCACACCTGTGTGGGTGTCTTGGAAGACTCGGGGTATAAAAACCCACTGATTGCTACTTAACAAGGGATTATGGGGCTGATATGCTTAACGTTCAGTGCACTGCAGATCCTGCACGTTTGTTTCTTCTGCCTCCTAATCGCACTAACGCGGTGTCGGGTTTGTTATTATTTAAGTCAAAAGAAGAAAAAAACTGCATTCGCCTCTACACTTACCAGAAAAAAAGGATACGCTTCCAGTCTTGAGCTGTGTAGGCCATTTGTAAACTAGATTACGTGGTTTGCTGTTATTTTTCATAACGTTATAGAAGTTTGTTACCTTTTTGGACCAATCTGGTGAGGCTGGCGGTCAAGACACCAAAGGAACAACACGGTAGAGCTATGAGTGTTTTACGGCTTATTGTATCAAACTTATTTCTTGGTAATGCTGGCCAAACATGGCACTTTATTTTTGTGAAAAGGTTAAATAAATTATCTTAACATTTCGATTTTAAAATGGGATTTTTAAATCAAAATCTTGTGTTTATAAAATGTGATTTTTTTTAAAACCTGTTGGGGTACTGTGTGTTCGTGTGCAGCTGTGCTTGGTTTGCCCGTACTGCGAATCTCACAAAGGCAGGAATGGGCAGCTTTCTGCCTCCTTTAGAAGTGCCAACAGCTTTTTATTTAATATGTAAAACGAATCTTTAGCATTAAAAAAGAATTCAGTCCAGCGGTTTCCTTTTCCCTGTCCACTTCCCTACTGAGAGGCAGCTTTGCTTCTCAGCTCTTCTCTCCTCAAATAAGAAGCGGTACCTAAAGGAGAGCTGGCTGCAGCCTTACAGAGGGTGATAGCCCTGAAAAGAGCTGTGAAATCCAAGATCGTTTTCTGGTTATTATGTATTAAATTAGAGTAAAGCTTCCCGAGGTGAAAAGAATCTCTCTCCATTACCACACTCCTTGCTGTAAAATGTGTCGGTTACATCTCATTATGACTTAAGAAATTAGCACCTCAAGGTCATGAATAACAAAATATGGGCTGCGACCCTCTGCAGAATTGGCTTATTAAGTCAGCTAAGCATACGTGTAATTTCCTATCCTTTTATGACCTTCGCAGGCTAAGGTCACTGAAATACGTATCAGTGGAGGGTATTTCTTCAGGACCCTTAATACGGGATTAGATTATTTAAAGGTGTTTCACCTAGTGGATGGCTTTTGCAGGCTGTGGAAATTTTTGGTGCCTACTTGACCTTAGCGAAGGGATGTTCAGGTGTGTCCCGTGGGGTTTAGGCCCGCAGGGTGGGAGCCGCGCACGTAGGCAGAACCGAACCCAACGGAGGAGCGCCGCCGTGCCGGGGGGTGCGCGGGGGGACGGCTGCCTGGGGTGCTGAGCCCCCCGCCCCGTCCCACCGAGCTCAGCCGACGCCTGGGGGACAGTGGAGAGGCTGGGAGAGCAGTGGCATTGCAAAGGGGTCTCAGCACGCCCCCGCGGTATGGGAGGGGTCCAGGGCATCACTTACAGCTCCTTGGGAATAAATCACACCACCTGTAAGCGCTGAGTGCTCCCTGCAGCGCCTCTGCAAGGGCACAGGTGCGGCGTGCTGGCTCTCAGGGGCTGGCTGCTGTTCAGCACGAGGGAGACCACAGCTGCAAAGGTTTGGTGGAAAAATTGATAACCCCAAACCAGCAAAGGCTTCTGTAGTTCAGTCATTCACCTGCATGGCCATGACACTGGGTTTAGCCTATGGCCAACATAAAAACACGTCTAGGCGTGCCTCCTGGGCTGGGGCTGCTTGCTGCAGCAGCGGGGGCTGTGCTGGCAGAGTTTCCATGGGCGTTATGACATTAACAGTTCTGCTTATATCCTTCGGGGCTATTTCTTTGCTCGTTTTTCCTCTCTCTTGACACAATTCATCTCGGGCAAGCTACATATTCACAGTGGTCTGTGTTGATCTGTTTTTTTTCCCTTTTGCCTGTAACTTGTTTCCAAGGCTCAGCGCACGATCGGCTGTGGATGAGAAGCCACTTACATATGACTATGCAAGAAAAGACTGTGCAAGAAAAGAGAGCTTCGGTTTCTTCCTTAGAGTCAACTAATTTTTCCTTACATAAAATTTGTTTTCAGGCTATCTTTTTGTGTGTGTTTGTTTTTATCCCAATAACATATGGTACAGTGGATGTTGCCTAACTGCTATAAATAATTCGGCAGCAAGTAGGTGATATAAAATACGTACCCTGGCAAACGTGCAAGTCCTTTTAGCAAAATATATAACGGAACAATATGTGAGAAAGTGAAATGGAGAAGACACTGAATTATGAAAATCCTTTTATATACCACAAGTGTAATTCACCTGCGTGCTGTGCAATAACGGGCTCGGTGAAGGGTGTCTGCGATACCAAGGGTTAATACGTGATATAACTACTCGCTGTAGCCTGGGCTCACGGGATCATGCAGCGATTTGCAGTCACGCCAAACTCTACACCAGTGCCAGAGGCAGACTCTTGGATAGCCTGTGTGATTTAGAGGTTTAAGCGACTAGAAAGCTTAACAGACTTGGAAAGTGAAAGCAATTTCATGGGAAAGTTGTTTTTCAAGTTTTCATCCTGCACTACCTGCTCTGTGGAATAATATGCCAGGTTTCCTTCGTAAGCCCTTGAAGAAGAAAATTCACAGGCCTTGGTTTTCAGACTAAGGCTCAGAAAACTCCGTTTTATTATAATTAGATTAATATCCTGCTGACCATTATGTTTTTCCAAGAGGTTTCACAGAACCTTTTTTTTTTATAAATGTAACATCTGGAAAAAAACCTGGATTTATCTTGGTTTATGGCCTATTTTACGTGGCGTGATGCCCTGGTATTACTGACCCAAAGGGCACGTGGCCATGGGCATGGGCTGGTGGCATGGGGTGGCATGTAGCTGCCTCCCCTGCCTTACTCTGCCCCCAGACCACGGCAATAAACCTTGTCTGTATGCCGGAGGAAATGCTGGTGATAAAATCAGCACAGGGGGAGGGTGGGTTTGGACAGGTTCTTTATGGCTTCCCCCACTTTTGAGTAAGCATATGTTGTTTGTACTTATATAGAGAGAGCTACTGTTTGGGTGTATATAAATAGATATGTTTATAGATATAATGATATATTTATATATTATGTATTTATATAAATAAAAGTATTTTTATATAAAAGTATATATAAAACTATACATAACTGTATATATATTTATATAAAACAGTACTTACATCTGAAAAAAGTCCTCCTTCAGCTCAGGAGATGCCCAGGTACAGCCCTGGCAAACGGGCTACAGCCCTGGAAAACACCCTGACCAAGCGAGGCCAGGCTCAGCTCCGAGCTCCGGCTCCCCCAGCGGACCTGGTGATGTCCCAGACGTCAGACACGGGCTGTGCTCGGCAGCTCCCGCTTGCCCATAGCTCATGGCCTGAGCTGCTGAGGAGCTCGTGGTCTCAAGCAAATTTGATGCCTACTTTGTGATTTCCAACCTGAGCGTCTCAGCTGTCGCAAGAGCCAAAGCTGGAGATTAAAATCTCATCCTCATCCTCGCCCCGCTCCCTGGGCTGGGTGGGAATGCACGGCAGGCCCTGGGGCTGAAGGGATCCAGGTGGCATCATCCCGGTCCCTGGAGGGACATCGGGTACTGGGTCACTCAAACCCCCACTTCTGCCGCGGGGAGGGGAGCGCCGAGTGCCCCGCAAACCCCCCCAGGTCACCCGCGAGTCGTGAGAGGCTGTTGTGGGAGACGGGAGCCGTGACGAGCAAGGGTGGCCTGATTTTCTGATCGGCATTGAGCGCTTTGCTGTGCAACTTGACAGGCTTGTTTGAAATAAATAAACAAAAATGCAAGGTCTTCTTTGGAAACAGAGCACGAACAAACTTTCCTGTTCTTAAGTAAGTGAACTAAGAATTATCTTTCCTGATGCATCAGTATCTTGTTCGTTATTGCTTTTTACCACGTGAATCTCCTATAGTTATTGATTTAAATGTCTGTCTCCTCCAGTACTATTGGTAATTTTAGATTCCCTGCCTGCCCTCGGTCTTATTTCACAACACGAATGGGCTTTTTGGAGCCGTCGCTGCCCACTGGGCTGAACGTGGCCAGCGCTGGCACGTGCGGGCGGCAGCTCTTCCCCCCAGCACAGGGCGCGCAGGCAGGCTGGGAAACCCGCTCCTGCTCCTGGCAAGGGAAATCTGCACAACCCTTTTAGGATGTTCAAGGGAAATTACCATTCTTAAGCTTTACACGTACGCTTTTGATGGCTATCACAATTTTTAAAGCAGGGGAGGATGTAGGCTTGTGGCTGGAGATCAGTTTTTCTGTTTCATTCTGACCTTTGTCCCTTGCTTTAGTTAGAGAAGAAAATTCAATGTGTGCCCAGAGGTGCTGCAGTCACGGAGATGCGCGTGGTGGCCCCGGTGAATTATCGCTGACTGACTCTCCTTGGCGGAGAGCTAAATCGAGGGGCTGTGTGATGATGTACGTCGGTACCGAGGTCTCCTTTGCCCCTTCCTCTCTCCTCTCCAGAGGTCGCACCCCTACGTGGGGAACGCCGCCAGACCTCGAGGGCAAACCAGCAGCTTTCCCGGAGAGGGAAAATATTGAGTAGTAAAAACTGCACTTTAGGCAGCTTCTCCTTGTATCGCTGGTCCTTCCCCCCTGCCAAAACCCAGTCGGGAAACAGGAGGATTTGCAGGTTGGTTTGTTGGCGTACGCAGTGATCTTGATGGGGTTTTGATAGCTGTGGTCCAAGCTCTGAGCTCAACATATAATTTATACCAAAAAGGGGACGTGCAGATGGTGCCACAGTAAAAACAGACAATAATTTGCATCCACCAGCACGTCAGCGAATCGAAGGGGCTTTTCCCACTCGTGCTTCAGTGAGCCACAAAGCAAACGTGTCCTTTTGGGGGGCCAAGGAGGTGGGGAGGTGGGAGAGGGGGTGGCTGCTTTGCAGCTAGTCTGCAAACAAGCCTTCCTCGGACATGTGTCACAATTTGGCTGCATGTTTTGTTCACATGGCTCTAGGGCTACAATGGGAAGAAAAATATGCTTTCCTTTCAAAATAATTTCTAAAACAATGGCAGAATGAGGTGAGTCAAAGCAGAAAGCCCTGAAAAGGCAAGAAAATTCATGTTTTTAATGAGGTAAGAAGAAGAAAATGAAAAATGCAAAACTTAAAAAATAAAAATACATTTCCTTTTTTAAATGCACTGTTTTACGGTAAATTCTAAAGCAGTTTATAGCTCTCGCCCACAGGGCAACCTCTCTCCCTGGCTTGCATACCTCTTACAGGGTGCATCGGGTCGGGTCTGGCTGCCCTGGCAGTGTTGTGTTTGAATGGGCCCATCTTTCCCAGATGGTTTTAGATGGTTTTTCTGTTGCCGTTAACACCCATATCACAAATGATTTTGTCGTGTGAAGTGCTTTTCTCCTCCCAGATGGTTGATGAAGATATTACAGCTGTGTCTCTAGTATTAGGCATCCCCAGGCCCTATGAGGAGCAGACCTGGGGACAAGGTCTTGCTGGTGTTTGCTTTTTCATGATTCTAATACAGAATCATAGAATCATAGATCGGTTTGGGTTGGGAGGGACCTTCAGAGCCCATCCAGCCCAACCCCCTGCCGTGAGCAGGGACATCTTCAGCTAGAGCAGGTCGCTCAGAGCCCCATCCAGCCTGGCCTGGGATGTTCCCACGGATGGGGCATCGGCCACCTCTCTGGGCAACCTGGGCCAGGGTTTCCCCACCCTCATCCTAAAAATGTCTTCCTTAGATCTGGCCTGAGTCTACCCTCTTTTAGTTTAAAACCGTTACCTCCCATAAAAACATTACCATGCCCTATTGCAACAGGCCCTACTAAAAAGTCTGTCCCCAAGTCTCAGCTTGGGGGAGCTACTCAGTTATTAAACCACTGTATATTTTTCCTGAGAAAGCGTGTATTTTTATTGTGAATATTGTACATTTTGAGTCAAATACCTTGCAAATTTGATTCATGTTACCTCTCTTCAATTATATTAACTAGACTAGAACAGGACACTTATTTCTTCTGGGTTTTTTTGTGAGGTTGGGTTGGGGTTTTTTTTTTTGAGATTCCCCTTGTGTGAAAGACCCTCGCTTGTGTCACTGTCACATTATAACAGTGATCTATACGATGACGAAGCTTAGGCTCTCCGGGTATGTTCATCACTACATCAGCTGCCCATCCCTACCTTACCTGTGCCCACAAAGCATCAGCCTGCAGCTGTTCCCACCTAGTGCTGGTGCTGCTTTGCTTTAAGCGATAGCCCATTTTGCAGGTTTATCTGACCCCCAAGGAAAAGGGAAAAGTGGGCTTTTTCCTGGAGGAGCCAACTGCTTTTCCTGATACTGAACAGTTGGGTGATGCTTGGGGTTGTGGATGAAGGGACCGCGGCCTGCTTAGCACCATGGCAAAATGCATTAATTATTTGAAAAAAACGTTTAGCTTTGCATGAGGAATTAAGACTAAAAGACAAGAGCAACTTGTCTGAAAAGTGACAAACAAGGCATTCCTTTAGCATCCTCCGGTCCTGCTCTCCGGCTGGGAAGGAGTTCAGAAATCGGCACAGGAGGGCTCATGCGACTGAATCCCCGACTGGCGGGGGCTGGCAGGGACCCCTGGAGCTCACCCCGTCCCACCCCTGCGTGAGCAGGCACCCCCAGAGCAGGGGCACAGGGCCGCGTCCAGGCGGGGGGTGAATGTCTCCAGGGAAGGGACCCCACAGCCTCTCTGGGCAGCCTGTGCCCCTGCTCTGGCACCCGCACAGGGAAGGGGTTTGTCCTCATGTTCAGGGGGAGCTTCCCGTGTTCCAGCTTGTGCCCGTGGCCCCTTGGCCTGGCGTTGGGCACCGCTGAAAAGAGCCCGGCCCCATCCCCCTGACACCCACCCTTCAGGTATTTATAGGCACTGATGAGATCCCCCCTCAGCCTTCTCTTCTCCCGGCTGAACATGCCCAGGTCTCTCAGCCTTTCCTCCCAAGGGAGATGCTCCAGCCCCTGATCCCCTTGGCAGCTCTGCGCTGGCCTTGCTCCAGCAGTTCCCTGCCCTTCTTGAACTGGGGGGCCCAGAACTGGCCGCAGCCCCCCAGATGTGGCCTCACTGGGGCACACCTAGTGTGTCTCAGCACACCGCGGCAAACGCCTCCCCCACCGGCCGCCCTGCTCTGCCTGCCCTCGGTGGCGGGCGGGGGGCACCTCTCTATTGCACGCCGTGGCGCAGGAGCCGCCGCGCACGGGCACCCGCAGAGTCCAGAGTGAATATCGACGTGACTCGAAAATGCGTTGCAAGGCACGCCCTGCTCCGCGTGACACGTCAGACATCCCACCCACAAACCGTCCTGATATTTTTTGGTCAAAATGAGGAAGAGAGTGCTGCAGCCCCCAGGTCCCACCTTCCCCCCCTGCAGCCTGGGGGAAGGCGGCCACAGAGCGGCCACTTCTTCCCTAAAACAGCCATAAGTTCCTGCTTCTGTTATGCAGATCAGCATTTACCAATATTTACAGCATTGATATTTTTCATGAAATAGAATCGCTCCCTGGCCAGCTGTTATTATGAGCAAGCCTTACTCTTGAGTTTTCATTCCACTGACTTCAACGAATCTCATTTTGGTGAAGCAAATTCTGCAAAACATATGACTTTCCTTGTCAAAACAATATTTACAAATGTGGGATTCTGACATTAGAATTTTAGGCTAAACCAGATTTTGATTGGGTAAATTTAAAAAGGCTGTCATTTATCAAACAGTTTTTCTCAGTTTTGAAGGCAGCGAAAAATAGTGATTGATGCACAGTTGGGAACTGCTCCTTCAATCTTCACTGGCCTGTCATTAAAAAAAAATTGCAGCTCAGTCCATGGCCTATGCATTTTTCTTCTGTGGAATTTTGCAAGGTCAAAGGATTGTCGACATAACATCAATATCAACAATATATTTTACTGTAACTTGAGAAGTTCAGAAATAACAAGTTTGCTGCCAGCCTGGCAATACCAACTTACATCTGTCATATATCAGGAGCTGGAATTGATAGAGAAGGAAAGATCTTGCTGGCACCGCGACCGCGTTGTTTTCGTGGTTGGTTTGTGTTTGGTTTGTTCTGTTGTTTTAAGGCCGTCGCTAATCTCTTCTTCAGCAATACAGCTGCTGCCAGTAGGAGGCTTGGAAATGCTAATTTTTAATTTATAAATATTGCCAGTTTAGCTTTAAGGTACACCAGGGAGTATTTTATGGGGTCATCAATTCTTGTCTTGAATGTGATGTGTTGGTGTCTTCATTCCCTCGGGGCACTTTATTAATAGTCCCATGAAACATGCCTTGAAGTTTCTAGTAGCAATTAAAACATGTCCCTTTGTTCCTAAATTAATCTTTCTTAATTCTCTTAAAAACAATTTACTGAAGAGCCCTACATTTAGAAGAGGGCTTGTGCACCGACTGCAAACGCTTCCTGAAGATGCTCGTGGGACCGAGGGTCGGTGGGTTAGGGGGGATTTCAGCCACGGGGTCAGAAACAGACCAGCAGAATAATCTTCGGCGTCCCTCCAGCAGCCCTCGCGTCCCCAGAGCCAGCTCCTTCGGTTTGTGTTAAATTAGCTGAAATACCGTCTTTTCATAGTTACACGAGGAAGAAAACTTTAGGCCCGAGAAGTTTGCTTGACATAAATAAAGGGCACCGTGGGGATGCTGCGATGGCTGTAGCACCCGGGGAGGCCTGGTGCCTTCATCAGCGAGGCAGCGCGTTGCAGCTTCACACGCAAAGAGGAGAAGCCGCGAGTTGGTTGCTGGACACTGGGTTTTGGTGAACAACGAAGGGCAAGGTCAGACAGCAGCAGCAACGCAAGCGTGGCACCCTATGAGTCGGTGGGATGTGCCTTTAACAGAAGTGGTTTGCCTGACCCCTGCGAGGCCGAGACAAATACCTCAGTCGAGCAACGAAGGCACGCTTTGAAGCAGAACTGCCCATCAGGTCCGGACGGTACACGCAAACCCGGGGTTTTGGGGGGAGTTCCCCCAGTGATTTAGAATGTGAATTCCACCTCTTAATTTCAATTTAAATAAACCTGTGGTCGCAAGCGTTTTAGCGCGATTGATCGACATCAGCCTGGCAGAATTGGCCGGCCTTAATTAGGCACCATCTAACCTTAACGGTTACCGGCTGCGGGAGGCCTTGGTGGCCCCGAAAGGGGGGCAGCCGAGGGGCCCCGCCAGGCGCTCCGAGGTGGGGCGCTGGTAGGGGAGAGGTGCTGGTGGCTCCTGGCTGCGGGGTGAGTGAGCGATTCAATGTGGGTTGGGGTTTCAGTAGCAGACGGATTGGGTCTGGGTTCCTATTTCTAGTCTTTTAGGCGATGAAAATGGAGCTCGGGAGAAGCGCGGCTGGTGCGCTCGGCTGCGGCGCAGCCCTGAGAGCCGGGCTGGAGGGGGAGGTTGGGAGCGCTGGTCAAAACCCGAGAGGCTGATAAGGCTAAAAGCCTGCAGGATCTCTCCTTGTGGCAGAGTTTGGGCGCAGGCCATCTCCTGGTGCGGGAAGGCGATGTGGGCTGGCGGCAGGGCTCGGCTGCGGGGCTTGCGGGGGGCGGCTCTGAGCCGCGGGCTGCGCCCGCCGGATCGGGCCCCCGCCGGGACTGGTGCGGCCGCGGGCGGGGAGGTTCTGCCCTCCGGACGAGAACTGGGGCTGCCTGTGCTGGGGGGCAGCGCAAAACTCGGTGTAAGGCTTTTTGGTTTTAGCAGCCGTGCGTTTGGCGTTCTCAAAGCAACGAAGGACGGTGCAAGGGATGCCTAAATCTGCTGGGGATGCTTTGGTTCGTTCTCCCCATCCCCCCCCCTGGAAACCAAGCGCTTCGTGGGGGGCTGAGCTGCTCCGTGGGCACGGCGGGGGCTGCAGCCCCTGCTCCGTCCCCAGGGCAGGCTGCCCTTCAGGAGAGGCGCTGAGGTTCAGCGGGTGGGAGGGAGGGGGCAAACAGCCCCTTTGCTGTCTTTCTCATGCAAAACTCCGCTTCGCAGCGTGCACCCCAGAGCAATCACGCTTTGTAACTGTTAATCCTTCTCTTGTGATAATGGCAGTAAATTCTTCCTGTTCTTACTTGGCTGTGTTTCCTCAGATGGTCGATTGAAGGGAGGAATGTTAATGATGCCCTTCTCGTGGTCTCGCAGACTCCGTGTCTGCCTGGTGCTATTTACGGTGTTTTGTTGGGTTTGCCTCTGATTCATACCAATTTCCATTTAAAATGCATGAAAACATATGTAAACGGCACAGTGTTTTCTGTCCTCTTCCATGGTTTCTGCCGTATGAAACCTCTGTGACCAGCCGAACTTCTGTGGAATTACCGATGTTGATGTGCGTATGAGCAGGTGGGGATTGTATTTCCAGACTGAATAATTTCACGGATGAAGAACAGAGATCCTGGATTTAAATTTGCACCGTGAGGATAATTTTTTTTGTTGTTCTTTTGTTTTATTTTTTTCTTAACCTGATGCCTTTGGTTCCTGCCGTTGACTTGTTTGCCCCTTCCCGAAGGCGATCGGGTGTAAGTGAAAAGGCGCTGCGCGCTTGTGCTCCCTCTGGAGAAGAGGGTTTCATTCCACACGGGGAGTGTCTTCGTTTGCAAGATGCTTTTCCTTTTTAAAATTGCATAATCTTTATTCTGCTGATATTGATGTGCCTTTTGGTAAGGTTAAAAGTGATATGGAGCAAGGCAGTGGGTGCAATGATTCCTTATATGTTGCTTATATGTTTTAGTAGCTGCTTTTGATGGGATTTGTTGAAAAGTCTCCATATTGAAGTTAGTTTGGGGGACTTATTAAGTTTTAAATACTGTATAAGAAAAAAAATCTTAAATTCACCTCCTATTTCAGGTGATACAAGGCTATTTTGTCTCTTGGCACACTAATAATCAATCTTCTATATGCCCCTTGTAAAAAGAAGCAAAAAGTAACAGTTTTAACCCATCTTTAGGGTGTGTGGATGCATTGTCAGACTGCCGGTGTAAAAAGAATGAATCGGAATGGGTCTTGTATGTGAGAGGTACGGTGAGGTGTAAAAACATCAGAAATACTGCGGGAACAGATAAGAACGATGGAATTTCTGCAGGTGACCTCTCGGCCCAATAAAAGAAACGCGGTGCCAGGGCTGTGCTCCCAAGGCCCAGGTGAGACAGTGCTGCCCTCCAGACGAGTCCAGTGAGGCCGAGGATATGCAGAAACACAGCAGGTGGTTTTAATGGGAGGCTTCAGGTCTCCCAGGCAGACTTGGTGAGTGGCTCACCCGGGCAGGGTGTAAGGATAAGCTGCTGAAGCACTGGATGGTGCTGCCTGATTAGTCTTAACACAAGCAGGGTTGTCGTCTTGGGCTTGGAAGGGAAGTGAGTCTGGTTCAAGAAATATTTGGCGTGTTGGATAGTAGCAACCACGACACAGGGAGGTGCAGCACAGCAGGAGAGTGTCAGGCGAATACATCCAGATAAACAGTTTGGAGGAGGGGGTCTGAAGACAGCCTCTGGCAATTAGTTTCTTATGTTTAAGAGCAACCCAAAAAGCAAAAAGCCTGTGAGCAGGCTGGAGCTGCTCTTGAAATTCTCGTTAGGAGCCTGGTGAAACGGTGTGCCAAATTCAACAAGAAAACAAAGCCCTTCCAAGAAGCCCCATGGCTCAGGGGAAAAGTTAAGGAGGTGGTGGCAGGGAAAAAGCTGGCACTTAAAGTGAAAATCCTCAAATAAAATGAGAACAGGGAAGCACAGCAGAGCTGATGTAGACAGGTGATTAAGAGGCCTTAGGAAAAAGACTTCTGCCCAGGCACCTCTGCCTGCAAAGGAACAGATGCGGGGGATCCTGCAGCCCGCTCAGCCGTGGGGCTGTGACAGCAAAGCCCCTGTGCGTGGCTGGTCAGGGCCAGTGGCCTTTGGGAAGGTGGTGGATGCAGGGCATGGATGCAGGGCATGGATGCAGGGCATGGATGCAGGGCATGGATGCAGGGCATGGATGCAGGGCATGGATGCAGGGCATGGATGCAGGGCATGCCTGCGCCACGCCATCAGGCAGCGGCCCCTCGCCACTGCGGGTCTTCCAGAAGAGGCCTCTTCGGTGTGGAAACAAACACACGGTGCCTCTGCATCACGTCAAGCTCTTAAAAAATATTTAAATATTCTTTTCAGTGTTGTGTTGGGGGTAGTCCGTTTGTTCCTTGCTTGGTTTTGACCCATGTGAAGGTGTTGTAAGGGGCCTCAGGCAAGAACGCACTATAAACTCGCAAGCCTGATGGGGAATGTCCTGGAGGGATGCAGACAGCCTAGCAGCAGGGGCCAGTCAAACCCAAGACAAAAGGAACTAAGATAAGAGTCAGAACACCCCTGAAACCAACACACCTCGCTACACACTGTGTCAGGGTTGCCTGATGGGGCAGCTCACGATCAGATGTGGAAGAAAGGCTCGGAGTTCATGGAAAGGACACAAAAAAACACCCCTTCAACAAACCACTAGGGACCACCGGAGACCACCTGATGCCTCTTCAGGGGCTCCTAAGGGGCTTAAAACGCATGGGTAATTAAGATGCAAGTATTATTGGCTCCAGGAAATGTAATGCATATGCACAGAACTGAGCAATATAAACTTAGTCTATTGCGACTTGCAGCACGCACACTAGGAGGAATTATCCCCCGTGCAACTGGTGCCGTAATAAAGAATGCCTGCTTCTTGATAATACATTGGTGTTAGAGTTTTATTCCTGATTTCTGTGACAAAGGAGCCTTTCCAGGGCTGCAGTGATGGCTGACAGCATCCCTTAGTGAGGATGCATTGCTGTGAACGAGGCAGATACAGTTTAGTCTTTGCTTTGGTGTCTCTAAGTCCCCATCTGACTTCCTTTTTCACTGAGAGAGGATCTGCACTGGCATGTGTGCACCTCTGCTGTTGCCTGGAACCCACCTCAGGGGGAGGAGGTGACTCTGACCATCACCTGAAGAGGATATTTCCCTCGTTAAAACTTAACAGTCAGCTTTATAGCAAGTGGCTGGCCCCCTTGCTGTCACAGGGAGAGCGCAACGCTTTTCTGTTGAAGTGAGGGGGAAATACAAAATGAAGAGGAGTCAGACAAGCCCCAGCAGCCTTTTCTTATGGCATGCGCAGTGTGGCAAGAAAGGGTCTGGGGAAACTTTTCTTAGGACAAAGAAACCAAACCTAAGTTCATTGTGCCCTTCCCAAAGAGAGGAGGGAGCTAGCTGTTTAAATGTCTCTAGTGATGTTACAGCAGTTTCTTTTGGAGGATCTTCATTAGAAAATTAATAAAAAAAATCTGATCCGTGCACTCCATGTCCCTGCTGGCCTGTATCCCGGCTCTCAGCAGAGCACGCTGCTCTGCCAGCTACGAAGCTGCAAGTAGCTCATCCTCTCGTGTCAGTTGCTGGGGGAGGATCTCTTTAAACTGGAGGGGAAAATACAGCTGTGCACCGCACTGCCCCGAGCAGCAATGCTGTCCCAAGGGCACCGCTTCAGCGGGATGACTGCCCCTTGCCGATTCCTGCGCCGCTCCGCTGTGAGGAGACCTGCTCCTCGGCTTTAGTGCTTTTAAGCTAGAAAACAGACATTTAATCTGATGGCTTTCTTTGTAAAGTGCTGGGGAGGAAGGGATGCAAGGCTCGGTTAGGATGAGTTATAGCGATGATGATGCTGCAGTAACTTTGCTGAAATCCCCATCACTGCTCCGCCTGCGACCGTGCCCGTGGGGGTGGGGAAAGGTACCGGAGAGCACCTGTGCTCCAGCTCAACGCCGCCCAGCGCATCGCTGGGTGCCTCGGTACCTACCGCTGCACCTCTGGCGCAGCAGGCTGCGGGCTCTTGGGTTTCAGGAAGGAGCAGAGCTGACAGGAGGTCTGGCTTCTCCATTTCTAAAGCCCACACGTTCCCTTCCTCTCCTCCCTTGCCCAAAAGAGCCAATGTGAGGCTGGAGGAAGCAGCTAACTTATTTCTATCTCTGTTGCTAATCTTCGTGTTTTGCCAGCCTTGCACCTCCCTTCTGATCAGTCTGACACTTTTACAGCCTATTTTCTTTCTGTTCTGGTTTCTGTGGAAGGTGTGTGTAGCTCTGGGCCCGTGGTGCTCTGACCATGAATGAATTTCCCTGTTCCTGTCAATGTCTTTTCTCTGCTTTCATCTAAAGCTGCCTTGACCAGTATGTTTCTGCAAGGTCTGTTAAGAAGGAACCATTAGATTCATAATCTGACCTCTCTGGCCAGTCACCAAGAGATCTGGTGGTGCTGAGAAATCTTGTAGGGAAGAAAGTGTAGATGTCTTCCTTTTGAAGACCTCCAAATATCTAAATAGCCTTGGTTTTCACTCATTCTCTGCCAGTGACGTGTGTGACTGTAAAAGAGGGTCTGATACCAGGACACCCCAACAAGCCTGCCTCTTGGATACTGGCGGGTGCTGCTCTCACCTGAAACCAGATCAGCCGTGCAAGTGCGTATATTAGTGTGGAAACAACCCTTGAGTGCCCTAGTATGCTTACATAAAACATAAATGATCTAATCTCCAGACTAAAATACTAGCTGTGATACTGAGGAGATGTAACTCAGCAGGAGGTTAGCTTTTTAAGGACAAATTAATAGGTGATATGAATAAAACAAGCTGTAAGAGCCTGTTTTCTTTTGCAATTAAGATATACTGTGTGAAAAGTACAACTGAAAATTGCTTCTCTTAGCAAGTGCATGACTCTGGTGAAAAAGTAGATGTGTTTATAGCCTGGTAAGGAGAAAACAGTGAACAGAAAGTGAGGCGTCTCCTTCCTGTGTTAAGCTGTGTGAAGTATCAAATGTACTGGACAAGAAGAGAGCAAATCTCATAGCTGGCAAACCGGGATTTCATCAGGCCCATTTTTAGGGTTATTTTGCTAGTCCTTCAGGAAAGGTTGCTGAACCTTTGCAGGGCAATGGGGACTCTCTGCTATGTACCTGCTGTCTGTCCTCTACTTCCCTGGGTGCTGCTTGTTATTGCTCCCCAAAACCCAGGCGTCCCTGTCCTCTCACCTCTCTGGAGGGTGCTTGAGGACAAGCAAAAGGAGCTAATGCAGCTCGAGGTGAGGTGACCTGCAGGCCACCCGTTTCTCCCTGCTCTGCAGGACTTGCTTCCCCAGCACCAGATGTTTGTGTCACCAGCAGCTTCAGGCAGCACCTGAATTGTCCCCCTGCTCGGGGCTGGCTAATGCCTGTGTGGTTTTGGTGGGTGCCAGCAGCCCCAGTCCCTGAAGGTTCAGCCGACCGGCTTTGCTGCTGGTCACCACAAAGGTGTCTCCAGACCAGTCGAGGTCTGTGACCCAGAGGTGCCGCCGGCCCTCTGCAAGCAGCGCTGCTCAGCAAGCCTGGCCCGGGCCAGACCCATCCCTCGCTCTGCTTAGGCAGCCTGCGAACAAGCACCCTCCTAGCCTTCAGTGGTCTTTGAAAATCAACAGGGTCTCCGCTATAGATTTTTCTGCAGCTGAAGATAAACTGGAGGGTCTGAGGGTAGTGCCTGCAGCTGGACAACACTGCTAAATCTGACCCCAGAACACCTTCAGGAGGAGCAGTAGAAAAAAAAAGCTCTGCAAGGTCTCTGGGCATGATTTTTACTTGCCACTGGCATGAAGCAACCCGCTGGGGTGTCTGGCTGGTGGCATGGGGCTGCTGGGGCAGAGACCAGCCTGCTCCTAATGCCAGGGTTTCTCCTGCATCACAGTGAGACTTTGCTTGCAGGCATTTCAGCAGGAGCCCTCCCTCTCCTGCCCATGGCAAATGTTCCCCTTTAAAGAGATGCTTCTGGCATCTTCTGCTTTTTCTGATACTAGGCTCTTCAGGCTGTTATTTAAATAAACCAGTGCTCTCAGATTCGTATGGAACTTGTGCAATAGTCAGGCACTCTCAACTTTTTAGAGCTGAACTTAATTACTACTCACTGTGTGCTCCAGAGGGCACAGGTCCTTGCACCTTTCTGCTCTGAGCTTGCTCCATGTTTAAACTTGAAACAAGGAAATGTGTATCCAGTGAAAAACGTCTTTATTGCCTGTGATTCAAAAAGTGTTAGTTTTATTACTAAACCCATATGGAAACAACGTTCAAGATGTGAAAAATCTGACATCAAGCTCTTGCTGATTTAACACAGTTCTTAGATCAGAAAGGTTCCTTCCTCTCACTGAGAAGCAGCTTCGTTAGAACTATAGTAAGAATAGAATGAATTACCACAGAGTGCTTTTCTCTTTATAGGTTGCCTAGTTCACAAAGCCACATAAATCTTCCCAGTGAAATACTTGCACATTTCTTTTTATTAGCTCAGCTCATCCTTCAGAGGTGGTGATCTCCAAAAACCTGCCTCATACCAACCTTCCCCCAAGGTGCCAATTGCTCTTCTCTGCTGGCAGCACAAATCTGAACAAGCTGCACTTGAGGCACCAGCATTAGCCTGCTTTGGCACACCTTAGCTGTGTATTTGCCTCCTGGAGTGGCCAGAGCTGTACCTGGCAGAGCATGACCCTGCCTCCCCATCAGCTGGGAGCACTGTCCCAAATGGTGCATGTCACGGGGCGCCCCGAGTCGTCCTCCTCCCTCGGAAACCTGCTAGTGCTTTTCTGGTTTGGTAGTGGAGCATTAAATATGATGCTGTGAACACCGGAGAAAAGCCTTTTCTACCTCACGCTGCTGATCGTGCCCCTGGAACCAGGAGGCGAGCAGGGCAAGGCTGCTGAGCAGTTGTGCCCGAGCGGGCTGTCTGCCAAGGGCTTAGTGGAGATCTGCTCTCGAGGCAGAACTATACCGTGTTGGGTGTGCGTGGCAAGGTTTTGGGGGTGGGGGGCTACAGGGGTGGCTTACGTGAGGAGCTGCTAGAAGTTTCCCTTATGTCCGATAGAGCCAGCGCCAGCCAGCCGCAAGACGGACCCGCGGCTGGCCGAGGCTGAGCCCCTCAGTGATGGGGTAACATTTAAGAAGGCGGGGGGAGGGAACCTGTGCAACCACAGCCAAAGAGAGGAGTGAGAATGAGAGGCACAACCCTGCAGACACCCAGGGCAGCGAAGGAGGGGAGATGCTCCGGGCACCAGTGCAGGGATCCCCCTGCAGCCCCTGGGGGATGCCTGAAGGGGCCTGTGACCCTGTGGGAAGCCCGTGCTGGAGCAGGCTCCTGGCAGGGCCTGTGGCCCCATGGAGAGAGGAGTCTATGCTGGAGACAAGCAGATTCCATGTATCTACCTGTGCCAACACCCATCCCAAGGGTGTCAGCCCTGGGCCCATCCCCCTGCCCAGCTCTGCTGCCCAAAGGTGGCCCCTGGGCCTCCCATTCCAGGGTGGCCACAAGACAATGCTGAGGCTGTTTCTTGCCTCATCACCCAGGGAAGCTTTGCTCCCTTCTGTCTCTGGCATTCCTGCTTCCAGTCAGTTTAACCCCTTCCTGCCGTTGGGCCTCTATGGCCGATCATTCCTCAGTCACAAGTTCACTGCTGAGCAGTTCGAATGGGAATTTCCTCTTCAAGTCCTTCATCTTTCTCACAAGTCAAAAAAACCAACGGATGAGAAATGTGTTGGTGCTTTGAGGTGATGCTCCTTGCCTAAGCTGTCTGTTGCTTCAGCTGGGATGTTGTGTCTCTTCTGCAGAAGGGCTGGTGTCAGCTTCCACTTTTAGGATGAAATTTAGACGCATTACTTGCATTATCACAGAATCATGTTGATATCAGAATATCAGGTTTGAAAACTACCCATGAGTTCCAAGATCTGGTTTAAAATTGGCCTTCTAGTGTGAAAAACTAGACAAACCTTGTCATTTTGCATTTCTAACATTTGTCAGTCCCCACTTACGGTCTTATTTTACTGATTAAAATCAGGGCTTTCCAATATATTTACTTTGTCCAGGTCATTCTTCCCAAATGTCCTACGAGGCTACTTCTACACTTGGGTCTTTCCACAATGAGTTTTTGCTTTAATTTTTAGTATCTTAAATATTCTCAGCAGGAGGTTGGTAGGCAAAGGCTGATATCGTGCGTGCTCCATCAGGCAGCAGCAGCGTCGCTCAGATGCGAAGCTTGTGCGTGATGCTCCTACCCAGCTCGGCCTGCACCAGCTCACCCGTGTGCCGTAGGGAAAGCCAGGCCAGCAGCCGAGTGCTGCTCTGTAGCCTCTGTGCTTGGAGAGCCAAAAGCAGCGAGTGCAAACACACAGCATTTCGGGTGAGGATTTTTGTTCGCCTACGGACTTACATCCTTAAAAGCGTAAGGGGGCTGCACTCACTGATCCGGCAGAGGAAATTAACCCCCACCTCTGTCCTTTTAATGCAACATAAATGAGTCTGTTTCCTCTAAAGCTTTTGCTAGTTGGCAACTTTGATGGAAACACAACACAAAAGCCCAAACATCAAAGAAACCAGACCTTTCCTGGCAAATTATTCAAACAGTTTTATGCTTCTGTGGCTGTTTGCATCTTGACGGACTTCTTAAACTAATGCTTTATTGCTGTAGAGTAATTCTTATTTTTATTACTGTTAAGTGTCTTATCGCTTGGTACCGTGAATTATTTCCGATGTTAACTTACGTTCTATGGCAGTTAATAGCAGCAGCTGCCCTCCACAGAATAGCACTGTTGTTCATCCTTAAGGGTGATATCTGAAGTAGAGGAGGAACCTCTTCATCTGCGAGGTGAGAAAAGAGCAAGGGAAGCTCCCACGGGGGTGGTGAATTTGTTACTGCTGAAGTGGGGAGGGTTATTGAGCATCCCTGCGCTGCAGCCTTTCCTCGGCATGCTCGGTGTGCAGCCTCGCAGCTGTGAAGGGGCTGGAGAAGCAGAGGTGTGCTAGTCCCAACCGAGTTCACTGCAATCGGTGTGGCATCGACAGTCCCGGGGGTGGGGAACCAGCCCGTCACTGCAACGCCAGCCCGCTGCCGGTAAGCAGCAAAGGCGCGGTGGGGACGTGCCGTGAGCATCGGGAGCGCGGCTCTCTTGTGAGAGTCTGGAGCAGTGAAATCAATGCTGTCCAGGCTGCAATTAAAGGCACTTAAGGACCATTAGTGGAGCTTGTAAAACTGCTTTTTAATCCAGCTTAATAAATGGGAGTCCTAGTTTAATTGGTATTATGAAAATTACATGTGGGCTATTTTCTACAGAAAACTATAGGCGGAATTGATATCCCTGTGATATGAATCACTGCTTTCCAGACTTCAGATTAATACCATGTACTGAATATCACATGCTCTGTTGACTGTAACAGTGCCATGCATCACAGCTGTCACCAAATGCAAATGCTCTCGCAAGATTTGCCAAAGTACGGGAGTGGAGCGCTATCTGTTCATCACAAGCTGACTCTCCTGTAAAGGGAGATTGCAGTGTGCAAGATTTTATTGAACTGTTAAAGTTCTTAATGCTGCCAAATATGGAGCTAAGGGTTTCTCCATCAGCTCTGACAGGACAGCTTGGACGAAAGAATGGTGATTTGGTTCCAAACTGGAGGCTTCTTTCTCAAGCCCCACCACGGTACTGATTATTTTTACTAGAAGTCCTCACCCGCAACGGCCCTGGGTTGTGCTTCTGCCACGTTCGTTCATTTGTCTGATATTTCTTTGCGCTGGATCTCTGTGCAGATCTCTTGCTTGGCTGCTGGGGAGCTCCTTGAGGGATACAAGGCATTAACAAGATGGTGTAATGACACCTTCCCCTGCATCCTCTTCTCTTCCTGACTTATGCCAAGCGAAGTCTGGCTGTAACGCAGGATCTGGGTGAACCTGTACCACCCAACAGCAGTTAGAACTGCTTTTCACACCCCCTCTAGTCCCTGCTGCACAGAGGCCTATTTGGCTGTGGGGATTACGCTGAGAAGGGGGTAGCAGCTGTGAAGAACCACAACCCTGTTGCGACTTTCCTGCGCTGTGCATCGCACGGCAGCTCAGCAGAAGCCCAGAAATAAGTTGTGCTGGACTGATCCCTCCGGGCAGCCGGTCGCCTCCCCCTTGCCTGCGCGGGGGTGCCAGCGGCAGGGTCCCCGGGGTCTCCCTGGGCTATGGCAGCGCGCGTTGTGCGGCGCTGAGCGGGGATGTTCTCCGGCACGCGGGGGCGTTGGCAAGCCCTGACCTCAGGGCTCAGAGAGGGACTCGATAACCTGTGGCTTTTTCCATAAGAAGCACTTGTTCTATCCTGTTCCCAACATATAAAAAAAACCAAGTTGCTTTCGTCTTCCTTATTGAAGAGCCTTCAGTGACATCTCTTAATTTTTCCCTTTTCTAATGTCCATTTTCTCACCTGTTCTACGGGTAAAATTCTGACTTGGGAATTTGGCCACCGAACTTGGAGGGAACAGCCTTGGCAGTGTCTTTGTAACAAGATTTTATGTGCAGTTTGCTCTTTTGGCATAGCAAGGAGGAAGTGGAGAGTAGTGAACGATAAGAATTTCTTTTAACCTGAAAAGAAAGGGCATTGTTTATTTTTTTTGTTATTCTCTCCATTTCAGAGGAAAAACGCTCAGAAACATTGTACCTGAGTCAACCCATGGCCCTCCCCACCCAAATGAAAAACTCTTTATCTTTTTTGTACTTTGCAAGTGGAAGTAGTTGGCAATATTGACGTTCCTGTAAGTCATGGCAAGAATTTGATGTCTTGGTGCCTGGGGCAGTGCTCAGGGTTACACGGTGATGCTCCACCTTTCAGCGGTACAATGAAAGGGTTAAAGGACAGACCCTCTTTCCCAAGAGCTTCTCAATAGCTATAGTAGCCTTAGGCATTTTCTTGTGTAATATTAGGGTCTTTTATTTTAAATGCATTTTTATAGTGAATGCTTTTCTGTTGTATATTTGAGCATGATATGTTTAAAAGTGAGCTGTGTAAGAGCCAAGGGAGCTAAATCTGAGGAAGTGGGTGTCTTTCCACTGGAGGTGCAAAGCTCCCACGGCAGGAGCCTCTCATTGGGGTCAGTGGAGGAGCCACGGAGGGAACCGCAATGACTGCGAGCTACAAGCCACCAGATTTACCTGCCCTCTGTGTGCTATTGCTGCTTCCTGAGCTTACAGAGAGCATTTAACAAGGCTACAGAGGATTTTAGGGAAACCAAGCCAGCATTTGTATGTAGATGGCTAAATGGGGTTTTCCCAGCTGCCTGGTAACAGTCAAAGAACAACCCAACCCTCTTTTCCTTATGAATTTCCTAGAGTTCCTGTGCCCAATTTCTCTTTCACCTGATAGGGCCACTGCAGAAACATGTATCCAAAGGGACAATGTCACCGCTCAGGGATCGCTGCTTGTACTGCTGACAGCTCAGAGAGAAATAAAAAAAAAAAATCTTAAATCCAGCCCCGCTGCTCAGCAGGAACAGCTGGGCACTTCTGAAAAAACCCAACCCAAACAAAAAGAAATTTGAATATTCTTGGAAATTCCTCTCCTGCACATCACTTCCCAATCTGGCAGGTCCCAGTGGTTTTTGTTGAGCCAAAGAGGCTCAATTCCATAACGACGTCGCTGCCCAGACCTAGGGATGGGGGGGCTCTATAAAGCTGCCTGGGAGTGTGTGTATGTGCCCTGCTTCCAGGTGTGCTCCTCCTACAGCAGGTAGGCAGAGAGGCAAATAAAGGTCCCGGATCGACCTGTGGTGTCCAACTGTCTGTGAGCAACGTGATTGATTACCTGGGTGGGGCTTTGACAAGGGAACATTTCCTTAGGAGCAACAGGAGATGAGCCGAGCCTGCAGTGATTCACTGGGCGGCCCAACTAAACTCAGACTTGGCACCATTGCAGGAATGAGACCAAGAGCTAATTCGATGCTGTTTACACCCGCAGCTTTGCTGAGCGGCACTGGTGTTAATGGCACGATGCTTTCCCTCTCGCCTGAAGTAAGATTTCCTTAATCTTGGCAGATAAAGCCTTGATCTGCCTGAGCTTGGGCTGGAAGGCGAGCTGTCTCCCATCTCGTTAGTCGCTGTGGTAGCGGATGACCTAGTTCAGAATTTTGGGAGGGATTTTGTAATTATTGTTCCAATTTATCTTGAGTTAGGTCAAACTATAGTTCAGTTAGTCATGTGAACCTCGGGACCTTTCTACTCCTAACCAGAGAGAAAAATAAAGGAGGAAAGTAAAGATCACCAGGGCAAAATAAGTAACCTATTAATAGTTAGTTCTGAAGAAAATCGTACCTTGAAGCACTCTGCTCTAGTTTTCCAATTAGCTCATTCGTGTTTAGGCAGAAGGGTGTCTTGCCATGCATCCCGCCTTCCCCCTGCCCTCAGAAAAAGCGCCGCAGCCGCGGGACCCACCATGAAATCTCTGCCATGGCTGGATGGTGTCCGATGTTTGAACTAGTGATGTGCTGCCTCCTTCGAACTGCTCTCGCCTCAATTTCCTTGCTAGGGTGTTTTTGTGCCGTTATTGTTCCCGTCTCAATTTTATCTTCACTTGCTAGTTTTCCTTTTAAAAAGCAAACTGTAAAATCGTGTAAAGACTCTTTGCTGCTTGCGTTCTTTATCCTTTGTTATTTTTTTATTAAATTGTGGCAGCCACCACTGCCTTTTCCGTGAGCATCTGTCAGTGTAACCACTGCAAGAATCCCCTTTTCCCCAGGCTTTTCCCCTTAGCTGTGCGTACCCATTCTGGATGGAAACTTGTTCATGTTTAGCTCCTCTGGAGCGACAGTTTTCTGTGGACGTTAAGGCAGACTCCTCCTATCATTCTTAAACCTGATTTCTTCCCCCCCACCCCCTTCTGGTTCTTGGGCTTATCTGCTTTGTTGTAGCTAATCTGCTCTGTGCTTAGCAGTTCTTTTAGGAAGAGCAATGAATGTTTACAAGCGACTGTGTGGTTCTTTAGACAGTGTAATTTAACTTGAAAAAAGAAAAACCCAAAACAAACAAAAAAACCCCCCCAACAAAACCCCAAACCCCTTTGGGGGGGCAGTGGTACAGGCTTGCAATAAACATCCCATCTTAGCCTGCGCCTTCCAGCCCTTCCCCTACAGATTCATGGCTGACAAGTTTCAGTGGAAGCGAATGGGCCTTGATTTTTACAGATTTATACCATTTATTACTCCCATTGACTCTGTAAAGCTTCACCCAGACACAATAACCCGCGAAGCAGCCCTTCCTCCACCAAACACGCCGGCTGTTGGACAGTAATCGTTAAAGTACAGAAAGAAAGATCTTTCTGTGACCTCTGCGGTGGTACCAATGGAGGGATGAAAAAACCCCCAAACAAAACACACTCAATAAAAATGAGAGTGGTCAAGGAAACAAGCTTTTTGCACATGTTTTATAACCAATTTTCTTTTGCATGTGAGTCCCAAGCTTTTTGGACTGCTCTGAGCCACGGTGCCTGGTCTGCTGGCCGCTGTGCTGGTGCGTGGGTGCGATTCGTCCTGCAGAGGTCTGAAATGAAGGCCAAAAATCACCCGGGAATCGGCACCTGGGTGCGGGCCCTGGGCGGTGGGAGCAGAGCCCTGACCCCGGTCCCGTCAGGGGGTTACGGGGATGCTCGGCTCTTGCATTTCAGCTGAGGACGAGGAGTCTGGCCGGAGGGGTGCTGGTGCCCCCGCATCTCTGGCGTGCAATCGCGCTGCTGCCACCAGCCCTTCTCTCCTGTGTCCCTGACCCCCCCCTTGCCCAGCTGCACCCCGTGGGGCTGGGGGTGCTGCCGCCTCCTGCGCCGGGGGCTTTGGGGAATGTGGAGGATGGAGCAAAGAGGCCGATGCCGTGTCCCAGCCCTGCTGAGCGGTGGGGAGGCTGAGCTGTGCCACGGGGAGCTGCACCCACCTCTCCGCTGTGGCCATGGGTGCCCCTGCGCCCTCCCCTCCCCGGGCGGCAGGGCGCTCGGCTCCCGCGGCCCTGCCCTCCCGCTTAAATGGCTTTTCATCTCCACTTTCATCTCCCAAATTATTTTCCCAACAATCTAGTCCCTCATAATTTCTTGCCACTGCAGTGGACCGGTGTTAAGTTTCCCAGCTTTGAAGCTGGGAGAACAAAGGAAGATTCCTTTTTCCTCCTAATTTCTTGCTCTGCCGTGGTGGGGACCGATCCCCACACCAGAATGTTTTGCTGAGTCTCTGTTTCATGCCCGAGGCTTAAATGTTCTGGGCCAGCTGCTGTTATGTGTGGTCTCGCTAATGTTTCCAATGTAATATTTATAATAACCTGCGCAGCAAAGAGAGCCCGCGGACCCCAACAGCTGCTGTTTCCCTTTCATTTTTTCCCGTCTGCTTGCTTGTGGCAAGGCCAAAAATGGGGAGAAGTGGGAAACTTGCCAGTGATGCTCTGCCTTGCTGTTCAAAACATGGGTTCGCTTTCGGTGCTAATCTGTTTGCTGCAGCCTCCCTAATAGTCTTTATGTGGAATTATTATGCATTGGCAAATAACCTAACCTGATGAATGCGGATATTTAGAAGGGCAAAAATTCAAGCTAAATCTGTTTCAGGAAGAAAATCTGTCTCCGCATAATGTCAGGTCTGCCCTGATAATGTGGTTTTGTATTTTATTTAGGTGATGCTCAGCCCTCTGAAGCACGTCACGCCCTCCAGCAGCGGCTGCTCTCATCAGTTATGTTTCTCTCTAGGTAGAGCAACACCATTTGTCAGGCATGCACAGACAAAATTGGGCTTTCTCTGGTCAATGTGCACTTTGTGCTGGCAGTTAATGACTGAAAATAAAACTAGTATAGCTGACTTCGTGGACTCAACTTTGTCTGTGCACCACGGCCAGGATTCAGCCATGTAGCTGCAATTTCAAGAGACTTTCCATTGAAATAGCAACAATAAAACGGATGAATGACGATGCTAAAAAGAATGTATCAAATGTGATCTGCGTTTTAAATATTTCATGCAATTAAATGAGTGCCTTTTTGGGGAGCTTGGCTTCTTTCAGCCTGTAATCCTAGGGCGTGTTGTCCACGGCCAGGGATGGGAAGATCCCATCCCAAATTCGGACATCAAACCCGTTCTTGTTCTGAGCCAGGAGCAAAAGAGTTTGTTACCCACCACGGGTCCCAGCAGCGGGCAAAGCTTGGCTGCATTTCTTTTGCTGTCCTTGGGTTTTCATGGAAGTCTCCTGCTTGCAGCCCATGGTGCTCCCTGACCGCCAGCCCCCCACCTTGGTGACTTTGTGCTGCAGCAGCTCGGCTCCATCTTCAGCAGTTTGAGGTTCTGAATGCCTGACTTGTGCGTGCGCCAGCTGGGTAGCTGGTGCTTTTCCCGGCTCCTGCAGACGTAGTTTCAAGGCCTGAGCTTCCCTTCGTGTGGACCCTCCCTCCCACGAGGAAGGTCAGTGGGTCTCGGGGCTCTTGGGACCTCCTGCTCCTGTCCTGGGGTGAGAGCAGAGGCTGAGCTGCCGGCGTGGTGCTCCAGAGGTGGTGGGGCGAGCCTGGAGGCGGCCCGGGGGGACCGGGAGAGCTGCAGCACACGGATGGGGCTGGGAGAGAGGAGCAGACCTGGCAGCCCACCTCCCCCTGGCCAACTGCTTCTCAGTCTGCAGTTTTCAACCCCCTCATCGCAATTAATTCTAGCAGAACAAGTGAAGCCGTAAGCGAAACGTGCTGGAATGAGCTTGTGGTTAAGATGTGCATTTAAGATCTTCTTATTTTTAACTTAAAAATCAATAGCTAGGAGATGGAATAAAAGGATTGAAGACAAAATTAATGAAGTGCAATGCTCGTATGTGATCAAGAGCTGAGCAGAGATGCTGTTCTCGCCACCACCAACACCTGTTTGCCTCCTCGGTGGGATGCTGGGCTTGGCGGGGTCGGGGGCAGGGGTGCACGCTCTCCCTCCACAGTGGGCCCAACGTGGTGCTGCATCGCTGCGTGCTGCCCTGTGCTCCTACTGGCCAGGCACAACAGCAAAACCATTTCTGCAGCTTTGTCAACCTTTTTTTGGGGCACCGGTTCAAACCTCCTGCCTTTTAATATCAGCTGGCCATTGAATGGCCTTCTGTGAAGAACTATGTTAGACTTCTGTTGGTTTGGCTGGTGTATGAGTTAATAAGAGCGTCTGGAGTTGCTTTCTGACCTCTGGACCTGGCTGCAACTTGTGGCAAATCCTGGGCACCCTCCACCTCTCCCTGTCTTGTCAGGGAAACCCTGAAGCCGAGCAAAAGCAGGCTGGAGCAGACCCGTGGCGTGCTTCGGCTCCATCCCTGCTGCCGAGGAGGCCAGCAGGCACGATGCTGAGCAAGAGCATCTATGGCTGCTCCTGCTTTGTGGGGAGTCAGAAACCATTGTTTACTGAATAAATAATACATTGTTCTACGCTTGCTGGCACATCTGATGTTGGGCCCCAGCAGCTTTGAGAATTTAGCATCTAAATCCAAGTAGGGCCATCGACATGCAGTCAAATCTTCTGCTCAAGAGGAATGGGTTTATGCAAATCAGTGGAAATCAGAATTAAAAAGTGATTAAGTGACTTAGCAGAGCTGGTTTTGAAGCTGTTTGCTGTTACCCTCTGGATTAGGTTGGGTGTGGGGAGCACTCCCTGTCCTGACATGGGATGCTTCCAGGGCACGTGGGCTGCGGGTGGAGTGGATGGTGGGTCCCTGCCCCACAGCTGGGGATGGTGCAGGTGTGGGGCTGCTTCTCCCTCCCATCCACCCGCAAAGCACCGCCCTTTCCTGGCAGCATCCTCTGCAGGTGCCCCCAAACCCCTTCTGCTGCACTAAGCATTTTGGGGCAGATAGATATCCCATCCACCTGAGTGTAATTAAAAATCAAGGTTTAGCAGTAAATTGCTAAACTTGGGATGGTTTTGTCCTTCGAATAACATTACAACCCTCCCCCCCCAACCCCTTCAATGTACATTTGATGTGGTATCTTCCTCTTAGAAAGAGCCACTTAGAAATATTTATACAGTGGCTTGTTAAAGCAGCTATAAATAATACATTAGTGTTGCAGGAATGTCTGTTAATGTTACATTATTTACTGGAGGTGTTCGTTCTTCCTGAGACAGGTATTTTTTCTTAACTCTCTAAGTCCCCAAATACTGTTGTGTGGACTATAACATATAGCAGATATATAATGTAGGCTATAACATAGATCAAGCTATAACTTAGCAAAAGCGTGTCCTGAGGCTCCTCTGATAGTACACACAATGCTTTTCCCCTTAATTATTTTATCATGATAATTCCCTTTAATTATCTCACCGTAATAAATTCAGTAGGTGAATTAATGCAGAGGAGTCACTGCAATTCCACAGCTTTGGATTTTCTGTCAACGTTTTTGCTGACAAACCAGAATCCCTTTGCTTCCTCCAAGGGCTGTTCGATGTTACTAGCGCCCTATTTTTCTTACGTCCCATATTCCTCCATCACAAAGAAGGCAGAGTAGAGGGGCGTGCGATGAGTGGCACGGCTGTTATTTGCCTCTGTTAGGGCTGTGGGAAACAAAACTTTGTGGTAGTTAAATGGACCAGGGAAGTTCTGCAAACTTTTGTTGAAATAGTTTGCTACTGCTGTTTGATTCTGTGGTTTTTGTGGAGGTATTTTTGGGGGTTTAAAAAACTATATCAAAGCTTTTGTCTTCTGTATAAAGATTTAACGAATTTAGGGTATACAGAGAGCAACCCCAGCTGAACAGCACGGAGCGTTCTGACAGCCCTTGTTTGTGGTGGTGGTGCCACAGCAGGAGCTTTCGTTTGGTCTTTTCTTCCCAGTTGTGTTTGGAGTGAGAGGGAGAGACCGAAGCTGGGGGCAGGGGGTGGAGATGCCTTTTCCCACCTGGCTGTGAGGCCAGGATGGATAGGGAGGCCAACGCCGCGGGTCCTGCTGCAGCATCGGCCGCAGGCAGCTCCAGCAGAGCCGGGCTTAACCCCTCTTGCCTTTACTTTAGGCAGAGCTAAAACATCTAGCAGTGATCCTAATTCTCTGGGACAGAGGAAAAAAGACCTGTCTCTTTCTGATCTTGTTAGCAGAAAAGTGAATCTGGGTCTTGTTAGCTGGTGCTGCAGTGCAGCGTGTGCTAGCCCATCAGTCAGGAGGCTGCAGCTCAGCATCCTCAGCGGAGCCGAGGAAGCTTTTAAATACAGACAACCTGCACTAACATAGTCTGAATCAATAATTTTAATATCTTTTTTTTTTTTTTCTCAAAACTGTCTGGTTTAGGTAGGTACTGTCTCATGCACAGATCGTCGGTGAGAGCTATCCTGGTCGCCCCTAATAGCCCAAGGGGTATTTATGGTGGCTGTGTGCAAGCACTGATGGAGGAGCTATCAATTCCCCGTGTGCTGCCTGCTGCCTTTTTACTGCCTCCTTTGCCTTATCTTGCTCTGTAAACCTTCCAAGCTGCAAGGCTGCGTTGCCGATACTGTTCTGTAAAGCTGATATAGCTTAGAGGGTAATGAAGTGCCCTGGCATCTGCCAGAAATGAAAAGAGGCAAATAAAACCTTGCAGGTTGTCTCGCTGCTTAAACAGACTTATTTCATTCGGCTAAATAAAACCCTGTTCTCCTGTAAGACCCGTTTCGTTTCACACCTGAGCTGCGGTCAGTTCTCTCCCGAGCAGCTCTGCCCTACCGGAGTGTTCGGAGGGTAAAGACCACCCTTGCCTCCGCTTTCACCCAGGCGCGGGGTGTCGGTGCTTCGGCCCTGCAGCTCGCTCGCTCTCCGAATTCCAGATGGGGCATTAAAAATTCATGGCTCACTCACGGCGTTCAGTTGTAATGCTGATAGCTATAATGACATTTATTCTGCGACAGCTCAGCTCTCTGGACGTGCAGGAAAAGAAAAACGGAAAGAAAAGTGGCTGCTGAAGCATCACTTTGAACCACGTGAAGGAAAAGTAAGGCTTGTTTACAAGTGCCTAGAGTAGCTTTTCATTATTTTTAGGTGATTAGCTGGGGAAGAGCTTTATTTTGGTTTGGTTTTACGTGTATCGATACATGACACTTTAACTGAAATGAGGTCTGAGCACCGGCGCCGCACCACGCTGAAACTGTAGGTGTCTGCTTTAGCACAGGCTCTGCAGTGCGTAGTCTCTATTACTCTTGTTCGAAGGGGTCAGCGAAGCCCAGCAGATGTGCCGCTGGCAGAGGAGGTTTCCTAGGAACTTGAGTTCCGGAGAAAGTGCTTTTGTGCTCTTCCTTTTTGGTTTTGGTGCCTGTTGCAGATGTAAGCCCAGCCCTTGGCAGAGCCCCATCGGCAGGGCATGTCCTCGCTGGCCAGCGGCACGTTGCACCGATGCCAGATCTGTTTGACGCTGCAAGATTTCCATCTCCTAAAACCAGCACGACACCTCAGGCTGTGCTTTCTGATGGCTTTGCTTGCTATTTTATTAACTTATTTTTACCAGACTGCTGCGCTGCCACATGCCAGCATTTTAGGGAGGACTTTGGTGCACAGGCGTGAGGATAAGCGAGGGACTGGAAAGCACCTTGCAGGGAAGGGGTGCCCAGAGCTCATTTGAAGCAGTTACTGCAGGAAAGAAAGGGCGACTCTAAGTGAGGATGACTTGGGAATCTATAAAACCTTCTGTACTGGGTTTTAAGTAAGTACATATCTATACCTTCAAACTTTATTCATATATTTCTCTAGTACCAGATTTTGCAGCACCCACCCTTTGGAGCACCCCATGCATGTACCCCGAGCACCCCCCAGTGCCCCGGGGCAGGCATGGGCTTTCCCTGGGCTGTACTGGAAGCCAAAGTAATACTCTGTTCTTTAAATGATTGATAGTCTTCGATTAGGTAGGAGTAAAGAAAACTGTCAGTAATGCTTCTCTTTGAAACAGCAGCTTAGGCTCCGGAGAACTGACGCTCCCAGCGGCTTCGTAGCCTGCGTGGGGACGCATGCAGACATCACGGTCCGCTGTGATTCCTGAGGCAGCCCTCTGGCTGTGGCACTTCTGTGCAGGCTGGCCCCTCCTTGCCCATAACTGATGTTAATGGGCACCGGTTGCTCGAATTTAAGGTATTTCTGCTTTGGTGAATGGTGGGGGCAAAAAAAAAGCATCTATAAAGCGTCTGTGTTGTAGTTCAGCACCCAAAGTGCAGGCGCATGTTCCTCTTCTGGATAGATGCCATTTCAGAATATAAAAAACATTTATCCTGTTCTTGATGAGAACGTTACGGAAATATTCTCAACACTCATACATGATTTCACAGTTGTCTTAGGCAACGTGAATGCACACAGCAACCTGATGAGATACAACAAAGAGCCGAGAAGCCATCTCAAGCAGCTTTTCTTAATTTCTGAGCCTTGTAGGGTCTGGCAGAATCTGCTCCTTCATTTGGTATTGCTGCTGGGAGTTTGAGAGGTCCTGTCCTTCCCTCCTGGGGCTCGTGTAACCAGCTCGAGTAACTGCTCTGAAAACACTCTCAGCATTGCTTGCAATTAAGGCTTTGTGTTTTAATGGCTACAGAATTACCGTCATGCAACAATTTTTCATTTTTTTATTGGAATCCACGCGGGTTGAAAGGGAGCACCAGAGGCAAAGGAGGATATTTTCTGCACTCGGAAAGGCGTGGTGGTAGGGAGAGGGTGCTCATGGGCTCAGCGGGCCTGCCACGCTGGGTTCTTGTAACGCCTGCAGACAATGCAGTCTGTATTTAACTTCTTCAGCATGCTACGGCAAATTATTTTATTAGGAAACGTGTGTGTGCACGTGCTCTGTTCCTTATGCACGTAAGGGGAGAGCCATCGAGCCATGGTGACGTCCACAGCTGCTGTGGGCACGTTCTCTCCTTCGTGGGCAGTGGAAATCATACCTTGGTTTCCCTTCGCACAACCCCCCCTTGGGCAGTCTTGCCTTGATTTAGACCTTTCTGTTGCAGAAAACTCCCTCGGGTCCTGGCTGACTCCTTTCTGCCTGTCCGTGTTTACAGCGCACCTTGTGTCGCTTGTCTCCGATCACTTCTGGAAGTCATGGTCTGAAAAATAAGCTGTTATTATTGAGCTGCCATTCTGGTGGCTTCGGGGTCCTTTTTCCATTTTCATGGTCCATTTTCATGACTTTGGGAAGTTGTAATATGGGTTTTTTGCCTCCATTTGCCCACAAGCGAAATGGATATAATACTTACCTGCCTAACAACGTTGTGAAGCTTTTATTGCTATAAAGAGGTGGTTTGAATACCTTAGGATCGAGGTACAATTCAATCCTAAATGCAGTGTTGTATTTCCTCCTTCAAGCAGATTCGCAGCCCTGTTAGCTCTTCAAGCCTACCGGTAGTGTGGAAGAGAGATGGGTGCCGCGGTGGTCCCGCCTGTGAACACAAATCCCAGAGGGGTCAGGAGATACATCAATTCTGTCTTCACTTTTATCAGTGAGAGGATGATCAAGACTAGGCCCCTAAAATCACTAGTCTTATCAGGGGATGAAGAACAAACGTGAACCCAAACTGCGTGAGCAATAGTAATGCAAGGTTGGGCTTTTTCTTAGTTATTCTGGAGATACTTGGACCGGGAAAGAAAGCAGTCACAGCAGGAAACGTGTGGGCCAGGGTTAAATGGTGATGCTATTACTAAAAGTATATTCTATGTTTCACACTAAGGTTTCTAAGGCCTAAAGGTCAAATCAATCTGAAGATTTTATTTCTTGTAAACAGAGTAAAAAGAAATAAATTTGTGCTTAGAATATAGCAATGGTAATAAAACTGTTGACATCTAGATCCTGATCCATCATCTGTTCATGCTAATGGAAATTCTTTAGTCCTTTGCATTAACCTCACTGACCATGGGATTCAGGCATATAAAGCTCCTGTTATTCACACTCTTGTATCCTCAGTAGAAGTATTGGTGGAAAAGCGTGTTTGCGGTTTGGTTTTAGTTTTAATTTTGTATTTTAAATAAACCAAAATCCTCATCTACAGTTGTCTCTAAGCAACAAAGTACGGGGGGGGAAAAAAACCCAAACCACCGAGTAATTTCTGTTTCCTTGTACGTGCCTTTTATTAATGTTAAAGCGTGGCTCTGGTTTCTCCTGACAGTGGTAAGGATGCTCGGTGTAAGTCGGCGTTAATTCCTCTCTGCAATCTGCAGCTCCTCCGACTTCTCCAGCCCTCCCAAAGCATTAGAGGGAAGTGCTGGAACACGGCTAATTTAGCCTTGTGCAGTCAAAAATAGATCAAGAAAACATTCAGTGAGCTATTGCCCCGGGAATACGGCTCCGAGTTATTTACAGACCAGGCGTGAGCGCAGCAGGGAGAGCCGCTAACGAGTAGGGCTTAAACCGAGCGCAGCCGGACAGAGCGGGCCGTAGCTATTGCCGCTGAGGCGCCAGGTCGCGGCTCTTCACAGACTGAGCATCCTCACCGCGTTGCCGTTGTGTAGTGGTTATTCGAGGAAAGAGAAACCCTTCTGCAGGGGCCTGAATTAGTGTGCAACTTGGGCGTCTCTGGAGAGACAAACCTGAAGGTTTTTTCTTTGGTTTAAATCAGTGGTAACATCTTAAGAGCTGTGCGAAGGTCCAGCTGCTGCAATGCCCTGTCTCGGGAGTGGCTGGAAATGAGTGGTGAAGGACAAAGTAACAGCACGTGCCTTCCGTCCTTCCCCAGTCCGGTCTTCTCGCTTCCCACCTTTCCTGGTTAAGCACGTGGCTTTTACTATCTTTTTTTTCAATGAATAGGGTTGAATTTTCAGATTTTAATTTTCAGGGATTTAATGACTCGAAACAAGGCAATCTTGCGCAAAATGCCCAAATCGGGAGCAAGTATTTACAAAAAAGACGTCACGAGTACATGTGTTCCCTGCTAATTTCCTCCATGCAACACTGAATCTGCTCAGCAGCACCAACGCATGACAAAGCCTCCCTGGCACGGGATCTCCGGTGGGAAAATCGCCGTGCTCGTGCGGCCGCGCCGCGTGCGCCTGCACCTCCCGGCCGCCTCGGCTCGCGCTGCTCCCCGCTCCCGCCCCGCCGCGTCTGGCCGCGGCGCCGTGCGTTGGGCTTGGTTCAACGCCCTGACCCGCACCTCCTCGCCCCGACCCTCGAGCGGAGGCGGGATCCGCTGCTCCTGCCCGAAGCAGAGGGCCGGGAAAGAGGGGATGTGCCTCACCGGGGGTGTGCGGGGCAGTGATGCACCCCCTGCTCGTGGCCACCACGCCGGTGTCCTCCCTCAGGCTAGAATTAGTTTTTGCTCTGAACAATAATATAAAAGAGAAATTTGACAGTGATGGATTCTCTTGGGAGGGTAACGATGTGAAGGCATTCATCACGCCGGCAAGGGCCTCGCTTGCCACCCCCGTTGCTGTCTCCAGGGTACCGGCTGCAGTGAATAGAGCTGTCTAAAGAGCCCTGCCTTGTGTCTGCGGAAGACATTTGTTTGGGGCAGTTTCCTACTAAAATATGTCACAGCTTTAGAGGCTTCTTTGTGCTGGACTAATGGAAATGGTTCATTTCTGCTTCCAAGAACAGATGACTAGCACGGGTGCGGTGCTCAGACCCGCAGCATCACACCCCAGCCCCGGGTGGAGAGGAGACCTGGATGTCCCTGGTCGCCCTTCCTGCTCAAGCAGAGTCAGCCCGACAGCGGGGTCAGGCCGCTCAGGGCCTGTCTGGTGGAGTGTCTCTAAGGATGGTGACCCCCAAATCTTTCTAGGCCCTTGTCCCAGTACTTTGCTCCTCTGACAGTGACCTTTTTTTTATTCCCTTTGTATCTGGTCAGATTTAGCCATGTTGGAGCTGGTGCCGGTGCTTCTTGCCTTACCCTACCTTTGCTTTCCCCACTCTCTCTGGTAAGACCCCCAAACCATCCTGAGCCGGGGACCCCCTCAGCTTCCAGACCTGGCTGTCTCGTTGGGAATACTGCACCCAACAGCAGGTGCAGGCAAACAGCCCAAGGCACGCGCGTGTGTTTCAGAATCCAAAGCTTTGAATATCCCGTGTGCTGGTAAAGGTGTTCCTTGATGCTTCATCAGGACAGCAGTTAGCTACAGCCCTGTTCCACCCTAGATAGTCAGCAAAAATCCTCCATTGCCTTGAGGGATTTGTTAGGCTCCGTGCTCCTCTGGCTGCTCCTGCTTGCTTTGCCTCCCTTGGGAGGGCCAGGAGACGAGGGCAGCGGCTGCTTCTGCTCTCCTGCCTCTTGTGGGGTGTCTCTTGCTGAGGCCAAACCCCAGATTTTGGCATTTCCAGGCGGCTGCCCGGGCCCGGGTGCAGACGGCCCGGCAGCCAGCGGCAGCGCTGGGCGCCGAGAGCATCGTAACAGCCTTGCAGAGGGCAAACTCCCCTCCTGCGAGGTGCCGCCCTGCAGCCATCGCTCCCGCGCGGGGGTCTCCCCAGCGTGCGAGTGCCCCGGGTCCCTGCGGGGTCTGAGGCAGGCGAGTCGTCAGCTCTGGGGGTGTGTGGACTCCTCCAGCCGTAATCCTGTGAGAAACTGGTGCCTCGGGACTACTCTGAGCTTTGACGCAGCGTTGAAAGCAGAGGGGCAGGCAGCAGGAGGTGGTTTGTGATCACACTGGCCACGCAGCGCTTCGCCCCTCCAGGCACTGAGGCAGGCTGGGGAACACCGTCCCCAGGGCTGCCCGGGAGCTGGGCGGACTGGAGGCATTTCATGCGCCCCTCCGGTCAAAGCTTTGGTCTGAACATCTGGACTGTGGCCATCCTGACGCACTGGCTGGTGCGTGCTTCTCTCTTGGCAGCATCACCAGCCTCCCCTCTCTCCTTGGGAATGTTTTCCATACCTGAGGATCAGTTGGGAGCTCCTGCCTGCAGCCCCAGGGCTGGCGGAGGGAGCAGCTCATCTGGGCCGTCTCCTTCCCAGGGGATGCTCTGGAGGCTCTTTGCAACTGCCATGCACTCGGGGGCTTACACCCCCTCGTCCTGGGGACAGGATTTGGCCCACCTCTGAAGCTCTTTGCAGCGTGCACGGCTGCTGGGAGCACACCCTTTGCCCCAAATGCCTTTTGTTATCCTTTCCGAGCGGTGTCCCCTCTGGCCCGTGGGCACGGGGTCTGCATCGGCGCCAGCCAGGGAGACCCCCCAGGCTGGCCCTGACCCCAGCGTTGTGCCATGGCTGCTGCTGGGGAGAGGGATCTCCCCGCCCCGGGCCCTGTGGGAGAGGTGGGGGACGGAGGCCACCGTGCAATTTGTCTAATTGCTTTTGGCCCAGTACGTCGTGTTGTAGCTGCTGGTAGCAAACTGCCGAGTTTGAGCAGTCTCTTCATGTAACAGATCAAGAAAGTGACGTTTATATTGAAAGGGGATTTTGAGTTTTGCTTTTAGGGTTTAAAAGTGCTGCTAGCTTCCCTCTAAGTGCATGTTGTTCCATTTAAATATATGGTTTGGTCACTGTGAATGATTTCCACTTTAAAGTATGTTGTTAAAAACTTGCAATGAGAAATTAAAAACACATTAAGAGAGTCAGAAGTCATCCATCAGTCCAACCCATCCGTGGGCTACCGGAGCTACAGAGCTGTCCCTTTACTTATGTTTGTAAGCGTGTCAGATTGACAGCACAAAATCTTTAATGTCAGCATCCCCGAGATGCTTGGCTGTGGCTGTACTTCCAGCGTGTTGCTTGCCTTTTAAACATTAGGCACATCTTCCTAGGGGAAAGGTTCCTCTAGGGGGAATGGATCCCCGCCTCAGGAGGGGATGGGGAGGTGATTACCTGCTTTTCTCCTGTGGGAGATGGGGCCCTGCTTCCCAAGCCTGCTGACCCCTTTCCGGCTCCGTACTTCTGTTTTCCAGGTCATATCCTGTAAGGAGAAGCAGATATAAAATGTCTGGCACGGAGGGTGCTTGGGGCTGTCTGAAGACTGTGGAGTTGGGCTTGGTGTAGACCTGACCCAGGGGGTGCCAGGCTTTGGCAGCGTGGGGAGAAGGGGACAGGGGTTGTGCCGCAGAGACCCCCGACAGACCCGTCTGCTCCACCCCGTGCTGATGCCTGTGGGTGAAGCAGCCCCTGAAGAGCTGCTTTCTTCCTCGTTTTAGGGTTATCGAGACATGCCGCAGCACACTGGGGAATGCAAGCTGTATTGCCTTAAAATTTAGGAAGGTACTGGAGCAGAGCAGAGGTTGTGGTTGGAAACGCTGGTGGTAAGCGCAGCTTAATTTTGCAGCGATGCCGTGGGTCAGGGCAGCCTGCTGCCAACCACCCGCCCTACCCTCTGCCCCCCGAGCCTGCAGGGAGCGTTTCCTGCCAGAAACGGCAGCTCCCACCTCCTCAGCCCCTGCTTGCTGTCGGATACACCACTGTTAGGCCGTACGCTTCATCTCATGGGCTTTTTCTGCTTTTCCCTCTGCAGTAATCTTTGTGTCGTTAGGAACTGGGATGGTGCAGGTAAAGGTGCTTTGTATTAAAGCAGTTTTGCCAAGCATCAGAACTCCTTGTGGGGAGGAGTTGTTCCCACAGCGTGTCAAGCTGCTATGTAAAATACTCTTTTTTTTAATAGAATGTACCTAAAGTTTGTGTTTATACACGGGAAGTATTTCCTGAGTGTGGAAACGTGGTTCTGAACAAAGTGAGCTTGTTTCCCTTTTTGTTTGTTTGAACGCAGATGTTCTTCAGCAGTAATAACAGGGTGAGAAAGAACACCAGGTGCATCCCACAGGTCTCTCTTCTAGCCCCTGATAATTGTATGACAGCTTTTTTCCCCTCTAAATTTTTCCTTACCCAGAAGTATCAGTAGATACTTCTCCCAAGTTACTAGTCTTTTCTCCCAGGTCACCAGTGATGGGACGAGAGGGAACGGCCCCAAGCTGCGTCAGGGGAGATTTAGGTTGGGTGTGAGGGAAAACACCTTCCCTGCCAGAGGGGTCAGGCCCTGGCACAGGCTGCCCAGAGAGGTGGGGGAGTCACCGTCCCTGGGGGTATTTAAAAGACATGTAGACATGGCCCTTCAGGGCATGGTTTAGGAGACCTGGGGGTGTTGGGCTGGGGGTTGGACTCGATGATCCAAGAAGTCTTTTCCAACCTAATGATTCTATGAAGTTGTTCTCTTTTCTTCCTTATGGAGAACTTAATTACTAATTACTCCAGTTCTTCAGTTGCTGGGGTATTTTATGATGTGGGACTTCATTGCTTACTAAAACACCAGCCGTGGTGCTTTTTCCTGGGCTTCCTGAGTACACGATGTTCCACTGAGGAACCGTGTTGTCTTGTTGCTTCAGTTTGTATCAACACAGAGAGAAAGACTTGGTTATTTTTCGAAATAACCACTCATTTTCTCTTCAGCCCTAGCAGATATAACAGAGCAGGAATACAGTGATCTTCCCAGTGGCAGAGCTGCCACTTCAGGACACTTAGAAGCCATTTGACTTCTAATAATAGACATTGTTTTTGAATTGCAACCTTTTCCTCTGAAGCACCGGAGGACAGGGGAGCGCAGCGTTGCCCACTCATTTCCCACCACCACCCACACGCAGGGACCAGGGGAAACCCCTGCACGTTGCTGCAACCTCCCTGCGGGACCATACGAGTGAGGAACCCCAAACCCTTATTTGCAGGATTTCAAATGCCGGCCTGATGGTGTACAGTAACACCAGAAACGCTTCTGTGCTCACCCCTCCGGGCAGCACGAGGAGGTCGGTATTTCCGGGCGGTTTGAAATGGGATGAAAAGAGACAGTGGGAAGAAGGGGTCAAAAATGGAACGTATTACATACAGAATGGGCTGTGGTGACTCCAGGTTCAGTTCTGTGAAGCTAGAAGAAAACAATGCTAGGTTTTTTATTTTAAAAAAATCTGTTTTACAAAAAATTAAGATATTTGAAACAAAGAAGAAAATTAATTAGCTGACGTTAATCAAGGTGCCAAACAGCAGTAGAACGCAAAATCACATGAGATTTTTTCAGTGAGTCACAGAAGTAGAAAAGCCCGCTATGAGCTTCAGCATCAGCCGGGAATGTGACCAGACCCTTGGCAGTGGGGAAAATTCTGGAGGATTATTATTAGCACATTCTAACAGATGCGCAATTAAGCCGGGGAAAACAGAAGACATAGCGAGTAAAAGATAGGGAGGGGTGCAGAAAGAGGCATCCGTGGGTACGAGAGCAATTCCAGGGTTTCCCTTGTGGACGCCGTGAGACGAGCGGCCGCACAGACTGACGGTAACAGGGAAACAAGAGAATTGATGTCAAGCAACTGTGTGTCAGGCCAAACTTCTACTCATCCCCCAGACTGTGGAAAAACTCTTAAAATTTGATTCCGCCAAGCTATAACTGTTTCTGGAGTTAATAAAATTCTGGGGCACACTCATGGGAATTGAGTGGTTTTGTTTTGCAGAAGGTAATTTCAGGAGTTAATTTCAAAATTCTGACTTGAATTATTTAGACACAGAGGGAAGCTTCCTAGGCGTTCGCTAATGACAGGCTTTCTCACAATTCAGTAGATAAGCTGACACGTAGTCTTGGTTTTCCATTGAAATAAACAAAAATATTTACAAGCTGCAAATCGCTGAACCTTGCGTACCTCGAGGCGTGTGTGCAAGGGGCCACCCTGCCCGCCGCCACCGCCGGCATTTACAGAGCTGTTTTTGGCTGTTCCTGTAAATTCATTTTGTTTCGCTGGTATTTAACAGCAGTAATTTGTAGCTGCAAGCTACAGAAAAACAAAGTTTATAAACAAAAGAAAGCTCCTCCTTTAATGTAATCTTTAGTTAATAAAAAAGAAGAGTACAATTATCCTTGATTTCATTGTAACTGCCCTTTAAATGTGACACTTAAAGCCCACATCCTTACTACTTAAAGGTTTACCTTCCGGATCCCCAGTGCGAATGGATGCCTAGCCTTCCGCTCGCTGCTCAGCACAAACAGAAACCTGAAAGGAAAACGGGAGGTGCCCGGAGGTATAAAGCAGCGGCGGGTAAAGCCGGGCGAGTGGTGAGATCAGGGCACGACGCTCCCGTCCCGCGGGGAAGCTTGCTCCGTCGTCTGAGCGACACGGCTCAGGAGGCTGAAAGTGCCCTGGATGGGGCTGGAAACCCTCTTTGGAGGCTCAAGTCTCCTTATTAAAGAGCAAGAAATATTCCAACTTTACTTTATGGTTAAATGCGAGAGAGGAAAGGCTTGCTTTTGTCGCCTTAGTGAATGGGTTTGGTTAACTTGTACGGCCGTCGAGGCTTGCAGCGCCAAGCGCCCGGCCCGGGCGCAGGGCTGGTGAGCTCCAGGGGCCACCCGTGTGCGTGGGGCTGGTGTTGGAAGCTGGAAGGACGGTCAGACGGGGCCCCAGCAGCACCAGGGAGGCGGTACCGAACCTGGCCCAAGAGGTGCCCAGCTCCAGCCGTGGCCGGAGGCGGTTACAAGCCACCGGGCAGGGGATCTTGCTTGAATACTCTCCCAGCTTCCCACCGTTTGCAGCGCAGGGCTTGGCAGTGTTTTCCGATGGATGTCCTTCCCATGGACACACACCGTTTCCCCTTCCCAGCTTTCATCCTTCATAGAAAAGGTATTTTCAGTAATACGGCTGCACCTTTCCAAGCTTTGCCTTTCCTATGCCTTTAAACCACGGAGCCAGCGCCGCCACCGCTGCCAGGTCGTTACACGACAGCGTACTGCCACAAGTGATAGAATTTATGGGGACAATTCCTCATTTTCATCAAAAGCGATCACAAATATTTTTTTTGGTTAGGTGACAAGGTGAACATTGAGTAAAAGTATTTTCCCGCCAGTCTGATGAACATTTTTTATTCCCAGGAATATGGCGGGATGTTTAAAGGTGGCGGAAGGGATATTACTCTAATAATCATGAGATTCCCATTGCATTGCATTAGGGAAATAAGTTTTACCTACTTACCGCTGTTCCAATTCTGTTGTCTTCTGCAAATCCGATCAGTATTGATTTTATGTTTTCTTCCACGCCAATGATTAACGCGCTCGGCAGCCCGGAGCTAACCATCGGTTCCTGCGGAGATGAGGTTGCTCAGCGGGCTTTCCAGCCCGAGACCAATCACTGAGATGGCATTTAATTGTTTAAAGACCGTTGTATTGATTTTGTATTCTTCTGCTTTCTTAGTTAAGAAACTGCATGATATTGACTAAAATCTGAAGTATTTTACGTCAGTATTGTTTTGCCTATCGCTAAAAGGTGTAACCTTCAAACAAGAAGTTGTTGGATTATTTCAACTGTAATTAGTTATCACAAGCTAGTGTTAACTGCCACTCATTGTATTAGTCAAAATATTTATTTAGCTACAGTCTTAACCTTTCCAGCACTTGAATCAATTTTACTCCACAAGAAACTATGTTTTCTAAATAACTTTTAAAATCTTTTTAACATAGCTCCAGGTCAGGGGTTTTTCTGTCTTTCAGATTTCCCTGCTATTCAATTTTTCTGTTATTTCCGAATAGTTTGAAATACTTTATTTTCATAGGTGCTATTTAGTAGCCTTCTCAGTAACTCTAGGAAAGGATAAATAGCCTACTAGCTGTGATGAACACATGCATCTCTTGAAATACTAAGGAGAAATACACAGCAATGCTGTTTTTCATCTTATTTACGGTCCTTCTGGATTTGTCTGCATATTGATGAATAAATTTTTCAAGCTTCCTACGAACTTTTAGAAACAAACGCATGGTATTGCCTCTGCTGGCAGAGGTTTATCAGGCATGGTATCTTATCAAAACTCCTCAGAATTCCTGCTTTCGTACGTATTTTTATATTTCCATTCCCTTCCCTGCTTACCCTGAGTGCAGGGCTGGTTTCTCGGCCAAGGCACTCTTTTGGGCACAAAAGCCCCTTTGAGCTGTTTTTAACCAGCTCTTAATTATCAATCTAGCGTTGATGATAAAGTCCTTTCTTTGGACCGCTGTGCTCCTGCCAGGCCCTTCTGCATTGCTCCGCATTTGAGAAAGGCGATCGAGCCGCGCTCTCCCTGTGCTGAGCCGCTGCCCGTGACCGCGGCTGACGCTCCTTCGTTCACCCAGCTGAGGTCTGGCCCGAAATCATCGTGCCGTGTTTTGGCACCGCTCGGGGTTAGGGGTTGCTGTCTTTAGCTCAAGGAGCTCTGCAGCTGCTTGGGCACCTATGGCCAGCTTTTGGCTTCGTGTGGTTACGCAGGGTTGTCAGCACGTAGAGGTTTGCGCTTTTCCACCGGCTTTCAGGAAAGCAGCCAAACCAACTGCAAGGACCTAAATTAAAAACAGTTTTCTACCCAAATGTGGAGTCTGCATGAAGCAAAGTGAAGAGGTAATGGTAGGGGATGCTCAGGAACATGTAGCCAAATTCCTTTTTCATGTATGACCAGAAGCCTATCCCAGTCCGACCCCGCCTATCCCAGTCCGACCCCGCCTATCCCAGTCCAACCCCGCCTATCCCAGTCCGACCCCGCCTATCCCAGTCCAACCCCGCCTATCCCAGTCCGACCCTGCCTATCCCAGTCCGACCCCGCCTATCCCAGTCCGACCCCGCCTATCCCAGACCGACCCTGCCTATCCCAGTCCGACCCTGCCTATCCCAGACCGACCCCGCCTACCCCAGTCCGACCCCGCCTACCCCAGTCCGACCCCGCCTATCCCAGACCGACCCTCCATGCCCCCCAGGTCGTGTCCTTTCTAGTCTTCCATTGACTGTCCGCTGCTCCCGTGCTCAGCAGCAGGCAGGGCAGAATCCTCCCTGTTTTGGATGCTTTTCCCCCCCTCGGTGTGCTGGAGCAGGGCAGTGTCCCTGCTGATCGCTGCCAGGCATCTTTCAATACCGTGACCGCGGCTGACGCTCCTTCGTTCACCCAGCTGAGGTCTGGCCCGAAATCATCGTGCCGTGTTTTGGCACCGCTCGGGGTTAGGGGTTGCTGTCTTTAGCTCAAGGAGCTCTGCAGCTGCTTGGGCACCTATGGCCAGCTTTTGGCTTCGTGTGGTTACGCAGGGTTGTCAGCACGTAGAGGTTTGCGCTTTTCCACCGGCTTTCAGGAAAGCAGCCAAACCAACTGCAAGGACCTAAATTAAAAACAGTTTTCTACCCAAATGTGGAGTCTGCATGAAGCAAAGTGAAGAGGTAATGGTAGGGGATGCTCAGGAACATGTAGCCAAATTCCTTTTTCATGTATGACCAGAAGCCTATCCCAGTCCGACCCCGCCTATCCCAGTCCGACCCCGCCTATCCCAGTCCAACCCCGCCTATCCCAGTCCGACCCTGCCTATCCCAGTCCGACCCCGCCTATCCCAGTCCGACCCCGCCTATCCCAGACCGACCCTGCCTATCCCAGTCCGACCCTGCCTATCCCAGACCGACCCCGCCTACCCCAGTCCGACCCCGCCTACCCCAGTCCGACCCCGCCTATCCCAGACCGACCCTCCATGCCCCCCAGGTCGTGTCCTTTCTAGTCTTCCATTGACTGTCCGCTGCTCCCGTGCTCAGCAGCAGGCAGGGCAGAATCCTCCCTGTTTTGGATGCTTTTCCCCCCCTCGGTGTGCTGGAGCAGGGCAGTGTCCCTGCTGATCGCTGCCAGGCATCTTTCAATACCGTGATCTGAACTCTTGATTACCTGGATAGATCTAAGGAGAGAGACTTGCTTCCAGATTTCAGCTGGGAAGCTTGGTTTGTTTCCTGTGGCCATTGCATCCAGGCACCGGTTTGCACGCGTGCAGTGCTGCGGGTCTGGGTGGCACCTGAATTCGTGGGTGATTTCTGACAGCTTCTCTTCTCTTTCTTCCTCTAACGGCTTCTTGCTCCTCCTCTCCTGTTCTGCAGATGCTCTGGTACATCTCAAAGTCACACCTTTAAACATCAGCCAATTCAGATCCTAGAGAATAATATTCACAACCTAAAATTAGACGTGTGTGTGTGGAAACGCTGTCCTTAGCAACTCCTACAAGTACCTGTGTAGAAAATACAAGCTGAAACTGCAGGGCAGCCTGAGAAGCTTCTCTCTCATGCGGCCTCAGCAGGAAACATTTCTACTTGTTTCTGGTTTTATAAGTGAGAACCCAGGTGTGCTCACGGGGGAGGAGGGGGAGACCCTACGCGGCCTTTCCAATCTCACCGATCAAAGAAACGGGTGGGTGGGGATTGGGCTTGTTTCCAAACTACCTTTTCAAGCCGCCTTTTTGCTAAGTTTCACTTTGTCTTTCTAAGCCATCTGCATTTTCTAAAGAAGGAATAATATTCTTGCTTTGTAGTCAAATTTTCCTGACGTGAGTCTCCCCGAGCGCTCGTAGCCTGGGAGCACAGAACAGGAAAGTGACAGTTATGAAGAAAAGCTGGTGGCATCCACGTTAGATTGATTCGTATCGTTAGCGACTGCACAGGCTCGTCCTGGACCCACAGGAAACCAGAGCGCTTCGACAAGCGCTTCCCGCCGCTCGCTGACGTGGTGCTCGCGGCGATGCTCGCGGCGATGCTCGCGGCGCAGCGGGCGGGGATCCGGCTCGAGAAGCGTGTTGCCGCTACCAGAGACGCCGTTACTGCTGACTTGCTTTTGCAACGTGCTCTAGCCTAAGCTTAGCTGTATTTTAAATGTAAGTAATTGCTCCCCAGAGTTTAGAGAAGATGCCAATTTCTTCAGCTTGCGTTTCTTCTCACTCTTGGTGGTCCATGCTTCTGTGGAAAGAAAAGAGCGAAACAAATAACACCAAATAAGAAAGTCTGTGTCAGTGCTTAGCTAACCCTGCTGGCACGGAGAGAGAGGAGTTTCAGGGGTCTCTCATTTTCAGGGCATGAAACACCCCTGTGACTTTTCCAGGCACGATATTTCGAAATTTTTTTTGTCTCTTTCTTTCCTGGTTTTAGCACGCTGCCGCACGTTGCGGTGTCGGAGCGTTGTATCGATTTCCCTGCTTGCTCCGAGCAGCATCAAGGCCGGGTGGGCACGTATAAGCAGGAGAGGAGGTCCATAGGACACAGGGCTGCTAAGCATTTTGTACAGCCTAATAATCTGGGCTGTCTCTTACCTAAACCCTTTGTGCCGTGAGATAGCGGGGAGGAAGGTGCGCCCTGCCCTCTGCACTGCGGCTGTAACGAGGCAGACCAAGACATCGATACGCCCTTTTTCTCCTGCAACACTTCTCAATGACATTTGATGAGAGGACGAGCGTTGCAAACCAGGTCAGAATAACAGGCATCATCTGGGGTTTTGTTGATTGCTGCGGAGAATTAAATCAATTTTAGACCCAGGCTTGGAAGTTTCAGGGCTTCCCAGACCAGGTTATTCAAACAGGTGCTCTAATTTTTCTTTTCCTCCAGTTGCACTCCCAGGAGCGGCAGGCAGGGAGCTGGCTGTGGCGTCTCCAGAGGGATGCAGGACCTGGAATTGGCTGCGGAGGGCCAGAGCGAAAGCCCAGCTCTGGCTGTGCCCTGCGGAGGGGCTGGAAGCAGGACCCCTCTGGGGCTCCCCGTGCCCCCTCCTCTGCCTCCAGCAGCCGATTCCCAGGCCAGAACTTGTCCTCTCACAGCAACCCACTGCCGTGGAGTTAATGAACCTGAACTCCATTTTACTCCTTCAAATTTTCTAGTGCAAACGGAATTTTGCTTCGAGGCCTCCTGGGCCTTTCTCAGACCTTCCCCGCTGCTAAAACGCCACTTTGATTTGTGTCCCGCACCCAGCTGGGAGCTGGTCTTGAAAATCCCGACAGCTAGACTTTGCTTGAACGTGGCCAGGCCGTGGTGGAAGGTACCGCGTGGGTCATCGTGCCCTTTGTGTTTGCGCCATTAACAGATGAACGGGGGCAGAGCGTGAGCAGCTTGTGTCACTGCAGAGACACCTCTCTATATAAAATTTTCCCCAAACTTTCATTTTCAGTGGCCGGTTAGCATATTTGAGCTAAGAAGTCCTGAAATATCAAGGAGAGGCAGCAGCTAAAGCCAACTATTGCCACTCTCGGTGTAGCTCAGCCGCACACGGGAGCCCTGTCCTGGGCTGTCGGGCGGCCGTGCCCAGGCGGGATGCGGGATGCGGGATGCGGGATGCAGGATGTGGGATGCGGGATGCGGGATGCGGGATGCGGTCCCGTCTGTCCCAGCCCGCGGGTGAAGGTCACGCCTCTCTGTGCATGCACATCCTGAGAACATACGGATTGACTTCATAGCCCAGCCTACAACTAATTTAGCTAATTAATGGGCATTATAGAAAAGCTGCTACCACCTCATAGGTCATTGAAAACTGTAATGACAACGAACCGATGTCTTCCCTTACAGGGCCTTTCTCCTCAAAACGCATCAGATATTTGTTAGCAAAATAACTCAAAGGCTCTGCAATGGAGACAGACCTCACGTTCATCTCTTGACGTTAAAAGATTAAATACTCGGCCTGTGCCACAGGAAGTAAAAGTTTTCAAGCCTGGTAGTTTGGAAAAAAATGTATTAACACTGAAAAATAGCTTTCTTAATCCCATGAATTCAGAGTGCTTTCCAGTACGACAACAATCTCAATGCATTATCAATCCTTTTTTATGGGTTAAGTGTTTTTCAAATAATAAAATTTTTAGTTTGTAGTTTAAACTGCAGTTTCAAGTCTTGACTGCAATTCCAAAAGCAAGAGCCTGGCAAGAAGGGGTGTTAGATACAGTTATGAACCTGTGAGACTTGCGATCACCTGCGCATCTGATAGCCTGAACCTTAGGTCGTAGTATCATTAGATTGGGATGAAAAACCTACTTTTAAAATTAAACAGAAATTAAACGATTGAATCAGCCCAAAGCAGTCTTTTTAAAGCTGCCTATTAAAGAAAAGAAATGAAATGTTTGTAATTGCAGTTATGTCAGAGCTTATCCCCAGGTAGTTTTTGAAGGTTGTCTTGCACAGAAGACATTCATGTTAGTCATGATGATAATAGACCCGCAGTGCAGTAAATGCATCTCAACGTACTATTTTCCACTAGAAAGGCTGACCCTCACAATTCAGCATCCCAAACGCCGAGATTGCTTATTGGAAAAGAAGGGGCAAGGAGATGGTCGCACAGCAGGAAATAGACGATTTAGGGGACATTTTCCAGAGGAGCGCTGCAGCCTGGCTGCCCGCGGAGCCGGCGGGGGGCCCTGGCACCCGGGAGGTTCCCAGGGAGGTTCCCAGGGAGGTTCCCGGGAGGTTCCCAGGCTGTGCTGGCTTTGGCAGAGGAGGGGAGGGATTCCCGCAGGGAGGCATCTGCAGCGCGCGGGGCAGTAACGCGGCGGCGGGCGACACCAGAAAGAGCAAAGGCACAGAGCTATTAAATGGATGAAAGTTGCGTGGTCTTATTTCCTCACCTCTCTATCTGCATCTCTGTGTTTTGTATTAATCAACCCTTAGGGCTCCCGTGTTTATATTTACTCTTTTTTCATTTTTAATGTTATTTTGTGATGCGGTGCTTTAGATATTCCTTATTCCACATTTGAGCACACACCGAGATGCTGCCTCTTACCCTTTATTTTAACCATGGTGCTCTCAATGAGTATTTGGGTTTAGTTTTGCATGTTTTAATTTAACTATATTTAATGTAGGTATAGCTAAGAGATGTTAAATGTGAAGAAATACAACTAAATGGTTGCACTTCTGTCCCGAGTAATATCTGGAGAAAGAATATCTCTTTTCATCAATCTCTTCACTTTTCTTTCCCCACTCTATTCTCACTTTAATATGTTCTGAAAATACATCAGTAGCATGCTTTGGTTCTTGGAGAGGTGCAATAATTGTCTCTTGTTTGTTGAATTCCTTTGACTCTTTCTTTGCCTACAAACAGCTTCTTACCAGTGTTCCCCGAATGGTACAAACCAGTAGGAATATAAATAATATAAAACGTTGCACAAAGTAGCTGAAACTGAAGTTTTGGGGAAAAAAACAAGAGATGAAAATTAGTCTGTTGTTAACTTGGCAAACTGTTAAAGACAGGACAAGACACCGTCTAATTTGACTTTTCACCCAAAATACAAAGTTTTTGGGAAAAGCAGGCACGAGGTCACTGCTCTTATTGCTGTTGCTGGTAGAATCATAGAATCACTAAGGTTGGAAAAGACCTCTAAGATTATCAAGGCCAACCATCAACCCAACACCCCCAGGCCTCCTAAACCATGTCCTGAAGTGCCGCGTCTATGTGGTTTTTGAACCCCCCCAGGGACGGTGACTCCCCCACCTCTCGGGGCAGCCTGTGCCAGGGCCTGACCACTCTGGCAGGGAAGGCATTTCCCCTCACACCCAACCTAACCCTCCCCTGACGCAGCTTGGGGCCGTTTCCTCTCATTCTGTCATAGAACATGCTGTGTCCCCCGGTGGGATCCACCACCAGATGTGGTTCCTCATGTTCCTGTCACTTGATGTAGAAGGACAAAACATGCCCACAAATGCTGCTTCTAGGGCCGCAGGGACAAGCAGCTGAAGGGTGGAACCGGGGGTGTTTCCCAGCTCCAGAGGCGTTTGTGTGTGTTGCAGGTTGCCCGTGGTGCATCTTCCCTCCGTCACGGACACCTGTGGCTGGGAGGGATCAAAGGTGACAAGCCTGGGCCGTCACTTTGCACTGAGAACCTCAGCAGCGCAGGTGCTCGGTCGGGCCACCCTGCCTGGGCAGCACCAGAATTCAGGCGCGTGTCACGGACCCTCAGAAGGGTGAAGCCGCGTAACTTGGCTTAGCCCAACTGAACGGATTCGGATCCACGTAACTGGCTCAGGCTGCCAACGGCTAGGAAAAGACCCATGAAAAGTTCCTATTTGACAACTCTGGTAACTTATTAAGCCGTGGCAATGTGCCCGTGCAGCTGAGCCCCTCTGGCTGACGTTAGCCTTATCCACGCAAACAAATGAACAAACAGAAGCCAACATCGAACAAACCACCCTCCTGCAGAAAAGAGATGAGGATTCTGCGACGTGCTTCGCCAGCCTGCTCTAGCATTCCCCCGGCCCTAGCCTTACCCCTGAAATCCAGCCTAATTCACCTTGGCTTTCACCCCGCCTTAGGCCGTTTTGTCATTTTTCCAGAGGAGGCCGAGGCGACTTTGGTCTCCTTCACGTAACAGCCTTTTGCACCTGGAACCAGCGCGGCCCCTGGCGCCGCGGTCGCCGCCTGCCCCCCACACCCCAGCTGCTGTCCGCACGTGCCCAGCGCCGGAGTGGGACCCCTCCCCTTGCCCTGCTTTGCCCCCCCTTCAGCAGCGCGACCTCCCAGCGCTGCAGCGCCCGCCCGCTCCCACCAGCAGAGAGGGGAAGGGCTCGGGCATGGCCGGAGGTTCCCCTTCCCACCAGGGGGTTTCCCCAACCCTGGTACTCCAAGGACAAAAGCTTTCTGTAGGAGGTCCCCGCAGAGCAGGGCAGACAAACTAGTCGGTGCCTGATGGAAACGGCACCTTTCCCGTGCAAACGCTGCTGTGACGTGCCAGGCTGGTGCCGTGGGCCGGCTGCTGCGTCTGACACCTCTATAAATTATATGAGAATAGGCAAGGAATATAAGGAAAAGCCGCTTTCTTCGGTAACGCTGGGGATCAGCTTTCATATGGTAATTTTGCAAAGCACATACTGTCTTTAGCGTGTCCCGCTAACAGGGATATTTTAATTTATCTTTTTTTTATTGAAGTTCTGTGGCTGAGAAATAGGAACAGATTCTTTTCCTCTTTCTCGGGAGTCAGATCGTTAGGCTTTGGATTTTTTAATTGTTATGTTGCTGATGCTTTATTGACATTACATAATAAAAAGGAAGTTTGATTTTACTTTCACCTGTTCCATGATATAATGAGTTCCCAGTCCAATTAAATATTTAATAAAAAATATTTCATTTTGGTGATACTCGGATAATTAAGCCAGCTGCATCTTCAAGCAAGGAGCTAAAATTTAAATTAAGATAAGGTTTACCAGAATGTTTTTAGGAAATGTATTTTGAAGGAAAGAGTTTTGAACAAAAATGGTTTTTTTTCACGTATCCATTTTTCATGCTTTTCGTGGATGCTTATCAACATGTAGCATGCATGAATGAAGAGGCACAGGGAGAAACCAGAAAGCCAAGCTCGGCTGGGTCTTTCCCACCTCTCTGAAGTTTGAAGACGTGGAGCTGATTAGAGACCACTGGCTGGTGAGACGTTGGGTTGCAAAGGCACGTAACAGCCTCCCAGGCTTTTCCCAGGAAAAGCAGCCGTTATTTAATGACGTGAGCTGATGTTAAGGGTCACGCGTGCAGTTTCTCTTCGCTTTGCCAGTTCCCAGCTCCAGCTGACCGGCCCCAGCCCCGAAGGCAAGTGTTGTGGATGGGGAAGTGGTAGAGAGGTCAGAGGCATGACCAGAGCAAAGCCATGCTGATACCTCATCAGATCTGCCAGCTGCAGGCTTGCAGGTCCATAGTTCTACCCCTGTGCCCTTAAAATGACAAAGCCCTTCCCTCCTAGGCAGCAGAGCCCCCAGTCCTTGGCTCTTCGAAGCCTCGGCAGGTCGGCTGTTCAGGCTGGAGGGGATGCTGTGGCAGCCCAGGTCGCGTACCCCATTCTCCTCTGTGTACGCGGTGGCAATCGGTCCTCAAAGGTGAAGAAAAGCTTCTTCCACTGCAAAGATCGGAGAGTGCCCAGAAGTGCTTCTGGGCTCAACAGCTAATCAGTCGGGAACAAAACGGGACGCCATGCATTTCAGCAGCAGCCGGTCCCTTATGAGACATGATGGCGACACTACTTAAATTAAAGAGAGAATCTTTTTCTGCTATTTTCCTTCACCTGGATGTTCAGAAGTCAATAGTTAAGTGGACTGAGGGAAAATGAGAGAAGGATGTTATATTCTACAGGTTCCTCACTGAAGCAGCATAGCGTGTACGTTAAATAAATATTAAATGGCAATAATTATTAAGCTGTGACCAAGTATATCAAACATAAAATACTAATCTACACAGAAGTACTTCAATGTCCTTTCTCTGCCTAATTGATTCATTTAATAAATCCATTAGAAAGAAATTGAAAGGGCACTTGAATTACAGAAGTAAGGAAAATGTCAAAGGGAGGGAGGAAGGTAGGGAGACATCCTACAGGTGAAAATCTGAAGCTCCATATAGGCAGATAAACTAGCTGGTTATTCAGGACAAAACTCTTGCATGATAAAATAATGGAAGTTGTGGAAAAGGAATAGCAAAGGACCAGGTCTGCCCTTCTGCTGTCTCAGGCTGAAAATCACGATCTCCCAACGTAGCTGCTTGTCCTAGAGACTGAAAGGGCAGAGATGAGCGTGTTGTGCAGTGTGGTCTGTCGCTACACATATGGTCTTTTATCTCTGTCTTAATGTTATCCTCTGGCGATCGTACCACCCCAAGGAATAGGTTCAGTGCAACAATTCACTGTGCTTGCTCTTACACCCGTTGGATTTTCACCCCAGTGCCTCTCCGGTGACTTCCTGCTGCAAGGCTTGGTCCTGAGCGAAGGCGAGGTCGAGCACTTGCACGGGCGGGCTGTTCCGCAGCCCTGTTCTCCAGACTGGTCCCCAGGGAAGGAGCACGCCTGGGTCCAAGCGGGGAAGTCGAGCCTGTGGGTCAGGATCAGGACCAGAGCACTGGCATGGCTGCCGCACCTTTGCAACGCAACGTATTTTGCTAAGTTGTGAAAAAGCTGGAGGTTTGTCTGTTAAGATGCCAAGGCATTTCAGGATTCCTTGTGGTCCCGGAGCTGCCTATGATGGTGAGGATGTAAACTGAAAGAACAGGCATGAATGACATCATCTGCTCTCTCAGCAAGAAGAACCCTTCTGATCATAGAATCATTAAGGTTAGAAAAGACCTCTATGATCATCAAGTCCAACTGTCGGTTCTAAGATGAGGTCGCCGTTGGATAGCACATCTCCTCTGAGGGACTGAAGTTCTGATAGTTGGATTCTCCATCCAGACTCTCGGGGAGACCTCCTCAGTGCTGCTACACTAGCCTGTTGACCTTTAGAGTCATATTAGGCAAAAGGGTGAATTTAAATCAGTATAACACACACTTTAGAACAATAACAACAACAATAATAATATTCATATTGAACATCAGGATCCACATGATAATTGGAGAAAAAGTTCAAAGATCATCTTCTACCCCAATAATATTATTTTGACAATATATTTTGATAAATATCATTTTGTTTCAGTAGTTTGGCAGAAACACACCGGAGTGACTCTAGCACGGATGACTGCCAGTGGCCCTCCTCTTCCTCCCATACCAGCTCCCTCCATCGGTCTCACGTGAGCAGAGCGTGCTGCTCTGTATTTTGGGGCAGCAGCAGAGGATGCGTCTCATTAGTGGAATATCTCCTTTGCTGCACGTTGCGGACGACCCGAGGCAGCGAGGAGTGGTGATGGGTGGAGGGATGCGGCACGCCGAGGGGAGCTCAGCCAGAGCAGGCACAAAGTGCTGCCCCCGGGGCCACCAGCACCCCCAGGCAGGCAGCATGTGAAAGGGAGAATGGCAAACACTTGCAGCAGGAGGGTGTTAGTTCTGAGCCGTTAGACCCTTAAATAGAGGGGATTTTGTTTTTAAAAACTTGTGATAGTTATTTTCTTTATGTTGCTGAATGACCATGAGACTGCTCAAGTGCCCATCAGCAGCGCTGCGCACAGGAGAACAGGAATCGGCTCTAGAGGTGATGGATAATAAATCATCCAAAGGAGTTGTCTTTGCAAGTGTTCACTGCCACTTTCTCTTGGAGGTGAGCTCCTGTGTGAAAGATGTCTTTACGCTGTTGTTTGCAGTCAGGAAGCATTTTATATGATAATTATTAGGTTAAAATAGCAGCAGCTCCATATACGCTCAGGCTAAAGTGCTTTGGTTGAAACCTACGGGAACAAACGCAAACAACGGGAGAGGACATTTATTTTTAAAATGGAGCGTGCAGAGACAGTAATTTTGCTCACTAAAAAATAGAAAGTAAGATTTCAATAAAGTTTTTTTGTTTATTAAAAACAACAACTCTGAAAGAACATTTTGATCTATAGGGAAAACAGAACTGCAAACGCTACCTCCACGAAAGCTAACGCAGGAAGAGGTGCCCGCTTAATTCTGGCGACGACGCTGAGTTACAGCAACGATGTTCCTTTCCTTTCCTCTAAAGGGAGTTCTGGGAGGACAAGAAAGTAGTCGCTTAGTACTAGTTTTTAAGAGACTTTCAAAATGATGATAAATTTAGAGGCCTCGATGAACTGTTGGTGATGAATCGAGTGAACCACGAGTACCGCGAGCACGAACCACAGCACCAAGCAGAAGAGACCGGCGCTGTTCTGAGAGTTTCAGAACTGATTTAAACAATGTAATGTTTAATGCGGTATACTTTGGGCTTTTTTTGTTTATTCTTTATTACATTAATGAGGTTTTAAAGTATAACTTGCAAGGTTTCATTCTAAATTATACCGAGAACTCCTTGGCTCTGCAGATATATTGTTCTACTTTCCTATTTTAGTTTTTACGATTTTTGTTCCCGATATAGAATAGACTTGCTTAAGGAATTATGTTCACTTTCCATGAAGACCATCAGAATTTGGGAACTCTTTGGTTTAGAGTTTTGAATTTACAGGGTCAGTTTGACAATGTTTACAACCTTATGCATTGCTTCCATGCCTTTTTAATTCCTCTTCTATTATTTTGCACGTGGGAATTAAATAGCCCAGGTAAGGCAGTGACCTCCTGAAGAAAGTTCTGGTCTTGCTCTCCAAGATCTGGGACAGCTTTGCTTTTGAGGCTTTCCCACTCTTCTATTCAGGAGCTTTCAGGCTTCCTGTCTCAAGAGACAGCTGAAGGGTATTTGAGTACAATCTCCTTCCCTGCGCAGGCCACAGTGCAAAGATTGATATTTCATGGTTTTTTGTGATTTGCGCTTTAGGGTAAAGAGCAATATTCTGTGTATTGTACACAGATAAGAGGAGGAGCGCTGGCAGGGTGTGCCCGCTAAGGGCATTAAAGGGTTTGAAGGGTTTCTCCACCATGAAGCCGGCGGTTCCTGTGTTCCTGGGCAGCTTCCCACGTTGCAGAGCCTTCGTGCCAGACGGCAACTGCCAGCATCCCTTCGCAAAGTGGGAGACGGGGCGGAGGTGAGCTCAGGACGTGGCTGCATCCAGCCATAGCCACACGTGTGCGTCTGTGAAGCCTCCGACGTTCCCCAGGCTGGTGGTGATGGGCTGGCGAGACCCACGTGTGCCCCCCGGCCGCGGGGGGACGGGGCAGTGGGGGCAGCTGCTTGCGTACGCTCGGCCCTTCGTGTGTGTCTCTTTTCCTTAGATTTGAGTTGGGTTGGACAAACCACAGTTCTGATTGTGCCCCTGTGCTCGGCCCTGGGGAGGCCCCACCTTGAATGCTGGGCTCAGGTCTGGGCCCCTCGGGACAAGAAGGGCCTGGAGGGGCTGGAGCGTGTCCAGAGAAGGGCAGCGGGGCTGGGGCAGGGTCTGGAGCACAAGTGTGCTGGGGGGCGGCTGGGGGGGCTGGGGGGGTTTAGCCTGGAGAAGGGGGGGCTGAGGGGAGCCCTTCTCGCTCTCTGCAGCTGCCTGAGAGGGGCTGGAGTGAGGGGGGGGCTGGTCTCTGCTCCCAAGGCACCAGTGACAGGGCGAGAGGGAACGGCCCCAAGCTGCGTCAGGGGAGGTTTAGATGGCTATTAGGAACAATTTCTTTACCAAAAGGGCTGTCAGGCCCTGGCACAGGCTGCCCAGGGAGGTGGCTGAGTCTCCATCCCTGGAGGTATTTAAAGGAAGGGCAGACGCGGTGCTTGAGGACATGGTTTAGTGGTGGGCTTGGCAGTGACAGGTTAGTGGTTGGACTCGATGATCTTAAGGGTCTTTTCCAGCCTTACCTATTCTAAGATTCTATGACGTCCTTCCAGTTTTTCAGGGGAGAGTGTTTTTCATTTCTGTGCTCTTTTGGGGAGCACAGCGGCTTCCCGCCGTACCCAAACCTGCCGACAGGTCGTTTTGGTGGCGCCCGTTCGGAGGAGCTGGGAGGGCTGGTGGGAGCCGCCGCAGCAAGGCCAGCAGCCGCAGCCCGGCCGAGGTCTGCTGCCTCAGCGCCGCAACGTGTTTTGGGGAGCGGTAAGCTGCTGTCCCGCTGGCTCTGCGGCCCTGACCGCGCGGTCGGTGATGACAAGGGACGCGGTCTGCGCTGCCGGGCTCTGCCACGGCGTTCGCCGGGACGGGCTGCGCCGCTCACGGTGGCGGCGGGCGCACGAGGCCTAGCGCGGCGCAGGCGCGCGCCCCCCCGCAAGCGCTGCCTGCCAGCGCTGCTCCAACAGCTCACAGGCTTTAATTTACCTGGCCCAGCCGTCAGCTAAAACGTACCAGAAATGTGCTAAAGGTGGGAAGAAGAAACACTGGGGGGAGTATGCTAGAAGTTTCTTTAATTGCTTGAGCAGCCCAAGGTCAGAATCCTGGGAATTTCCAAAGCAAACCGCCGCTTCCCTGCATTACAGACAAGTTGTGGCCAGCTCAGCACCGCAGCTTGAACAGCCGCGCTACGGAGGACCTGCGTCCGGGTCCAGACTGCGATTAGAGCCTTATTTTCTGTTGCAAAGTGCAGTCACTTGATTAAAAGAGCCACAGTGCAAAGCCCTGTCTTACTGCTGGTACGGAAAAGCACTGACCTTGTGGAAGCCAAAGTGTTTAAGAGAAGGCAAAGATAATTACCGGTAGCCAGTTGGGACTGGCAGCAATTACAGCAGTACTTAAAGATTACAAGATGTTAACTTTCCATATTAAAGTGCACCTAGGCCATTCAAAATGCTTTATTCTGGACATTTTATGGTACTGTTTAGCTCCTGTGCTATAACTTGCTGGGCAAGGATCTGCACACGAGAGTTACCTGCGGGAGGAAGGTGTTGGGGCTTACCCGTGCCCAGCAGCCCCTCACCGTGGGCTCAGGGCTGATGTCCCCCCGGAGGGGACGGGCTCATGGAAGGCTGTCACGAGGGTAAGGAGGGGAGGTGGGAAGGGAGGGCCGGGGCTGCCCGCTCTGCCCAGCCCCGTGCTCTGCAAGGCTGGCCGTCCCTCTCTCGGGGACTCCTTCCGCCACCTGGGCTAAGGCCAGTCCCTGCTCCCACCCGCAGCTTAACCGTCCTTGAATCAAAAAGATACTCTAACAGCCGCAATTATGCTCGGTGTAAAGCTCACAAATATTTATTTCTTATTTTTGTTACTGGCAAAAGACAAATCTTAGAATATGATATATCTATAATACATCACAATCTCCTTTCAGAGTACAATACGGGTATATGTAGGAGGATCACTACACTTGCAGTTAAAATTAGGGATACCACAAGTAAAACTAAACAGGAAAGTATGTGAGTACGTAGGCATAAGGTTTCTATGAAGCACAAGGATTTTTAGGCATATTTCCTCATTTAGAATAATATTCTTCCCCTTCCCCCTGCAAAGCTGTGTATGAAGCACGCTCTTCAGGCTCCGGAAGAGTTTATTTGAATATTCCATTTTTTAAAATGATCAAAACGACCCCCAATCTCAAACCCTGGATTACAAAACAGGAAGAGGAGACATAACAACTTTTGATATTTAATCTTTTTGCTTATGTCTTTGATCACACACTTTCCCTTCACTTCCCTCCAGCTCATGTCTTCTGCTTTCTTGTCTCATCACACAGCGCATGTCTTCAAAACGCATCTATGAATATGAAAGGCTCGTCAGTAATTAGTTTGACATTAAATGCTAATGTGTCCGTGCCACCGGGATCGCTTCCGCGTGCATCAACCAGGCAAGACGCTAGCAAGTCTGTTTAAAACAGGCGCGTGGGGTAACGGTTCTTGCAGGAAGAAGCGCTCCTCTTTGAGAACAGCCCCCCGGTGGGGCAGCCCCTTTCCCACCCCTCGCCCCACACGGGGCTGCCTTCGCTCGCTGGAGGGTCCCCCCGTGCTGGGAAAGGGGCTCGGGGCAGAGATGCTCCCAGAGAAGTTTGCTTCCCGGTGCAGAACGGCTTCCTTGCACGGCGGAGGGCCCAGCCCCCGCGCGGTTTTGCTCTGGGACATGGCGCTGCCGAGACGGCAGCTCCGGAGCTGTCAGAGCGCAGATTTTCAGTGCGTCTCAAAAGTTTCGAGCGTGTCATTCCCTTTGACTGGCCTGTTTTCATGTTGTCCTTGGAGACGCATCTCCGTTCCTTCGAGGCAGGGAACGAGCTATGGTTATATTTTTTGGCTTCAGATTAATTCATCACTTACACCACCACCCCCTGCCCTTGACCGTTGCTGCTTTTCCTAATATTTTGAGATTCTCTTTGAAATCTGTTGCAACCCAGAAGAAGGAGGGTTGTGACCCCTGGCTTGCCCGCTGCTCTGGGCGCTGGCAGCTCTCTGGCTGGGGTGCAAATAGGAAACCTCAAGAGACCGTGTGGCAACGACAGCCCCTTACGGGTCAGGTTCCTCCTCTGCCTCATCTGGCTGCCAGAGGCTTTAACACGCCTGCGAGACGTAGCGCGAGCATGGGTGCGAAAGGCAAAGCCTCAGGGTTTCCACTGGCCAGCTCTAGAGAGGAACATACGTCACCCTGTGAGATGTGGCTGGTTTCTTGTTTATTAGACTATTTTCCCTTCCTCTGAAGCCTTAAAGACTGGCATCAGCTTACGAGGCTGCGTTAGTGTTCCGAGGATGGACAGAAGCATTCGCTGGTGCCTCAGAAGCGGTTTCGCACACCTCCTTCTGGCTTCGGTGGGTCCCTGAACGGAGGAGATACCCGGAGCGAGCGCTGTGCCTTCCTCCATAGCACAGGTACTTCCAGGCACTGTCTGGGCATCTTCCTTCTTCCCCATGCCCCAGGGTGTGTGCAGGGAGGTTTGAGGCTGCTCATGCGAGGAGCTTCAGCTCCTCCAGGAGATCTGTGGGATTCTTCATTTGGGGGGCAGGAGGTGCTTCGTGTCCTACTCTGGCTCCTGGGAAGAAGTGTTGCTGGAGATGATGGCCAGCAAGTCCCCTTTTGTCCTTGTCCTGTTTCTACAAGACTTATTCCAAGAGGTCAGAAGGTGTAAAACAAACAAGGAGGGAGTTTTCTCCGCGGACATCTCTCCGCAATGCAGACGGGGCTTGTCTCCCCCTTGTGCAGAGTCCTGCTGGCAGCGGCCCCCGCAGCTGGGGACCTCGGGGGTGTGAGGCAGGCAACCAGGTTGTGACAACTCAGTTTCTCAGTGCAAAAATTATATAGCCGTGCATACACTTCATTGAAACTTCCCCTCTGAGGTGACATTTTCCAGCGGCAAAGCACCAGCTAGTAGGAAACGGAGAGCTTAATCCTGGTTTTACAGTGACTTATTGCATGACCTTTTGAGCAACCACGTAACTTACCTGAGCCTCCGTTTCCCCACGGAGGTAATACTGTATCAGAGGGATTTACAGCTTAAATGGCTCATTGACTTGAAAATCACATTTCTTCCTGAAAATCATTTGCCTACTGTTTTTTCCAAATGACGTCCAGGGCACCCCCACCCCTTTGGGGGCTGGTTAACCCCGAGCTGTTCCCCCATCTGCCTGCTCCGTGTAGGACGGGGTGAGCCCTGGCAGCTGAGATGTGTGCTGGGACCTGGGCATCGCAGGCAGGTGCTGCCGGGCTGGCTCCATGCGAGCCTCGAGTCAGGACCGGGCGCATTAGTTCCCTCATGTCCGAGATCAGCGAAGACTTGGGGCAAGCAGAGAAATGAGGATTACCGCTTGGGGACGGGGCAAGTTCTGGTGGACCATGAGCCTGGAGTGACTTGGTGCTGCAGTGCTGGGCTACTGGCACTGCCTGACCAGCGCCAGCGCTGGATTTGGGGTACCTGCTGTGCAGAATTACCCAGTTTCCTAGATAAATCATGCGTGTAACTCCCAAGGTCGGAAGTCCTTCAATGAGGTCATTTTTTAAAAACAGCCAAAGAATCAAAATGGTAGAAAAAATGAAGGCTAAAAACCAGAGAAACAAACAGAAAAAGGAAATAAAGTTGTGATAGCTCCTGAATGATAAACTCTGAATGTTTAAACTGCCGTTGTTATGCATTGTATGTAGAGATTGTAAAGCGAAATAGCACTTGACTCAGATTCACGTCCTGAAGTGCTTACACAATTTTTAATCTCTCCTTGTGCAAGAAAATTGTATCATGGCTGCAGATACTGCAGAATTTTCAAAACTGGGGAACACCAGCAACCTGTGTAATGCACAGAGACTTTTCGAAAGCCTTAACTTCAATGTAAAATCCTCCAATGTATTGAGTAAGAAGTTATGAAAGCAGAAGTTAAATGGATTAAGAGCAATGAAAGGGAATAACTGCACGTTGGAAATCATCACTGTGTAGAAATGTTTTCACTGAGACTCTGCAGGGCCTCTCCGGCATTTAAATAAATCATTTTGAAGGATATTAGTGTTGATTAAAATGAACAGAAAGTCTACCAAACCTGTGGTAGCTAACACTGAGCTAATGCTGAAGAGAAGTCGGTAAGATGGAGCAATATGGATCCCGGATGGGCCCTTAAAAAAAAATAATGCAGGTGTACGTATGCGCATGCAGGTGTCTGGAGCAGGACAGGCTGGGCTTACAGGGCAGGTGGCTGTATCTTGCTTTGCAGGACAGGGGACCGCCTGTGCGTTTGGGGCAGTGGGAATTAGAGCCATTGCTTGGAAATTATAGGCAGGGGGCAGCAGTTGCCCTCCTTCTGCCCCCGCTGCACGTAGGGCTGCTGCTGCGCCTAGGACCAACCCCACGCGGGTTTAACGCTCCGCCTGCTCAGGATGGGGGGAGAAGGGGCGCAGCCACAGAGTGCTCTGGGGTCAGAAGGACGTGCCTTAAACAAACACATTAAGGAACTCGGTCTTGTGATTTATCAAGAAGACGACTGAGATGGCTTGAACGTATCCCACAGGGACCTTTGCGGGAAGGAGATCTTGATGGTCTGGTCTTTAAGAAAGTGCTTCGTTCTGGCAGGGAAAGGCAGGGAGGAACCAGTGGTTTAGTGGGAAAGCTGACAAATTCCGTCTGCAAGTCAGACCTGCTTTAGCAGCAAACGTGGCTGAACTTGGATGTCCCTGCCAAGGGAACAGCTGGGTGCTTCCTCTCCAGACGCCTTCAGGCTCGGAACGAGCGAGACATCCATCGGGAGCTGTGCTGCAGCAAGAGAAGTTAATGGTCTCCGAGAAATGTAACTGGATGAACACTGACCTGTACCCGCCTAAATTAAACAGATTACAGGTCTCCCTTACCTTAGAGTCTGTGCATTTATGATCTAATTGACTTATGTCTCTGATCCAGTGCCAGAACTGGCCTCACAGAGGCAATCCAGGAGCACTCCTGTGCTGGAAGAGCGATTACGTGACCTTGGGGAAGGTGTTAGACCTCAGCTGCAGAGTCACCCTCTGCAGGTAAACGCAGCCCATCGCACTTACGTTGCACACAAAAAAAGAACCGTGGAGTTTTGATAAAAGATTTTATCTAACAGTTCGTTAGGCTGAGAATTAACAGGCTGTTCACATCTGGTTTAGAACAAGGCCAAATGGATCTTTATTTCTGTAACTCTGACAATTTCTGCAAATATTTCCAACTCGCGCTGCGTGCGTGCATGTGTCTGGCTTTAAAGGACGTTGCCCATCCTGTGCGCAGGGCGACGGCAGCGTGCGGTGTCTGTGATGAAGAAAGCCAGGGAACGGCTCAAAGGCCTCTTCCCACGGCAGGCGGTGGGAGCTGCCTGGGTGCAGGCCTGCCAGGGTGCGCGAGTGCGCCTGAACATCGGCCTCGCTTGTTATATTTTTTTTTTAATCCCAGGCTGGAAGGGACCTCGGGGATCATCTAGTCCAACCTTTCTAGGAAGAGCCCAGCCTAGACAAGACGGCCCAGCACCCTGTCCAGGCGGCTCTTGAAGGTGTCCAACGTGGCCGAGCCAACCCCTTCCCTGGGGAGATTATTCCAGCGGTGACTGTCCTCACTGTGAAAAATTTCCCTCTCGTGTCCAATCGGAATCTCCCCAAGAGCAACTTGTGTCCATCCCCCTTGTCCTCTCCATGGGACTCCGTGTAAAAAGGGAGTCTCCATCTTCTCTGTAGCTGCCCCCTAAGTGCTGGTACAGGGTGATGAGATCCCCTCTGAGCCTCCTTTTCTCAAGGCTGAACAAACCCAGCTCTCCCAGCCCATCCTTGTATGGCAGCTTCCCAGTCCTCTGATCATCCTGGTGGCCCCTCTCTGGACCCCTTCCAGCCTGGCCATTCCTGTTTGTACAGCGGGACCAGACCTGCACACAGCGCTCCAGGGGTGGCCTGACCAGCGCTGAGTAGAGCGGGATGATGACTTCTTTCTCTCTGCTGGCGATGCCCTGTTTGATGCAGCCCAGCATCCCGTTGGCCTTCTTGGCCACAGCAGCCACTGTTCGCTCACGTTGAGCTTCCCCCCACCAGGACCCCCAGGTCCCTCCCCACAGAGCTGCTCCCCAGCCAGGTGGATCCCAGTCTGTGCTGCACTCCTGGATTATGTTTTCCCAGGTGCGTGACCTTACACTTGTCCTTGTTGAACTCCATAAGGTTCTTGCTGGCCCACTCCTCCAGCCTACCCAGATCTCCCTGCAGAGCAGCTCTCCCTGCTGGAGCATCTGCTTCCCCACTCAGCTTGGTGTCATCAGCAAGCTTCATCAGGCTACACTGGATGCCGTTATCCAGATCACTTATAAAGATGTTGAATAACATTGGGGCCAGTATCGATCCCTGGGGGACCCCACCAGTGCCAGGTTGCCAGTTTGAGAAGGAGCTATTTACCACCCCCCTTTGGGGGCAGCCTGTCAGCCAGACACTCTCCCGGCACCTGGCAGCGTGCTGGTGTCTTGCCCATGGCCTGCGCCCCGACGCCTCGCGCATGGCTGCAGGAAAAGGCGAGCCAAGCTGCTGCCCTACTGCTGGCGTGGACGTTATTCTGGGGTTTAAAGAACAAATACAGTGTTCAAAAATACCTTGTTTGTTTAGCTTGCTAGCCTTGGGTTAACTGGCATAGGGGCCTTAACACACAGTCACTAATTACACCAGGTAACACCAGTGTTCATACCGTAATGTGCATAAACCACACTTTCTAATTGTTAGGAGGAGGCTGGTCTGCCTCTGCTGAACTCTTTCCCTTGCTATTTTAATTAATTTTTTTGTAATTAAATATTTTTCCCCTTGGATTATGGCTAATTTAAAGGCCCAAATATTCAAATATATAGAAATAAGTTCTATTAACGTTCCAAAATGTCAAAATCATTCAAGCGAAAAGCAAATTAAAACCTTGATATAAAGCCGTGAACATGGAAATGTTACATTTCTGTGATGCAGAGTAAGCTGAATCTCATGGCTGGTCTTCCTCCATACCACACGCTGAACAGCAAAACACAGCTTGTAGCTAATATTGACTGTGACTTCATAAAATCGGGGAGGTTTCAAACCATTTTCGCAAACCTTTTCCTTTATGAAAGCATAGACCGTTTACGCCATCAGCCGTTCAGGTGGCAGTTCACATCAAGCCCTGCCCTTTTTTATCAGGCTCATTTCTCATCCCTCTCCCCTCTTCCCTGAGCTTGCAGTGAGAATTCCTGCTGACATCTGCCAAGAAAGATGCTTCCTCTCCCCTTACCTACCTGGAATGCCTTTAAAAGTTTAATTTTTTAGTCCCAGCCCATTATCCTGCACATGCTAACGCCAGGAACAGGGACATTTCTCATCTTGCTCCCCAAGAGTTTTACATATGCCTAAATAATTTCATGTCCCGAACTCCAGCAGGCTCGCTAAAGCTTTTAAATTAGGCACCTCCAGAAGCAGTCCTAGCATGCCCTTCGCTATGAGCTTTACATAAAGATCAAACAGGACGTCGATGCCTATGAAGCTGGGACTGACGAGCTTTGACTGAGCAACCTTCTCCCACGTCTATTGCTGGTTTTAGCACGATGACCTCGAAACCCCCATCGCGCTGCTTCCGTCAGGGCTCCCGTAACACAGCGCACGAGCCTCGAGGAAAACCATTAGTGAGTTTGCTATTGCCAACTTTTTTATTAGGCAGAACTTTTGGTGCAGAAGAAGTAGAGGAGCCCCAACTCACACGTGGCTGTTACGGATGATCCAAGCATTCAAGGCATGGAAGAGACTTTCATGCAGTGCAGCGAGCTGCTTTGGTTTCAGGGATAAGGGGACATGGCAGCAGAACTGCAGCATCCCTTCTAAGGATAAAGTTCTGCTGAAAGTCCCTGCCTAAGCCTGGGCAAAAGTGGCAGGGAGGCATCGGCGCCGCTGGCTGGCTGCTCGCTCCGGCCCAGCACCCTCACCCCGGTGCAGGCAGGGTGCTCCTGCCTGCAGATCGGGGGGACAAAGCACTGCAGCGCCTTTGGCTGGGGCGGGGAGGCTGTGAATAGCATTAACACCAGTAAAAAAACCTCTTTTATGCACCTGGCTTGGAAGCCCTTCACTGAGGATGCTGCCATGGGGAGCGCTGGCAGCGCATTCGAAGCTTTGGAGAATGAGCATCACCTCCCGACGGCAGCTTGCGACTCGGCTCACGTCGGGGCACTCTTCTTTCAGCACGACTTCGTCTCTGTCATTGAGCTGCTTGTCTGAGGCGTCGGGTTTTCTCTTTCAATTAAGTACCCTGTTTAAAAGATAGGTGCTTTTCCTTGTCACATATATTCTGACTGTAATAGGATTAGTGATATATCTTGTGTGGCTGCTGATCTTAATGGTATTACCTGGGTCAGTATATCACGTACTTGACTCATTATTCTGTACTGTTACATCTGTGGCAGTCATTTCATTCTTCTCCTGCATTTTTCTAATCCCAGAGATTCAACGGCCCGAGGCCCCACTCCTTTGCTTGCATCAGCTCTGGGGCAAACCGTACAACCGCAGACGTCCAAGGGAAGGATAAGGGACGGAAAGCCCCATACACACCGAGAGCGTATACTGAGGCATAATCGGATGGTGAAGAAGCAGCAGGTTTCACAGAAATCGCCCCTTTTCTCCTGCATTGCCTGAGCTCCCGAGCCCACCACGGGAAGGTGTGCAGGCAGCCAGGCTGGCGAGCCAGCGGGCTGAATAAAGAAATACAAGACAGCACTGCCTTTGGCTAGCTACGGCCAGCTTGGATGTGCTCGGTGTCCGAGTAGGTGTTGGGTTTGTTTTCTTGTTAGTATTTCTCCATGTAAGTTGTTCACGACAAATTAAAAATATATCCACTGGAGAGCATGAGCTGGGGTGAGCGTTCCTGGTGCCCCAGTCCCCAGCTGGCGCTGCTATTTTTTGGATGCTGTCAGGGATGGGTCAGGGGGTTTTATAGAGTACCGAGTGCCGGCAGTGGGAGTCTTGCCCGTGCTTTGCCAGGGACAGGACTTCAGGACGGTTCTGTTAGTTCCTGGTGGCCCGTGAGTTTCCAGGAGGTGTTGCTCTCATTTCTCAGTCTAGAGCTCAACTGTCTTGTGAAATAGATTTAGATTGTGTGAATCTGGAACAAGGACTGTGGTGGTGGTGGTAAGACAGGATATTACTCGAGATCAGCTGCTAATATCCTCTGAGGCCATGACAAGGGCGAGGACGAACCCTCCATGAACTATTTGGGAAGATGATTGAACCGCGGGTTGAGCACCCTCAGTGACTGTGAGGGCAGATCAGTGCTGACTTTCTGAAGAGGTCTATGAGCGTGTCATCTTGTTGCCTGTAAAATCCTCCAGACGTTCCTTCGCTTTTCACTTGCGCCTTCACAGAACACAAGGACGAGGGGGTGGCCAGAGTTACTGCAATTCACACTGAGCAAGCAGGACTCAGACTACTCTGGATGAGAACATTTTCAGACTGATTTCTAATATAAGGTGGTGTGTTTGAAACTAACAGGGTTTGCATTTTGTCCCTTGGTTTTGCTCTTCATTACAAAGCTGACAAGCGTAATCTCAGAGGCTAGGGAACGTGACAAACTCAAGGAAGGAAAGATACACCATTATCCATACGATAGGAGGAATAAATGAATGTAACCATGTCCTCTCTCTGTGGCCATGACACACCTTTCTAAGGCTCCTATTCATCACCTGCAGAGTGGCATTTGTGTGCAAATAGTTTCCCTGCAGTAGAATTGCTGTTCAGGAGAGAAATCGTCTTGGCTGGAGTTTTAAAATGCTTTAAAAGAAGAAAATTTCCCCCACCGTTGCAGTGAGGAGCTGCCAAACTTCCCTCTTGACACAAGACACGAAGCTCGGAGGAGCAGCGATAATCATTTTGCGTTTTCTTTACAGGAATTAAGAGTCCAGATTTGCTTTATTTGGAATGTCGCTGTTTTTCCCAGCTGGCCACGGTGCTGCCGTGTTGGGAATGATATGGGGCTTTTCAGTGCCTCCCATGCATATTAATTACATGAGAGGGAGGGGGGACAGCCTTTAAGTCACAATAGAAAAGTCTATTTTTCAAACCTATTATTCTTTTCCTGGTCAAATTGTAGAGTATTTATGGTGTTCTTTGTAAGGCTTTTGTTTGTTTTAGCAACATAGACTACATATCACTGGGGCCTACCTTTAGAGTTTTCCTCCATGGGAGATGAACAGTGTAGAATAACTCATAACTTCTGTGGAAATAGCTGCTGCAGTAAAGCAGTGAGGAATCCTAAAGAATGGAAAGAAAACGTATAGGTCTGGCCGTGAGGCAGACCAAAATAAATGGCAAGATTTTGTGCGACTGGGGAAACAGGACATAAAAGAGCAGTGTTATGTGGTCGTAGTGATAGCTGCAGCCTGGAAGAAAACATCTGGAAGACAGCTGTGCAAAACACGGGAGCTGAAAGCCCATTTGGAAAGCAGGGATTCTTGGCTACACAGAGGTGATTTGATACAGGATTTGTACTGATGCACTAAACTATGGAGAGTTTGGAAGACCGGCGCTATTATTTGTAATCCTTGAAATGGAGCTATGGGTATGCGTTGCGTACAAAAGAGATCGGCATCGCTACAGGAGTCACTGACCAAACTCTAACTGAGCTGATGATGCTGAACATTGCTCATACGCAGTGAATTCAGCAGTCATCTTGGGCACAGATCTCTGCAGGGTGAGAGCAACAGTGGAACAGTTTACATCTGCTGAGAGTAAGATTACTCTTAATCATCCTTGGGATGGGATGGGATGGGAAGGGGAGGGGAGGCGAGCGGATGGGAGGGGAGAAAAAGGTTCTATTCCTTGATAATTGGTCTAGTTCCATCGTCTAGGAGATGTGATAGTGTTGGGTTGATGGTTGGACTTGATGATCCTAGAGGTCTTTTCCAACCTTAACGATGCCATGATTAATAATCAGCGTTGTATTAGTGGGAATCTGCAAGACTGTAGATACAGGACGAAGGGATGCGGGTGAGGTTGACAAGCTGGGGATAACATTTTGGAAGGGCTCATACTGACTTGTACTTGGAGGTTTTCAGAGTCTCCCCTGCCCCTGGACACCAAAGGAGTTTATGAATCGAGGGTGTAGGAGTCACAGTGCACAAATGTGTATTTCGGTTTCGCAGTCTAGGAGGCATGATGGTAGAATTGGGCTTTCCGTGTGTCCTACATGAACAGTGGTTAAGAGGGATAATGCTTGGTGTATAAATAAATATTGAATGATACCACGGAGGTAACCATTTTCTTTGAATACCACATCCATAGTTGCGATTTGCTGCAGCTGTGATGATATAAGGCAGTAAAAGAAGCGAGGTTTGTAGGGAAAGGTAGTATCTTTTATTAGCCTCAAATCTGTTACATAGATGTGAAAAAAGGTTTGTATATACAAAAGCTTTTCTGATTTTTTTCAGCTATGTCATTTGGCCTAACAAAACCTACTACTTCCCCCTGCAAGCTCTTCTGCCCGCTGTCACCGCAGCTGTAACGGCACACGTGGAGAGGTGCACAAGGTCTTGCATCGGCTGGTCTGGCAGACGGTGCTGCTCCTCCTTAAAAGCACTGTTGGTAAATTGGACAGGGTTCATAAAAACAATAGCCCCTGAAGTTATCCTCAAAGGAGAGACTTACAAAGCTTGACCTACCCAGTTTGTCTGAGGGTTATTTAGTGCGTACCTTGTTCTCAGTCTACAAGTAACTGCACAGAGAACAGCTTTTCAGTGGTAGGAAAACCCTTAGTACATACAAAAACGCAGGATGAGAGGGAACCCGTGTAGAGGTTAAACCACAAATGGAGAACCAGTGATGGGGGAGGGTTTTGGGGCAGGGATTATCCAACATGCTTTCACTTGGGTCAGCTCAAACCATTATTTTTTTCATTGGCAAAAAGTTCAGAGGGATTCGCAATAGTCTAGTCTTGACACGTTTAAACCGGTAAATAAACAGCAGTTTGTTGTTAGCGTAGGGAGCCACCACTCCCCGCATGCTCCGTACCGATGCTAGCCGTGCCAGGCACCTTCAGGTCCCCGGAAGCTTTCAGCTAAGCCACAGCTACATCTTCCTCATCACCTAAAGAAGCTCCCAACGCAAGGGGAAATACAGTGTTTTGAGTCCCAACTTCCTCACAATCACCTAAAAGCATTAATGTGGCCAAAGATGAAGGGACCCAAGCCCGCCTCCGGCGCGCTCCGTGCAGGGAGCTCGGGAGGAACTGGCTTGGCTGGTTGATTTGAGGTTGCGCCTTGCATTAGAAGAGAAGAATCAAGGTCAGAGTTTGTTCTGAACAGGCTTTATATTTCTAATTCTGCATTTTGTTGGGAAGTTTCTTCCCTCTCCTTTTTGAACTTTTTAGCAGCCGTGAGATTTCAGACAGTTCACGGCAGTTCTTAAGGCATCCCCATAACCATAACCGTAGCCGTCGGACTCGATGATCTTAAGGGTCTTTTCCAACCTTAATGATTCTGTGATACCTCTGGCCAAAAGGCCACGTCAGCGCTCCCCTGCACCGTGGTGCTTTCACCCGTAAGGCTCGCGAGCTGCCGCTGGCCCCGCCGCCGCGCCAGGGCTACGGTGCCACGGTGCCTCACTGACCTTTTGACAACGGCCTAAGGGCAGCCAGTGCCAAAACGTAAAGCCTTTAGTCTGCCAGTGTGTGCTCCCCCATTTAGCCAACAGGCACAGAAAATGCCAGTGCTGCTAAAACGTAGCTAATCTGTGGCCGTTAACATTTTCTTTGTCTTTTGCCTAGGAGGAGGAGCACAAGCTCCAAGTCCTTCTGCCACCCGGAGAAAGGCAATTTTTCCTGATAGCAACTGGCACAGAATTGGTTAAACTTGCAGATTCGGATCTCGACCCTTGGAGAAGCGGGTCCGAGCCCTGCCACCTGGGCGGACGCGCTGCCTGCGGATGCTGCTTTTAACCCTCTTGCAGCAAGCAGGAGGAACCTCATTATTACCAGTTTGTGCTCAGTATGCATTGCAAACGTTGATATTTTTAACAGCAAAGTGCTAATGGCAAACTGCAGCTTCCAGGCTAGGAACTTGAAAATTTAAAACCAAACCCAGCAGCGATAAAAATCTTGCCCGATGATGGTACCGTTTGGTTTTTAACAGCTCTGATTTCGGCGTGATTGCACCAGTATCTCACCTCAGCACGACTGTCCTGCAGATCCGAGTTATTTTCTCTCCCAGAGGTGCTGCGTGCGTTGCCCTGGAGCCACGCAGTGCTGTCAAAGCAGCGCAGTGAGTGGAGCTTGGAGCCCGTATCCCAAACTCGGAGACAGGGCTTTGAATAACTGGCCATGCTTCACTGCATCCAAACTAGGGTTAAGCAGGGATTATTTAACGGCACTAGAAAACACTTCTGCTCAGCCGGTGAGAAAAAGAAGAGGCCAGTTCGTGCTGAGTGTTTAATGCTGCCTCGAAGGCACAGATGGGAGCCAGATGGAAACGACAACTTTCTACTCAGACCTGCGAGGGAAATCTGAATATATACATATCGTGTATTCATACCCTGTAAACACGCCATTCGGGTGTCCAGGCAGAGATAAGCACCCCAGCGTGCCTTCCCCGCGCACGGCATTTGCTGGGAGCCTGGCTCCAGAGGGGGGGTTGCTGATATCGCTGGATACCGTCAGCAGCCTGTGCCCGGGGGACGCCTCCCATGCCTACACCCGCTGGGCTGTAGCTACAGGTGGAGCTCAGGGGAACTTCCAAGGGGGTTGTCTGGCATCCATTTTGGGTTGCTGCTTCCTCCTTGGGGGTAGGTGACCTGAGGATCCTGGCAGGGCGGTGGCCAGGGCTCTCATCAGTATGTGGTTTGGTGTCCCAGCATCTGCTTGGTAGATCGAAGAAAATCAGGCATATTTCTTTTTTTCCTACTTTACAGGAGACCTCCGGAGGGTGCAAGGGGACTAAAACCAGCAGAGGCATTTCTAAGTTCTGAACTTCTATTCTAAACATTTTCAGAACTTAAAAAATTATTTCCAGTCTTTCAGAGGGTTCATTTTATATACTTTTTGTTATTCATGCATTATTTTACGAGACAGCAGTCAAACCAATGACATGTCGTAATATGACATTATTGCTGAAACATTCTTGTATCTTAATGTCATTTATAAAAATCAGCAGCTACGAGTGATCAGTGCTGATTAAAATACATAATCTTCTGTTCTAGATCCAGATGTCTCTGCCGTATGGAGCAGCGATGGAAGGGACGGGGTTTTTTCTTTGTTTGGTTGAAGTTTCCCCTGCAGCAGAGAGTCTTAGTAAACCATGGTCAGGTAATGAGTTGTTGATTTTCTGCAGCTAGCATAAGGCCCATGCATATTCCTATTATGTGCCCTGGGCAATCTTCTAGAAATTAAATTTAGTGCCCATTTCTGATATAGGTCGTTACAGACCTGCTGGGTGACCTGGTGGTGGCCATACCCACTATCAATGGCCAAGAAGTCCTAGGATGAACTCAATCCCCTCCCGTAAAATGGCACTGGGCTTTGTTTCCAAGACAGGTGAGTTTGTAATCGTGAGCCGTTCGGGCAGCAGTGGACGAGAGCTGTATAACAGCGCGTGTTGCTGCAGGGTTTGGTGTTGTCCGTCACAGCTGGAGGTCAGCGCCTAGAGCGGGGGCACGATCTGAAGCCCATCAACGCATTGCTGAGTGTCTCACTGTATTTCAAACGGGGAGAGTACAAGCAAGGAACCCAAACGACTCCTAGTTCAGGGATCCTATGTGTTAGTATTGCCCTCTCCACCTTGGGATGTGGGGCCTGGGGCCGGGTGGGCCGCCTGCGCCGTGCATTCGAGGCGACGGGGGGTGGCTCTTGTCTCCACCACTTTATCGGTTTTTTGAGGCAAATGATGGCATGAGTGAGATGAACACATGTTCGCAGTTTTCTTTTTGAGGTTGTCCCATGCTGAGAATCTGAGCTGTTCAAAAGCATCCAAATGAGAGATACATAATTGATCGTGACGCTTCTGTTCCCGCTGTAAGCAACGGCCCTCTTGTCTCTTGACTCGCTGCCTTGCTTTGATTCCGTGCAAATCTGTCACCTGTTCCTGTGATACATTTCCTCATCTGCAAAAAGAGGTCTTGCTACGACACCAATCTGCTCCCAGTCTTCTCCGTTGGCAGTTTTTAGCCATTTTTGCTGTTTTGTTGCTTTTGGGACTTTGGTGGAGAGCCAGGCAGCGCTCTCCGTGGAGGTGTGGAAGAGCAAGGTCAAAAGATGACGCCAGTTCCACTTTCCACTTCTTGTACGTTCTCCAAGAGAACCCTCCTGGGGCTCATTCTGTTCCACACCGGGTTATGCAAAACAGTGTATTTCTTGGCTTTAAAAAGCAAAGGTAGGCACTACTTCTTGTCTTCTAAGGCTCTAAGAAATATGCGTGCATGGATTTAAAAATGCCCTTGTGTCTGAATTTATGCCCTCTTGAGCTCAGCTCTTTATGAGTTTTTCATATTAGAATATTGCTGTTATTTATTAAATCCCTGATAAAACTACACATAATGCTCTGATAATAGAGTATTCATCTTTAAATATGCTGAATATGTGCTTTGTCACTGATGCAAAGTGTACTGATTAATTAAATAAGACTTAGAGATTCATAAAGCAATTTCTCCAAAATGAAATGTTATTTACATCCAAGTATATTAACAATTACAGAAACTTCATTTCCCTTACATAATCTGTCTTGAAATTCCACTGATTTTAGCAGTCTCATGGTTTAATGATTTAAAATTAATTTTCAGTATTGAACACATTTGTAAAAAAATCAGGAATATTTTTCAAAATAAATAACTGATATTTTGCATGGCGGCAATTTTACTATTCTTGGGGGGAAGAGAAGAAGGGAATTAACACCTTATGTGAATTTCTATCCAATTTTTTAAAGTAAATACTTTAGCTGTCATAACTGTAGTGTGTGAGTCATAAAATGCCCTTGTATTATGATGAATTTTTGGCAAAGAAAAGGTTCCCTATCTTGCTTTCATGGGTACTGTGTTCTGGATTATCTCGAGTTCTGCTGCTGCTTGCTTATTATCCATCAGCTGTTTACTGGGCAGTTAATCAGCCAGCACCAGACAAATCCCGTCCTTTATCAAGCACTTTATCAAGGGCTCATCAAACTGCTGGGAGACTGCTCGGTTAGTCCAGTGAGACCTTACTGCCACAGCTGTATTAATTCAGCTATAAAAGACAAAACCTCATTCACTGGGTTCCTGTTGTTTTCTCTTATTCATGTAAATGGGAAAATGAATGATGCATCAGATATCCAAGTCTCTCCTTCACCAAGGTCTTTTTCTGTATTTTTGCTTTTCATGTAATTAATGTTTTAAGAGAGAGAGGGCTGAAGGTCTGGGAAAAGTCGGGGGTTTCTAAGACCTGATGAGAGCTGATGGGTGGTGTCATTTAGAAAAACATTAGCCCAAGATTTGGTCTCTAGCAGAGGAGTTTTCCCCACTCCTTCGATACCATGTTTGCTATTGAATGGTTCCCAACAACATCTCCTTCTGCTGAAGCTTTTACCCAATTATCACGTACGGCTCAGAAGTTCATTAGCAGCCTGGTTCCCAGGGCCCGGCTTACAAACAGCAGTGAAAGCCCGTAGGAGCTGTTCTCATTAAGCCTTTAGTATAAAGGTACAACCACGCTCCAGCCATACATAACATTTTTTCATTAAACTATTTGTTTATTAAATTAATCAATATGGCACAGTTCCGCTTGCCCCTGGCCTCTCCCAGCGGTGCTGGTACCCTTGTCCTTCAGACCTTCTGTTTCACCACTCCCCACGCGGGGACCTGGGGATGTCCTTTGTGCTTTTTCTTCTTTCTTGGTACCACCCTTTGGGCTCATCTCCTGCTTTGAAAATATTTCCCCACTCAGGTCAGGGATTGCTGCCGTGAGCGTAGCCCCATCGTCCCCCTTAGAGCAGGCTGTGTCCTTCGCAGGTTCCCGCTGAGCCCGCCGCTCTCTGGACAAACCCCCTCGACCTGCTGTGAAGGTGGCACGGCTCCACCTGCAAGGGTGGGGTGGGATGGGATGGGGTAGAATAGAATAGAATAGAATAGAATAGAATAGAATAGAATAGAATAGAATAGAATAGAATAGAATAGAATAGAATAGAATATTTTAACTTGGGAGGGACCCACAACGATCATCTAGTCCAACTATCCAAGGAGTATAAAATCAGTTTTACCGCTGCGCCTCGCTACCGACCGTGAATGAGTTTGCAGGCTAAGAGACTGCTGACCACTTGTTTCTCTTTTGTTTTTTAAAGCCGGCTAAATGGACTTTGAGCAGTGACCTTAAAGTCCCCAGGGAGGTGTTGGTCTCTCCCAGCTTTGCCTTCGGGGCTACCCGCAGCCAGGCTTGTGGCCCGCTGGCTGTGCCCCACTGCCGCCGTGGGGAGCTGTGCCCCACTGCCACCGTGGGTAAGGTGTGGGGTTTTTGCCTCTGAACCTTTTCTCCCCAGAGCACTCAGTGCTGCTGGGCTTTCTTGTGAGACGCTCAATACTGGTTCTCCACGGGAGCGAGCTACAACACTGGAGTGTTCTGGAATTTCACCCTCCTGTTTTGTTTATTAGAGAGAATAATTTTCTGTAGGGGAGGTGAAAATTTAGAGTTGTTCAAAATGATCGTGCCTTGGTTTAACATTTTCAAAAATATTTGGAAAGTGTTTTGATTTCTGTGAACGGCGACGGTGTGTGATATGAAGCACTCGAGCTTTAAACCCCTTAGTTTTTAAGTATATCAGTCTTCTCAAAAAGGACTTATCTGAATCTTTGGGCCATGGTTTTTTGGCCCCATGCAAGGAGAAAGTTGTGGCCCAGGCACGTGCTGTGGATGTTCTCCTCCATAGCAAGACAAACCCCTCCTGCCGTACGACATGGCGGGGGGCAGGCAGCACGCATTGGCACTTGCAGGGCCTGTTAGAGTTGGGGCGGCAGAGGGTTTGCACGTGAAAGGTGCTGAGCACCTCCGTTTTCTGCTGAACTGCCCGCGCTCCCTCCTCTGCACCTACCCCTCGACACCTCAGCCTTGTAAATCTCTTCTCTCTTACACGGAACATTGTGCTGCAAATGTGTAGTAAGTAAATCTGTCATAAGGATTTTTATTATGCGGTTCTGATGCGCAAGAATGGTATCTAAGCTGTTTAGAGTCATTGATTGCTATTGAGCTAATGAGCTAAGTGCTAATCAATTCTCTAGGAACTGCCATGAAAAGCTATTACACCTCCCACAGTGCCTGCATTGGCTGCTTATTGGCAGAGTGATTGTGTTATCTGCCTCAGAGTTCACAGACAGACTATCATAATCTAGGAAAATAATCTACTGTCAATGATACTATAAGGCATATCTGAGAGTGATGCAAGGGGATGAGGCCAATAAACTGCTACACGGATCCTTCTTTAATTGTAGACGTCTATTTATACACTGCATATCTGTTGCCTCCACCTAACACATACCAGGGCACGGGAACTGCGGCGATATCTTTACCTAACTGATTTTCTAGCGTGGGAAACGCAGTAGATCTGCTCTGAGGCTTCAGAAGAGTTCTTGGTACAGTGTATGTAACCTGGGGGTGGCGTGAGTTGGTATGCGAGGTAGCAAAGGGACTGAGGGGTAAATTGGCATTGGGTTGTTCCTTGAGTGGAACGGCGGGGCTGGCTGGGGAGGTTAGGTTAGGCTTTCCAGCAGTGACTCGAGCGTGTAGCGACAACGAGAAGGAAAATGAAGAGGTTTCAGCAGGGTGAGGGAAGGGAGAGTGCAGATGGTAAGGATTAAAAAAAGGATGGAAGTTAACAGCGAAAATAGAGGACTATGCAGTTGAGGAGTTATGAGACATTCATGCCACTAGGTGATTAGTTGGATACAAATGGAAGAGAATACAGATACCTCAATCGACCTCAGGGTAACTACGAGCCAACAGTCTGATCCTTGAATACGTTACGTGCGGCATTTCCAGACCGGCAGGGCATGAGTGACACAAACCAATAGTCAAAAACCATCTCTGTGGGATTCTGGATTCCTGAAAACACAATTCCAATCCCAACTGGCTTTGGGAGGTGCTCCCAAGATGTCTTGGCAAAGGCTGTCGGAGAGCAGAGGGTCTCCTTAAGTCTGCTGGAGCAATGGGCCGTGAGGGTACCATTGCTGAGTGGGAGACAAGGATGTAAGAGGATAATGTTTGAAAAAAAGGATTGTGAAGTGGTAAAAAATAAGCACAGGCTGAAGATTACAAGGCAATGAAGTAATTTGACTTTTTTAATGGTATCCCGAGAGACGCCAGTGCGGTTTTCTCTTCTTCCTCCAGCGCTGCCTCCTGTCAGTTTTTTTGAGGTTGGATTTGCCTCTAGCCCTGCTGAAGGTTGGTGCCCTGCAGTGAGCCTGTGGGCCTGTGCCCATCCTCCTCCTCCCCCCTGCCTTTCCTTCCTCTTCCATCCTACGGGATGCGGCGTTATGGCACTGAGCTCCGTGGGATCACACATTTTCCCCTGCCTTGCCCTCTGGGACAGGATCACGCCTGCGATGTGCCCCTTCATTGGCTCTCTCCCTCTAGCTGAAGCGCTTTTCGCATCACTCGCAACATTTACAAGATTCCCACTGCATTTAATAAGCCATATACCATAAGATGCACGATCTGTACAAGCTTAACTCCATGTATAAATTTATTCCAGCTTTCCACGCATGACATACAGACTTGGCAGCTGCAGTTTCCCGGGTGTCTCCCATCAGCCTGGGCTCCTCAGTCTTCTCCTACGCCTTGAAAGCATCTGTTAAACTCCCCCACTGTACTAGAGCGTTCATCATGAGCCTAACTCTCTACTGGTAAACTGCTAAATCAAACCCAGCTGTAACTGTAATAGCATCCCTCTTCTGTCGTTCTCTCTTTATTAGTCAGGATCGTTAAAAACAAAACAAATTGATAGTGTGTTTTCATTGATAAATATATTTAAATTTGTCTTAGCATCCAAAACACCGATTAAGCTCCATAGAGTTTTGTACCTCAGAGCTTAATTTTATTTAACATTGATATAACAAAATTGAAATATAATGTAATTTCTTTGCTAAGACAACCAAGTTTTCCCACCCACAGTTAATTGCGCTGTGGTGTTGTTTTTTTCTTTTTAAAAGAAGTGGAAAAAATACGCAGGTTTGACCGAAATGACTGTGTGCTATTCATGCCACCAGCTGACAGATCCTAGGACAGTTGCAGGCATTTTCACATGTCTTCCCAGCAGCTGGCAGGACAATGATGCACGGCTGGAGAGCCTGGGCTTCCCGCTGCTAGGAAAGCATGAGCCTCATGGAGGTGGCCTCAATTCTCCCGGGTTGTCGTACCTGGTGGCACCATCTCACTGGTGCTGCGGGACGCTGCCGTCGTTCGTTGGTCATCCATGCCTTCAAAGCACCTGCCTTGGGAGGGACCACCTTGTTGTTATCTGCCAACACAAAGATGAATTGGCGCTCCAGATATATTATTCAATCAGTGCATTATAATTCTAATGTAAAAGAATTGTAGAAGAATGATATAATCGGTTGGAGCGGGATTGCAGGCAGATCTCTGCTGAGGGTGCAGGGCTGAGCAAAGACAACCCACCTTCCCAGCAGCTGGTGCAGGAGGTCCCTGGGCTGCAGGACCCAGCTCGCCCCCAGGTTCCTGGCACCGAGGTAGTCTGAGAGGAGAGAGAGTCCCAAATTCTGAATTTTAGCTACTTCTGCCTCAAAGCGGAGCTGTAGAAACATTCTGTATCGCGCTACTTCCCGCAGCAGCAGCTACAAGAGTCAAGGTAGTTTCTGTGACACCACGTATTGATCTTTCAGAAACGATTCCTGCTTCTCACAGAGAATTTTCCTATTGGAAGAAACCAAATTCCAAACGCAATTACTGAGTGGTAACAGAGTGGGTCAACGCAGCTGCTTTGTGGTTGTGAAGGCTGCAAGAATTTCACCAAATCCTTATGGAAGCTCTTGGTTTAAGCCATTGCCCACCCATTGCTGCAGAACGAAACTTAAAAGATAACGAATGCGTTGGAAACCTTGCTACTTGTGAGTAGATAGCCGGGTGTTTGCTTGTCACCATGCCCTCAGAGGTCGCACAAACTGTAGTTGCCTCGGTGGTCGTTGGTTGTGACGAGACACGCTCCCGGCCTCGCCGGATTCCACGTCCCCGAGTCCCAGGTGTGGCGTGGGCTGAAGCGATGCCTCCGAGCGCTCCTGGCTGGACGTGAGCAGGGACCGAGGGCTTTTTGTTTCTTCAAAAGGCCGACGGGATGTTCCCGGGGGGCAGGTCTGACCCGTGGCAGGCCTCCTGGGGGGGCACGGCACGGTCCCGGGGATGGGGACCCTCCGCAGGGTCCCGGCACGAGAAGAGCGAGCCGTAGTCCTGGAGAAATTGCATCACAGCAGCGGGAGAGTTTTGTAACTCTGCAGAGGCACGTTTGCTGGCTGCGTTAGGGAAGGTGAATGCTGGACGTTTGTTTTTTTTTACCTGGAGATTTCTTCTAAAGAAAAGGAAAAGGTAAATTTACTGTTTTCCTTTGTGTTTGCTTTGCAGTGGCTAATCACACCAGCTCCTCAGGCTGCGTGCCTGCTCTCTTAGAATCTGCCTGGCTTCAGCTCCTGCCCAGAGCTTCTTGTTATGCCTGCCTCACTTACATTAGAGAGACCTTTAATACCTGTTGTTTTCTCCCTGTGAAGGTACTTAGACGCTGTAATCAAGGCTTCTCCTAATCGTCTTTCTGATGAACTAAACAGATTAAACTCTTTAAATCTCTCCGGGTAAAGAACTTTCTCTAATAGTCAAATTATTTTTGTAGCTCTTTTCTGCCCTCTCTCTAATTTGTCGAAGGCTTTTTAAACCCGGGCAAGTCGTCCTGTGCAGCGTTGCAGCCAGCCTGTGCTAAGTAAAAGCAGGGCAGACGTGGGGCTCGAGGGTATGGTTTAGTGGTGGGCTTGGCAGTGACAGGTTAGCGGTTGGAGTCGATGATCTTAAAGGTCTTTTCCAACATTAATGATTCTGATTCTATGACTCTAATGCAGAAGGCACACACCGGCGCTGCCTCGCCGATGCTGACCCCATGTTTGGAGAGCCAGGGCCCGCGTTGCTGCGGTCCCGCACCGGTGGCCCCGCAAGGCGTGGGGAGGAGGACTGGCAGCTTCCTGAGGAGCAGCTGGGCAGTTTCATTCCAAAGCAGGATTAAACCTATTTAAAGCCTGGTGGGGATGTTAATTTGACCTGATGTTAAATGCCAGTGGTGGAGTCTCCATATTCCAAGTTCTCTGCCCAGACTGCCCCAGATGTCTTTCAAGCTCATTGCGCTCCAGGACTGCAAACCAGGGCGGCACTGTACATCTCCATCCCCAGGGCATCAACCGCTGACACCTCCTCTGTCACCCATCGGCGTCACCCACAACGAATTCATGTTTCATTCCCCCATTAACACCAGTGGCGGGGCTGCGGGGCTGCAGGGCTAGTGCTGACCCCTGCAGATCCCTGTCTAACAGGTTCCCCTGACTCCCTTTATTTCCCTTCTCAGCATGTCATTCACCTTAGCGATTACTGGATGTTTCCGGGCTCCCAGGGCTGTAAAGCCAAACGCCTTGTAGAAGCCTGGATACAGGATTAGATGTGCCCAGGCGCCCTGTTAAAGTCTTTGGTGCTGTGAAATAATAAAATGACTTTTTTTTTTTCAATATATACTTTTTCCCTTTTTTCCCAGGTTGATTTATAACCACACCCTTACCTCGCTCAATTGAGTTTTATTTCCTGTTTTCTACTGGTTTTGTCTGGGTTTTCTTTTGGACTAATGACCCTCTATCTACTCAAGTCTGTATCCTTTGAACACTGACATATTTTTCAGTCTTTTGCCCTTTTCCCCCCAAATTTAAATTAATATTTATGTGAGCATATATTAAAAAAATATGTACGCATATGTGCACGTATGCATGTAAATTATTTCATTGACCATCCTAACACTGATGCTTACTCACCTGGGCTTTAACAGTTTTCAGGCTCCACACGTATTTAACATATTCTTTGGCTGTGAAGGAACAGGCAAATAATTGACCATCATCATGTAGAATTTATCCACTTATTTAAATCTTTCAAATCCAGGTAAAGATTACTTTTAAGTAGATCTCATGTTTTTCAACACTGCTACTATTAACTCGTTATTCGGTGATGTACCTTTTGTCCTACCCCTGGCTACGAGCCGGCGCTGCCAGGCCCTCCCCGGCGAAGCAGCCGCTCGCGCTGCCCTCCCGCTGCCTGGGCCACCCGCGGGTCCTTTGGGCTGGTGCTCGTCAGCACCGCGGCCGAGCCGTGCCCGCCCAAGGTCCTGGAGGTCTCCGTCTGCAGTAACTGGAGAAGAGATCGGAGAGGCTTTGGGGCGCAGCCCCCACCTTGCCCTTCGGCAGGTGGAAGCGGTGCCAGCATCCCCATGGGCACTGGCATCCCACCAGGGACATCCCATCTTCTGCTGGCATGAGTTTCAGTTCCTCAGGCTCCCTCTCCGGTTTACGGGCAGTTAAGGAGAGGGGGAGGAAAATCACAAACTTTTCTTTGCTCCTGGCAGCAACATTTCAACTTATTTATGGTTTGCTGAGTTTGAATTTAAATTGCGTTGGCCTTGTTAGTGCCCAACCTTCTGGTGTTAAATTGAGCGCTTTGCTGGATGTGCCAGCCAGCCTCTAACCCAGCCCATTAGCTCTCTTGCCTGGGAGAAGTGGTCTGGCTCGTTTACACAGCCTCCGTCCTACAACGTGCTGCAAAACTGACTTATTTTATTTTTGTCCATTTTTATGTCAATCACATCTCAACTGGTTCAGCTTCGGTGCCTTCCGCAGTCTTCCTGCGGGACCAGGAAGGTCTCTGAGAAGACCCCTTGGAACTGTCTTTTCTGTATTTCTTTTCCAGAATTGGAGACATTTGTTAATTTGCTCTTCTTTACACTTCCCTCAGGCAATATTTTAGGAGAAGTTTCTAGTAGTACGGAGTGAAAATCAGATGAGCCAAGTCTTTAGAGTGTTTTGAAGTGTTTTGCTTCACACAAGCCATTTGGAGATATTGGCAATAGTGAAATACGGACGAAGCATATTAGCATAACTCATGTGATGCCTGCTACTCGTTGGATGACGGCGTGTTTATAGCGCAGCTTTTCACTTGGTCCTGATTGAAGCTGGCATCCCCTGGAACGCAGGTGCAGCTCCTGAGTGGGGGAGAGAGGAAATATTTTGCAAATGTTAAAGGGAAAAAGCTTTCATCTCAATTAGGTTTCAGGCACCTTTTCCATTTTTTTCTTCTTTTTTTTACAAGGTGGAAAGAAACGATGAAGGCAGAATTTGGCTAGTTTGTAAGTAAACACACCGCGTTTTTGCACGTCAGCAGCTGGGACTTTCTGTTGGCTTAGGGGAGCGAGAGGAACTTGCGTGCACGTGCTCCGTGGCTGCATGAAAACAGGGGCAGGTTTCCCGGTGTGGGGAGAAGCACGAGGCTGCCCCCCTCGCCAGGCCCCGGGGGTGACGGTGGCCGCAGGCATGGGGGAGAGGAGCAGCTGGCCGTCCCCAGGGCCCGCGTGGAGACGTGCCGGCGGCAGCACGGATGCGGTGCACGCTTGTGCCGGATGGCGGGGACGCCGGGGGCTCAGCGTGCTGCAGGACGCCCGTGAGAAGTCGGCGAGCGGCAGTGCCCTCCCAGCCGCTCTCGCACCCCATCGCTGCTTTCCCTACCTCGAGTCGCCGCCTGGCTTCGGTTTCCTCTGTCGCTTTAACGCTGTTTTCCACATGGTGGAACAACCAGTTGTGTTAATAGGATATTAATGAGAACAGCAGCAGAACTCCCTTGTTACTTGGAGCTATGCAAATAGTGATTATTTTGTTGTTAATGATTTTGTTCTACAAAGATAGCTCAACGCCGCCGTATTTTCTCCTCTGGGTACCACTTTCCAGCAAGAGTTGACTCACATGAGTAGGCTTCAGTTAACTTCTTTTTTCCACAGGAAATTCTGAAGAAAAGCGTTGGGGAACAGGGTTCAGGGGAAGAGAAAGGTTTAGTCCTGTGTTTAGGTGGTGTTGCCAATATTGGTAAAACGGGCACCTCAACTTAAAGGCCACCTTGGGTTTTCACCCCTCTGCCTCTTTGTTTATGGTGATGATCATAGATGATACAGTTTAACAAAAGACAAATAAAATTACTAATGAAAATAGGTTTGTTTTCAAATTATGAGACATCCTCTGACAATTTTTAGCAAGTGCTGAAATGTTTATTTTCTTTATTAACAAAACTGCAGAGAATGGTAGCATTGTTTTTAAGCATAAGATATTAGAAGACAACTAAGTGGGGGGAAGAAGCAGCACATTTTTCATGATAAAAGAGGAGGTTTCTAGAAATCAAGGAACTGAACTGTGACTGATGAGTTTAGGTTAAGTTCTCGTCTCTACTAAAGGCTTGCTGTGCAGCTCAGATAATTAAATTTCTGGGTCTCATTTTGTCTGTCCACAGCTTTTCCTTCTGATTTTGTATTTGTTGAATGTGACCTGCCGTTGAAGGCTGGATCGCCTTCCTTGGCATCACCTTTGTGCTTCGTCTGTCGCTGTAGGTAGCAAAGCGCATCCGAAATAGGTTGGAAAAAGCTGTTGTGGAATTTATCTAACCCAAACTGGGTGACTGGCAGAAGACTGGGAGCTCCTCCAACAAAACTCAGCCTTTATTGAAGTGCATCCTAATAAACACGCAACATTATGAGCCGCAAGAGTCTGCCGCAGCTCTCACTTGCTGTTCCCAAGCAAAGAAATTAATTATCATCAAAGTAGCCTTACTTTCCAACAGTACTCCGTGTTTTACCTCTAGGACTTGATTCTCCAGTGGTCTGTGGTGCCTTTCTTTGTGACCATGGACAACATGCTGCTACAAAAAAGTTCAGTTTCTCATTATGGCTGAATGTTATTCAATACTATTATTGAAAGCAGAACTTCTTTTTGACATGCATGGCTGTTCTTCAGAAAGGGGGGAAAAAATTAAAATATGCGATTACCGCGGGGTGGGGAAGCTGGTTTATCATGAGGAGTTTGAAATGGGAAGAGGATGGCTTTAAAGGTCTGCATGCCAGCTCATCCAGGAGTGGTGAGTTTAGAGCAGGAATTGTGGCAAGAGGCTCTGCGGCCCCTGTTCTGCGGGAGGCTGGAGCAGATGGTTCGGATGGTCCCTCCTGGCCCTGCAATTTGTGCGGCCACGGGAGCAAAAAGCTGCTGTACAAATATGCGAAGTTCACGTACCTCAAGTTCCGGTGGTTTTTACATTAGCTTGAAATAACGGATGGTACTAGTACGGAGTTGTATTTGCAGAGACTTAATAATATGATACAAATTAAGCATTTTGGCCAAAAGAAGATACAGGCTTAACATTCCTATTTTATTCTCATTAGTTATTTTCTCCTATAAATAGTATCCATACAGCATATACTACATTCTCTCATGTCAGAGTTTATCAGGGAAGTGCTTTGGCTGGGCAATTGCTGTGTGAAAAATCAAGGGTTTTGCCTCGTTCCGTCAACATGCGTTGGTTTCACTGTTCAATAAAAATAGATTTTTAACTAACAGTCACAAAAAACGAAACAAGCGCAGAACAGAGCCCATCGTCGTTTCAGAGGCGGATTCAGCGCTGTTTGATGAAACTGGAATAGGTCGCTCGGTTACTCTCATTATTAATGACCATTATTACAAACGCAACCGAAAAACCTAACGAAGGTTGTGGTAATGCCGATTTCGATCAGCCAGCTGTGACACATCAGCCAGCTTTCCTGTGCAAACGTGTGGAAGGGAAGAGGGTAAAAACGAGTTACTTTCCATTCTGGAAACGCCGCGGCTGTTCCTGCATACTTTGCAAATCCAAAGTGACTGAGAGTCACAGTGCTGTTGCGCTGATCTAATCTACGTATTTATTAGTTTTCCAGGGCGCACGGTTGATTTCTGGCAGTGGGGAGGCTGGTTATCTGGAGAGCCGGAGTGCTCGGCAGGGTGCTGATGGAGCTGGTGCAGGAGAAGATGAGCAATCACGGGCAGACAAGCCCGTATTAGTCAGATGCGCCTGTGACCGAGACGTGATCGATGTCATTAACATCACCTGGCAGAGCCCTGGGAGAAAGTGCTATTTCTGGCAGGCACCTTGATTTCTAGAGAATGGAGATGATTTATGATTAGAAAAGGCTGCTGGTGGACTGGCTCGGTGCTGGACAAGTTAATCATTCGGTATGAGAATACCGTGATTTGTTTGACGTTCCCAACTTGTGTTGTAAAGATTTTGTGTCAGGCAGCGTTTAAGCAGGAGCGAAATGAGTCTTATTCTCATTTCACTTTATTTGTACCCCATGGGGAGAGGTCTTAAAACACCTTCGGCTGTTGAAAGCAGGTAGGCTTTGGGGTCCCCTCAGCGCTGGCTGGCAGGCAACTCCCTGAATCCCCACAGAGCAAAGGGAAAGGTATCTTGACACTGCGCTTCTGGACGCAGGGACCGTTCTGGAGGCAGTGGATGATTCTCTTGCTTCAAGCTGGTGGAGTTTTTTCCCTCCTGATCATCCCGCACACCATCTCCCGCGTGTAAGGGGTGGGAAGAGAGAGGAGTTCACTGTGCTTTCAGAGGTGGGACATGCCCTGCAAGAAGGCAAGCGCCAGGGTCTCCTACCTGAGCTCGGTTGGGTGGTTCGACCGTCGCGCCACACAGCCACCCCGACTTGCCTCCTGCTCGCCCGCTGGCATTGGCAGCTGCCACAGAACCCGTCCCTTGGTGAAGATATTTGGTGAAATGCAACCTAACAGGACTCCTCTATTTTCTAAGGGTCGCAAATTGGCATGGTTGGGAGAGGGGAGGCATAACTTGCCTTCCTGAGCTCTGGCTTCTCTAGCATGGCAATGTGGTGAGGAGTCAACTACGGCTGTGATTTACTCAGAGTAAAAGTTCTTTAAAAAACACTGATGGAAAAATTTCAAAACTGTTTCCCTGGGAAAATTTATGAGCTGTTTCACTGTACATCACAAAACAGCGTGACATGAAAATGGGTCTGCAGATACTTCATATATAATGTTGGAAAACAGTGGCACAAACTTTTACTAAAATGAAAGCTTCTCACCCAGGACTACAACTTTTCAATCCGATTTGCAGTGTACCAGTACAGTGGAAGGAGACTAGATGGAAGGCAATGTGAATTAATTAATTAGTTAAATCAACACCCCACTGAACAGGGAAAGGCAGGGATGCTCTGGACCCTGTATGTTTTATTTTACAGAAGTGTTTCAAACACCTGAATCTCCACTCCGACCTTACTTTAGAGCTTTAGAACAAGGTGAACAACACGAGGCGTCCATCCGAACTGTTGCGTGACTCATCTGATGATTGTTATTTAAACATTTAAACTGAATCAAGTAATCTGTCCATCCCAAAACAGGCACAACAGTTAAGTGTTAGCGCGTCCCCTCTGGCAGCCAAGCTGGGCAATGCTCAGTACAAGATAATTAGAGCCAGTGAGAAACTCCAAAGTAAGTTGTCTGAGAGGCTGCTTTTAAATTCATTGGGTGAGGGCTAACAACATCTGCAGGTCACTTGTGGTTGCCAGTGTGGAACCTGTACCCACAGAGCATGCTCTGAGAGGGGAGAAAATAGTTTGGTTTAATAGGAGTTTATATGAGTGAAGTAAATACCTTACAGGGAACATAGAACCATAGGATAATTAAGGTTGGAAAAGACCTCTCGGATCATCAAGTCCAATCATCAGGCCTCTTAAACCATGCCCTGAAGGGCCATGTCTACATGTCTTTTAAACCCCCCCAGGGATGGAGACTCCCCCCCCTCTCTGGGCAGCCTGTGCCAGGGCCTGACCGCTCTGGCAGGGAAGGCGTTTTCCCTCACACCCAACCTAACCCTCCCCTGACGCAGCCTGAGGCCGTTCCCTCTCGTCCTGTCACTGGTGACCTGGGAGCAGAGACCAGCCCCCCCCTCACTCCAGCCCCTCTCAGGCAGCTGCAGAGAGCGATAAAGAGCTGGAATTGATTGAAGAGATAATAGAGAATGCATGGACTTGAAAAATGAGTGAAAATGACTGTATGTGTTTTTCTGGCATTGGGAGCCAATGGATGAATGGGGAAGGCTGGAATTCCTCCATTCCCACCCGCACACACGGGCTTTCGGCTCCCGAGCCCCATCGGCCGGCCGACCAACAGGTCTCCAGGGCGGCGGGGTCTGAGAGCGTCACCCGCCCTTCAGCCCCAATTACGCACGTGTTTGTATTCAGCTCTGTGAACAAATGTTGACTTATCTCTGTTAAGAAAAGTCACCTGAAGGTCTATTGGAAAAGCATTATGAAAGGGCACAGACGGCTATTTTAGATTTGATATTTGCCGAAAGAAAGACTGCTGGAGAAACTGAAAGCAGAAAGTAATTTGGGCGATAATGACCATAAAACAATACAAAATGATGGAATTTGTTATTCTAAAGAAAGGAAGGAAGGAGAGCAACAGAATAATGATAATGGAGTTCAAAAAAGCACACTTCAATGAAGTCAGGGAAGCAGCAGCGAGGGCCTCCCGGGAGGGTATTCAAAGGCAAAACGAACTGCAGCAGAACTGGCTGTTACCAAACGAAGCTGCTTTAATGGCACGACAACAACCTCCTGTTGCAAAGGAAAGGCAGGCATTCCCGAGGCTGCTTCTCAGCTCTCCGAGGACGTGGCAAAATAAAAAGAACCCTCCAGAAAACCAGAAATAAGGACAGATGACTGAGGATGAATATAAAGGAATAAACTCCCTACTATAAGGATAAAATCAGAAAGCAGAAGGCATAAAACGGGCAAAGAATATAAAAGGCAGAAAGGCAGGCGTCTATAAATTCATCACATATAAGAGGAAGACAAAGGCATGTAGAGCCCCGGTACCCAGCAGCGAAGGGAGGGGAATGAAGGCTAAACCATTCAGTGCCTTATTTTTTCAGCCTTCAGAAAAAGGTTAATTTTGACCAGACACTTACTGCAATTAATTTTAACAAGGGGATAACAGGGGAAGGAAAGATTAAAGTAGGCTTAGATAAATTAGATGTTTTCAAGCTATGGGAGCCTGATGAAATCCACCCTAGAAGAGTTGCTGAGTTGCCCCGGAAAAGCGCTGAGTCAGCGGCGATTATCCGTGGGGAGGTGGGGCGGTGAGGACCACACGGAGAGTGCTGGAGGAGGGCAAACGGGGCTCCTCTCCCTCAAACGCCCGTGGAAAATTATAGAGCTGGAAGCCTAAATCAAGTGCCTGAGAAAGTACTAGGGCAAATGATTAAATAACCAGTTTGTGGGTATATAGAGGATATTAAGGTAATAAGAAAGAGCCAATGGGGATTTTTCAGGAAGAAATCACGACAAGGCTGTGTGATTTGCTCTGACAGGGTAACCGGCTCAGAGGTGGGGGGAGCTGCTGAGGATGCAGCTCCTTCAGCGACGGGGGCACTAAGGAGCTGTGGCCTGGATGAACCTGTGGCAACACTTTCCTTTCCAAACTCTGCCTTTCTGCCAGGCTGGGGAGCATTTTACTTGGTATTTTTTTCGCCTGGTTGTTAAGAAATGCTTTAAGTACGCAACAGCTGGCAGCGGCAGCGCCCCTTTTGGAAGCATTGACAGATTTCAGATAAACACCGAAAGGAAAGCAAACCTGAATATAGAGGAGAGCTCACCTCACGCCAGGAATCCCATCTGAATTTTGTTGATGTATCTGATAGCTTCAGTTTTTAAAATAACAAAAAAGTTTAAACCAAGTTTTAATTAAGAACCCTTTTCTAGCCTCTCCTTGAGGAATTTCCACCCCACCCACCCCGGCTCTCCAGCAAATTTTCACATCCATTTTAATAATTAAAGGGGTGCTTTGCCTGAGCGTGGAGTAAGCCTGAAAGAGCAGCTCTGAGCACTGAGAATATTGATGCCTCTGAGAAGCTTTACTCCGGTTCTTGGATCCTGCTAAGAGCACCCCAGGGGGATAGAAGGGCAAATCCCCTGTAACAAATATGTCCCTGCTTGGCTTTTCTGTCGCTGATCTTTAACTGGGAGGATGGAGACGCAGCATGTCAAAGGCTCCCTCCCGGGCTGTGTGGGTGTGTGTGCTGGTGTGCACCTAGAATCATAGAATCATAGAATAGTTAAGGTTGGAAAAGGCCCTTAAGATCATCGAGTCCAACCACTAACCTGTCACTGCCAAGCCCACCACTAAACCATGTCCTCAAGCACCGCATCTGCCCTTCCTTTAAATACCTCCAGGGATGGAGACTCAACCACCTCCCTGGGCAGCCTGTGCCAGGGCCTGACAGCCCTTTTGGTAAAGAAATTGTTCCTAATAGCCATCTAAACCTCCCCTGACGCAGCTTGGGGCCGTTCCCTCTCGTCCCATCACTGGTGACTTGGGAGCAGAGACCAGCCCCCCCCTCACTCCAGCCCCTCTCAGGCAGCTGCAGAGAGCGAGAAGGGCTCCCCTCAGCCTCCTCTTCTCCAGGCTAAACCCCCCCAGCCCCCTCAGCCGCCCCCCAGCACACTTGTGCTCCAGACCCTGCCCCAGCCCCGCTGCCCTTCTCTGGACACGCTCCAGCCCCTCCAGGCCCTTCTTGTCCCGAGGGGCCCAAACCTGAGCCCAGCATTCGAGGTGGGGCCTCCCCAGGGCCGAGCACAGGGGCCCCATCCCTGCCCGGCTCCTGCTGGCCACACCATTCCTGCTTTGCTATGGGTGTGTTGGGCTTAGGGGTCCTTCACCTGCTGCCTTTTAACCTCCAGGATGGAAGAGCTGGGTCCCAAGTGGGGGTGGGACAACCTCCACAGGAACCTTGAATAATTTTGGCTGGGAGGGACCCCTGGAGGTCCCTGGCCCAGCCTCTTCCTCAAAGCAGTGTGAACTTCAGAGTTAGGTCAGGTTGCTCTGGGGCTTGTCTATTTGCATAGTGAATATTTTCAGAGATGGAGAATCTGTGGCTTGCCCAGGACCTTGTTCTAGTGTATTTGACAAAGCTGTAATCCCCCAAGTCAGAGCATTTTCTTCTGCTCTCTGCCTCTAGACGTTTGTAGAGCAACACATAATCGCTACATGTGCTGTATCTTTGTATACATGTAGTATACCACTGAAGGTATACTTCTATTCATATTATATATGAAAGAAATACTTCAAAATTAAAAATGTAATGCTATAAATATTTTCAATTTAAATTTTACATTTAGAATTCATGAAATTAGCTTGGAAAACCCTGGGCTTCAGGTAATGGGAGCATCATAGCTTGGGCTTATTTTGGTTTATGGAAGTCCTTCTGAACACATCCTTCCATGCAAAGGCGTTGTGACACTAGAGCCAAGAAAATCTTTTGTGGTGCTCTGTTCGTTCTGAGCCGTTCTTACAGAGCTTGATAAGCTCTGAATCAATGCATGCTGGAAACGGGTGAATATTCCTGTGCTTTGGTGGTGTTATGTACTTTCCCATAGCACCCAAATATCAAATCCTTGAAAAGTATCTTGAATGCCTGCAACCAACAACTATATTGGGGAAGAGTATGCCTATAACGTATTTTTTTCCCCCTCTTTTGCAGAATGTCTTTAGTAGAAAAGCAAGCAAGACATCTGAATGAATTTTATATGTTCCCTGAACTGCTCTAGCCTTTGAAATAACTCAGCTTGAAGTTTTAGTCAATATGAATGGAGACATTTAAAAAATGTGTGCTCTTCTGTCAATAAAAGATGGCAAAAGGCTAAAGAGATGAAAATAGACAGTAGAGTCAGAGCTGCAACCAGTACTGAGCAACCTCCACAGGGAACAAGCCATTAGTAACTGTAATCGACAAATTTGATATGAATTTATAGCTGTGTTGATAACTAGAGAAACACTTTTCTTGCATTCCTTTGAAAAAAAGAGATTAGTGGCTCCACCTCTCCAAAACTCTGCCCAATTTGATTTTTGGAATAGACATACGTAAAAGTTACATAATTTGAGCATTTCACGAGTATCATTAAGAGGAGTGACTTCTGTTGGCAAACGGCTTCACTCCCTTTCATGATAAATGTACGCGTGCATCAACATAAAGTTAAAAAAATGTCTTTTAATTTAAAATTTAAGTAAAATCAAGAAGCATATTGAATACATCAGAGCAGCTTGGACCTAGGGACTATGTCGTTCTGGGACACAAGACTGGAGGCAGCCCTGGACCATGCAGCAGAAAGCGGGGTCAGGGTTGTGCGGGCTTGGCTCAGACAGCCCTGCTGTGCCCACCCAGCGCGGGACCACTGACCTGTTCACTTCTAGCCCCGGCATCGCGCCATCACCGTCCACCACATGAGGGGGAAACGGCCCATGCATGATGCTGGTAGTAGACGTCGCTGGTAAAACATCTCATTAATGCATAATTCAGTGCCTGACAAATCTTAAATTCTCTCCTTTCCCAACTCACTTTGCAAATTCTGGGTTCTCTGGTGAGCAGAGCAAGGCGAGGAATTAGGCTCCGTTGTGAGATGGCAGTGAGCAGTCAGGCTTATGTGAACCACCAGCAGCCACATAGAGCCTTCGTGGTGGGGAACGGGGAAGTGCCTCCATGGGCAGGGGTTTTAGGACAATTCAGAAAACTCCAAACCTGGAAGACTTGGGTATGTTCGCCAACTTTTGGGTGTGTTCGCCAACTTTTGGGTGTGTTCGCCAACTTTTGGGTGTGTTCGCCAACTTCTGGGTACGTTCACCAACTTTTTCTGCTGTGGGGTTGTGGTGTGTTCTGAACATCAGCTGTGCAGCACGGCATTCCTGGTGCCAGGCGGTGAATAAGATGCCTTTTGGAAAAGAAGACAGAGCAGATGATGTTGTGCTAGTCAAGTCTGATAGCCCTCATGCTTTACCTAAATATCAAGGATGCTCCAAAGGTTAGCATGATGACTCATATTAATATATATCTCTTGACTTGGTTGGATTTGATCATTACGAATTGCATGAGGCTGGAACAGTGGAGGGCTTTGTGTATGGATGTGGTAGGGACTTTCTGATGGGGAACTTCTGAGCAACCTGTGAGCATAGTCCTTAGCCGTGTCACTGTAAGTGGTACTGCAGGAGAATTTAAATTATCCTTGGTACTTCTTATACTCTGCACCAACACAGCGAAATATTGGATTTAGCTTTTGAAAACCTGAATGCTACTTAAGAATTTGAGGAGTAAGTAGATGCTAAAAACCCATCAGAAGCACAGGACTGTGAGATATGCAAGGCAAGAAGTGAAAAAGGGTGGGGTGCATAGCAGGAGATGTCTTACACGAATAACCTTGTGTCAAAGTTTAACATCCACTTCTCGTGAATGTGGATAACAAAAATGGGCTTCCTGGTCCTGGAAAGGACTTTCATGCCATGGGTTGGACTCCTCTCTCCTAATTTACAATCATCGAGTCTAAACTGTTTGTCAGGACCTGCACCGTAGCCCTACTACGTGACATACCTTACGTGCATGTTGCAGTTGGCAAGTGCCATGTGTCTGGCTACACGGGGAGCTTGCATCCCTGAATGGCTCTGAAGTACTCAATATTAGGAGAGATAAAATCCCTCATTAGATTATATCGTGTGTGATACAGTAAATTGGTTGGTGTCTGAGCAAATTATGACAGACTGAGTAGCCTGGGAACATTCTCCTTTTACCAGCATCCCTGAGCCAGCTGGCAGGACAGAGACAAAAGTTCCCAGGCTCGTGGCAGCTATCAGAGTGCTGTGAAGTTATGTGGACATCCTGAGTAGCTTGGACTTAGGTTTGTAAGTCAAAAACAAGAACCTTAAGTGGACCCATAAACAGCAAATGTTGCTCTTGATGATTTGTTTCGACTTTTTAGCAGGTTTTCAGGCTTGTAAGGAAAACGTAGCTTTGTTCTCCCTAGCTTTCCTCTTATCAAAAACACTTGCCAGCTGGGACCTGGGCTGGAGAAAGCTGGCACTTTAAATATCCCCGACTTCAGACAGTACCTGGTATGTGGATGTGTGCATCACTCACACTCTTCCTGCTGTCAGCTGGGCTTCACTGCATGAAAAACACATCTGTGTTCAATGAAAATGGGAAGAAAACAGTTATTCATGGTATAGAGGTTATTATGTAGTGACCAGTCGTCATTCATCAGAGTACTTAGTCTTGTATGCCTCAGCGAGGTTACCTCACCGCGATACTTCCACTTTTTGTATTCCTCTTTGTCCCTCAGGAGCCCGTTCCCACAGAAACTTGATGACCACTGCATCTCATCTTAAATAAAACCTTGGCGTAAGGAGGATCTATGGAAAGTACATACTGTGTAGTTATGAGAAAAGCACCTGGGCTTCCTTCGGTGGGCACTAGGCAGTGGATCGCTCTAATAGTGCTGTTTGCAAATATCGAATAATAATGGAAAGTATGACAATAATGAAGTAAGTAATCAGATGAACTGTTGAGTACAGGTGCCTACATTTACAGCTCTTTCATCAAAGAGAAAATTAAGCGCTCTCAGAATATTATGGCAAATTGCTTGCTGTTATACGACTACTAATCAGGTGGAGTACATAAATGCATCAGGAAAAATCTTCTTGAGCAATTACTGCAGGAGATGATTAAGGCACAGAGCACATCATGGGACGGTGAATGGGCTCCTTTTCTCTGCCTACAGATCTAAATGCTTGTTGCAAAAACAAGCAACAAAAGCCCAGAGTCACCAGAACCTCTGCTGAAGTTTGGCTGATGGTAGGGTATGGGAGAAGGTGACTCCTGCGTCCATGCGGTTGGGTCACGCAGCCCTCGGCACCCCGAGGCCAGCTCTCCTCTTCAGAGGGTGGGGCTCTTGCAGGGGCTTTAGGTGAGTCATCTATGAACAGGTGGGATGGGGGGTAGATATGGCATTACCTCACCTCGCTGGCACCCTTCAATGCAACACCACACCTGACACTGCGATGCAGCCCAGAAGAGTTTGTGCTCCCAGCCCAAGCCCTGGAAAGCAGAACAGTGGGGCCATGCTCCGGCACCCTTTCTGGAAGCTCTGCCTCTCCCGCCACCCTGGGGCACAGAGACCGTACCAATTTTGCCGCTCCTAGTGCCCCACCAGTTCCCAGCTACTGCAGGGGGATCCACAGTGGACATGGGCTATGAGCACACCCATGCCCAGAGGTGTGTTCATCCACCTCAACAGCTTCCCAGGGGAAATAGCCTGGCTACCGCATCCCTTCCTGCCTTTCTCCCCTCCCACGACTTTCACAGACGTTATGCTCTCCTACCTCCTCTTTTCCGGCATCTCAGGCAACCGATCAAGCCCTGCATTCTTTTCTTGCTTCCTCCTTGTTTTCTGGAGCTTCTCTGAGATGAAGTGAGGCCACCTCCTGAGTCAATACAGGAGGTCTCTTGAGCCTCTCAGCCTAGACGTGCCGCTTACTGGGACTGCTACAGAGAAGCCTGGTTCTGTGCTTGGCTCTTCTAAGCCAGCTGAGGGAAGAAGAACATGGCAAGAATTTAAGAGCGAGCTTCGACTCAGAAAGCAAGCTGCAGACCGCTCTCCCATGCTGCGAGGCGGGGGATCATCCTGGGGGCTGGCTGTGACTGTCCCTTGCGTCCTCTGATGGGAAGCCAGGCTGCCCTGGCAGGATGGAGAAGGCTGTTGCCCACCCTCCTCTTCCTCCGCCAAAACCTATTCTCTAAGCTACTGACAAAACAGGATAAAATCAGTCTCTTGGCAGGGGCTGTTCTACAAGGTGGCTTTGTGGGTCCCTTCTCTACGAGCTGAGGAGGAAGAAATAATTCAGAGTTACAAGATGCAACTGTAGAACCTGGCTGCAACACAGAGCATGTGGTCACGCTGAATCGAATGACCATTCTGGAGGAGCGCTGTGCCGTGCCAGGCCCCTGCAGGCACCGGAGCTGCATAAGGTTTCTGGTAAGGTGCTTTCCGCATGGCAGGGTTGCTGTGCAGGGCTCGTGATAGCACTTCCCAAACCCCGCGTATTAATTGCAGGGACGCAAAGTAGGAAATAGCTAACTGGTGTCAATGCATTGTGTCACGTCTGAATTCCTGATCAACAACCAAACCCCGTTGTTTGATATTTAGAGACTAAACCCAGTATATTCCTCCAAGGGCATGGAAAGTATCCTTTCGTTTAAGTGGCACATATGCATCCTTTCAGTTTATCGCAGCACTACTGTTACCGAGTAATCCTGCTGTGTTCTGACTTAAAGACTAAGCTTTCTGCTGTCCAAGCCCTTTTCTTACATTATATCTTAGCAAACATCCTTGTGATGTGAGAGCTTGCAAGCTCTCTGCCAGCCTCGGTGACTCACAATTAGTATGGCAAGCCATACAAAAAAAAATGAATTGGATTTTGGATATCTCAGGATAAAAGATAATATAATCCCATTATAGAAATAAGGTATCTTCATCTGTTCTTCCCTGCTAGTTCCCAATTCTCTGTTACTGGGTTTTACAAATCCTTCATATTTCCTTTCATTTCAGTTCTGGTGAGTTTGGGATTGTGAAGCTATTCCTATGTTGACACTTAAATAGCAGATGTGCTAATATCCGCACGTATCCACTTAATCCACGCATAAAAAAAAGCAAACTGCTGCCTTTTATTTTATCATGTGCTAGTCCACAGTGATATATGTCCACTGCTTCACACACACAGAGCTTACGGTGGAAAGGAGCCGGAGCCCAGGGAGGGAGCTCTTGAGGTGGTCATAGCTTTTGGGCTGCATCTTACCGGGAAAGGAGCAATGGGCACCTGGAAAGGGGACTAAGTACGCCCTGGATGTCTGGGTGGGAAAGTCAACCGTGCCGGTTAATCTTCCCCAAAATGATGATGCATTGATAGTACAGAGCCCTACACCAAGGTTTGCTTTCCAACGGCGCTGGGAAGCATTTCCCTCTGCGGCGAGGACGTGGGCTGCTCAGCTGCCGACCGCGGAGCAAGGTCTGCTAACGCTGCCGTGAATAGGTCTCCGCTTCCTCGTGCACAGCGGTCGGTGGAAGGTGTGCTAGAGGGGCAGCACGCTGGCTGTGGTGGGTGGGCTGGCCCTGGCTCTGCTGTCAGGTCCCCCGCCCTTCCCCGTCGCCTTCCCCCACCGCTCGCCCCGAGCAGCACCACACACGCTCACCGCTTCCCTCTCCAGCTGAAACGCAACCTGCAAAAGGAGCTCCGGAGAGGAAGGCTCAAAACGCAGCCCACGCGTCGACCTCCCTCGCAGAACGTGCTCTCTGAGTTTAGGTCTGTAGCGCAAAGCTTTCCAAAACCTTAGCAAGCAACCCCTTCCCTCCCCACTGCCCCAGCCCCGCGCAAGGGCGTTGCTGGCGGTGCTCCTTGGGAATCGGTCTCCCTCTTTTGCCCCTGCCCAGGATGAATTTCAGTAAAAGAGGCACAGATCTCTGAAGGCGCTCACACGCTGCCTCCTCCAGCGCCCCCGGTAAGCGGGAACCAAGGCTCAGCTCTGCCGAAACGCCAGCTCCTAAAGGTCCGTGTGAGCTCTGAAACGGGGACGGAGGAGCCTCGGTCAGTCCAGCACTGCAGCATGCACCCGTTCATGGTGCCTACTGCAGATACCCTGGAGATGTGGAAACTAGAGCTTCAGAAGTAAAAAGAAAAACCCAAAGCCCTAAGAGGAGCTGGTAGGCAGTACTTTGCAATGCTGCTTCTCCGATTCTTCGGTGTAAACCAACATCTGCAGCACTCTGACTACGCTGCCAAATGCTTACATTAGGGATACACTTATCAGTCCAATATATTTTAAGGCTGTGTGCAGCAACGTGCTGAGAGCCCAGCGCACCCCCTGCAATTTATGAGAGCACTTTCCCTGGGCACATTATCTCACACAATCCTGCCGCTGACTTCCCCCGCGGGACCACTTCTGTGCTGGAAGGTTTGCAAATCTATATCTTAATTTGATTCCAGCTGCTAGCAATATAGCTCTGACACCTCTACATCATCCCTTTTCTTAGGCTACAAGATGTATCTCACAGGCACTTAGAAGTTTTTCTAAATGTATTTAGGAAAAAAAAAAATATCTGGTTATATAATGTTTGTTAGACCATGAGAGGGTTTTATAATCTTTAGGGTTTTGAGTCTCACAAGGAAGACGGTTACTGCTGCAATTTCTACAACTTTCATATTTAGAAACGGGAAACTAAGAACTGGTACGGCTGTGCTCGCAGAGGATGAGCCAGGAGGCCTCCCTGGGGCTCCTCCGCACTATGGGAACAGGCGGTTCCTCTGGCTGGAGGCAGCGGTTGGGGACCCCAGTTACCTGCTACCTCCCGACTGGAGCTGCCACGTCACAGGCGGATGCAGCCAGAACTGTTAGGGATTCCTGAAGGTCTGTGAGAGTGCCCCGCTCGAGGTGACAGAGTGGGAGGGCACGACTGCGGACATCTGATGCAGGTGCATGGGGCCGTGCACCCAGTTACCTCTCCCATCCGATGCAGGTGCATGGGGCCGTGCACCCAGTTACCTCTCCCATCCGATGCAGGTGCATGGGGCCGTGCACCCAGTTACCTCTCCCATCCGATGCAGGTGCATGGGGCCGTGCACCCAGTTACCTCTCCCATCCGATGCAGGTGCATGGGGCCGTGCACCCAGTTACCTCTCCCATCCGATGCAGGTGCATGGGGCCGTGCACCCAGTTACCTCTCCCATCCGATGCAGGTGCATGGGGCCGTGCACCCAGTTACCTCTCCCATCCGATGCAGGTGCATGGGGCCGTGCACCCAGTTACCTCTCCCATCCGATGCAGGTGCATGGGGCCGTGCACCCAGTTACCTCTCCCATCCGATGCAGGTGCATGGGGCCGTGCACCCAGTTACCTCTCCCATCCGATGCAGGTGCATGGGGCCGTGCACCCAGTTACCTCTCCCATCCGATGCAGGTGCATGGGGCTGTGCACCCAGTTACCTCTCCCACGGAGGCTTCTCCCACCAGCTTTGCTCCACGTAACAAACCCGCAGAAGCCCAGCAACATAAAAAGAAATCCTGTCCTCAGAGGGGAAATTTGTAATCTGCTCACATCCTTGCTAAATTATACCCCACAAATACCAGCAAACCCACTGGCTCCACAGATTATGCTGTTTGCTTCTTGCACTAAAGCTACAGAATCAAGAGAGACAGCTAGGAAAACCCGCCTGTAATTATTCACAAGCACTGCTCATGTAACTCTCAACGATTTCCATCACTAATATTTGTGCTGTTACAGCACCCCTGCACCCAGTGTTACCCGTCGTTAACGCTGTGTGTGCACGCACCTCCCCAGTTACCTGTGTCTGCGCTGCCCTGTAACTGGAATGGCCCGTGCACGGGCAGAAGGGCAGGCTGCGTGGGTACCTTTGCATGATGAAAGCTCAGAATATGTGTTTTTGGAACCAGGAAAACATTCAAGCTCCCGAACGATTTCTGGACGGCTCCTTCCCCACTGGAAAAGTACTCAGGTGTCGCACTGCGGAAATAGTCTCCGCCTGGTGTTTTAGAGATGTATTTGGCATACTGAAAGCTTATTGTTATTAAAAAATACGCATACCCTTGTATTCAGCACACAACCAAAGAATCCCTGTGTACAGCAATATGGTGGTGTTAAGTAAAAATGATTCATAAGGCCAAACATGGCCTTGGAGCCGGTTTGGTGTATGGCTGCTGTGGTCACAGTTCTCATCCACGCTTTCAAAAAGAGCGTGTCCTTTCTGGGGCAATACTGTCAAGCTGTAAACTTGCCTTACACTGGAAGACTAAATGAGATCAATCTATTCAGTTTACCCGGTGGAAAAACTGATTTCATCACTACCTAAGTAGTTGCAGGGGAGATTTCTGATAGCAACGGGCTCTTTAGTTTAACAAGCAAAGCTACAACAAGGTCCAGTGCCTGGGAGCAGCTGTCAAACATGGTTGAAATAGAAAGAAAACAACATTTTTAACACTGAGCAAATCAAACCATCATATCATCGTAAGCAAGGGGATGTGGACTTTCCATCACTTGAAACCTACCCGAAGACAGGAGGTGCTTCTCCATCAGTCTGCGGCGGGGGGAGGCTCAGGCAGACTCAGGACTTGCCTCTGCATGTCTGGGAAAGAAGAAACAAAGTCACTAACATTAACGTAAAAGAACTGGTAAATAAGAAGATTGAGCATACTGTCAGCTGGAAGAACTTTTTTGGGATAGCCAGTAGCAAAAGGATGAAGTCACTGGTTTAGCTTAAATCAAAGGTATGGACTTGATGCATGTATTACAGAAGGGCTTCGTGCACGTCGCTGCAGACCTTGCTGTCTCTCCTTCAAATCCATATAGCAATGCATGGGCAGAGCTACTGAAGGGACCCAGAGGACTGCCGAACAGCCTGCGGATGTACGTCTGGAGGGTCGTGTAGTAAAAGTACGCTTAGGCCAGTTTAATGCATCATTTTTGATAGTGGAATCATCACTGTCTGTAAAGCTGATGGGTCTGTTAGAGCTGGTTCGTCCATCAAGGTATTTAATGCATTAGTACATTATTGATGTGTAGCATTTCCCAGCAAACCCTCCAACATACATATGTGTGGGTACATATGTAGATACAGGCTTTGCGTGCGAGTTTTCTCCTTTATAATTAGAGCTACCAAAAAAATTACGTATTTAAAAATATATTCTTTACTTTAACAGAACCGTTTGTGCCTAACAACATTTCTAGTATCCTTCTGGTTTTGCTCTTGGTAAAATCTGAATGCAAAAACTTAAACTTACTCATCTTGTGTTTATTTATTTGTTTACTTGTTTATTTATTTCCTTAGCTTCCTTCTTGCTTCCCTCCAGCTTTTCGGGTTTCTATGGAAAAACAGAGATAAGTTAATCTGAACAGAACATGGTAATGCTTGAAAAAGTCCTTCCCATCAAATTACAGGAAACAACATTTACTTTTCATCTATCTTCCATGTTTTTGTGTCGGCTCTAATCACAGTCTACATCAGGCAGCATATGCCATGAAGGATTTGTTGCCCTAAATCGCTTGGCTGCCTTTCCCCCAGAGATGACCAAAGAGCAGAACCTGACAGGCTCTGAGACTTGGGAACCGGTGCTGATCAAAGGCACAAGAAACAAGTCATGTGAAACAGATCAGTGGGAGGGGCTTTTTTCCCCCCAAGGTCTATCTAAGTATAAAAATATCACTGGAATATTTATAGCCATTTTTATTTTTTATTTTAAATATTTCCTTTTTCTCTCCTTAAAACTGTTAATGACATCGGTTTCATTGTGACATTGCATTATATTTTAATGACAACCTGCATTTTAATTCGCCGTCTTTTATAAACAGGCTGTTTATTCATTTAGTTCAGAAGAGCTCTATGAAAGTATCTGCCCCCTGTGGCCTCCTCCCATGGCTGGTTTCCCCCCCGGGTGAGGAGGGCAGCCTTCCCCTGGCAGCTGCCGTGGGCGCCGGAGCGGTGGGAGCTGCTGCCCGGTGGTGGTGGTGATGGTGGTGGTGGTTACGGTGGTGGTGGTGGTCACAGTGGGGGTTGTGGCGGTGGTTACGGTGGTGGCAATGCTCGCAGTGGGGGTTACGGTGGTGGCGGTGGTCGCAGTGGGGGTTGTGGTGGTTACGGTGGCGGTGGTGACGATGCCGGTGCATGCACTCACTTCTACACCAGAGGGCAATAAAGTGAAGGTAAAATTCCATTTTCCTCTATTAAATAAGAACGGTCGGTAGGACAAAAGTAACTTACATTATTATTTATGACTTGATAATTGAATATATTATTTACCTGCCAAATCTTTTATATATTTGAGAAGCAGAACTCTTTGTATGTTGTTAATAAGTTGAACCAAGATTTTTCTTCCACGCAATTGTATTTTATAAAGCTGCAGTCGTACAGACCTCAAGTTTTTACCATGACAGAGATATTTCTTTCTATTTTTATGTTTGAACAATAGATAACTTTATAGTATTATCTGTCATGTGTTCAAATATTTATAACCACCCATGAAAAGAAATATAGTAATTATTTCTCCCAGGAAATTAGGATGCCAGCTGCAAACCTGAAACGCTTTGGATTTTGCAGATAAATAAAACACTCTCTCCCACGGCATGGGCTGCTCCTGGAAATGCTGTGAGGCAGCTGGGTGTTATTTTTAAAGCTGAAAACACTTGACTTCCCAGACCTTCAGTGCAGGTAGGAGAGAGGGAGGAATTATCTTAAACATTCTGCCACAGACTTTACAGAGAGAGTCCCAACACCCACTGCCAGCGATGGAGAAAGAAATACAGAATAGTAAGGAAGGCGTGTTGGGGGCTCATGAGAGGGGTAAGCTAGAAATAATTGCAACAAAAAGGAGAGTTAGGGATCTGCTTCATATGTCAGTGACTGTGGTGCTTTCTTGTCACTCTGTGAGAGCAGAAGGCACACCCAGCATTGGGGTGTCTTCAGCTCTGCCATCGCCGTGTCAGGCTCTGCCTTGGTAGAGAAATATAGCCCCTGGTAGGGATGAGGTTAACAAGGTCTGTGCTAAATATGGTGCTAAATAAGTCCGTGCAAGCAGACTTCAATCCTCAGAGAATGCACAGGCGGATTCTAAAATGCTGGTGATCAAGATACCAAGCAGTGACCGTGTGATCGTATGAACCCAATCAGCACCAGGAGCCTTGAATGGATGTGCTGGTGAATCAGCCTGCCTGGTGGCCTGCTCCAGGGCAGCAGCTGCTGCCGGGGATGATCCCACATCTGGGATGCGCTTGCTGTCAGCCTGAGCCTTGCATTCACCGTCCCTGCAGCTCCCCGAGCTGCACTGCTTGCGAAGCAGGAGAAGCCCAGAACGAAGGGCTGGGAACTGCAGACTAGCACTGTGAGGCTGTTTTCTTCTGACATAGGTCTTCGTTTATGCATTGCATAACTGCACTGAGATCATGCCAAGAGCTCAATGGAATTTACTTCATGGCAGGATGGATATGGAGTGTCTGTTCTGCCCATTTGGTGCTCACGGAGGAGTCATTCCAAGCGCTGGATCATCAGCCCCCAAGAACCCTCAAGGTCCCTGTTTTCTTCTGTAACCACTTCTCAGAGCCAGCTCTTAGACCTGGGTTGTGTTTCTTGTCTGGATCTGCACAGAACTCAGCAGAAAAGGGCTATACCTTCTGCCTGGTGTTTCAGAATGATCATAGAATAGAATCATAGAACTATTTAGGGTGGAAAAGACCTTTAAGATTATCAAGTCCAACTGTGAACCCAACACTGCCAAGGCCACAACTAAACCATGTCTCCGAGTACCACATCCAAAGAACCTTTTAAATACCCCCAGGGACGGTCACTCCCCCCCCTCTCTGGGCAGCGTCTTCCAATGCCTGACCGCTCTGGCAGGGAAGGCATTTTCCCTCATCTCCAACCTAAACCTCCCCTGACGCAGCTTGGGGCCGGTTCCTCTTGTCCTGTCACTGGTGACTTGGGAGCAGAGACCAGCCCCCCCCTCACTCCAGCCCCCCTCAGGCAGCTGCAGAGAGCGAGAAGGGCTCCCCTCAGCCCCCTCTTCTCCAGGCTAAACCCCCCCAGCCCCCTCAGCCGCCCCCCAGCACACTTGTGCTCCAGACCCTGCCCCAGCCCCGCTGCCCTTCTCTGGACACGCTCCAGCCCCTCAAGGCCCTTCTTGTCCCGAGGGGCCCAAACCTGAGCCCAGCACTCGAGGTGGGGCCTCCCCAGGGCCGAGCACAGGGGCCCCATCCCTGCCCGGCTCCTGCTGGCCACACCAGTGCTGACACAAGCCCGGGGGCTGGTGGCCTCCTTGGCCACCCGGGCACTGCTGGCTCATGCCCAGCCGGCTGTCAGCCAGCACCCCCAGGGCCTTCTCCACCGGGCACTTCCCAGCCCCTCTGCCCCAGGCCTGGGGCGCTGCCTGGGGTTGGTGTGACCCAAGGGCAGGACCCGGCACTGGGCCTTGTTAAACCTCACACAACTGGCCTCGGCCCATGGATCCAGCCTGTCCAGGTCCCTCTGCAGAGCCTTCCTGCCCTCCAGCAGATTGACACCCCTGCCCAATTTGGTGTCATCCGCAAACTCACTGAGGGCGCCCTCGATCCCCTCATCCAGATCGTTGATAAAGACATTAAACAAGAGTGGCCCCAACACTGAGCCCTGGGGAACGTCACTCACAACCGGCCACCAACTGGATTTAGCTCCGTCACCACAACTCTCTGGGCTCGGCCACCAGCCAGGTTTTACCCAGCAAAGAGCAGACCCGTCCAAGCCATGAGCCACCAGCTTCTCTAGGAGGATGCTGTGGGAGACAGTGTCACAGGCTTTGCTAAAGCCCAGGTAGACACATCCACAGCCTTTCCCTCACCCACTAAGTGGGTCGCCTTGTTATAGCAGGTGATCAGGCTAGTCAGGACAGTCCAGTTTTCAGACAGACCCGTTTTCTTCCCTGATGGCCTGCTCCTGTACCTTAATATCATTAAAATAATCACTATCATCAATAATAATGCTTTTATCTCAGAAAAGTGTTATAAAGAGAACACACCAGAGTGGGTGTGAACTATGGAAGCTTTGACTGGGGGGCATCTGGCAAAGGTCATTCTTATACTGAAGCAGAACCCTGCTCGATCTGGGCTAGAGCAGTGGTTTGTTCACACTGTAGAAGATGCTCCTTACGTGGACCCTTCTGCAGCCCATGCTGGTGTCCTTGCTCTCTGTGACCGTCAGACTGTCTTGTTCTCTTGCATGAAAATGCCCAAAGCAATATAGAGCAGCAGCATAGTGGAGGCACAATAAGATAAACTGAGGTTGATCTTTGTGACAAAAAATTACCCTGGTCCTCTGCTGTTGCTGCCTTATCCTGACACGTGGGAAGCAGCATGACTCAGGTCTGCCTTTGGCTGCTGCAACCCCAGGACACTGTCCAGATGAATTTTTCAGCTGCTGCTTGCATTTGTTTGTACAAAGCTGGTGCACCGGAGAGCCTGGGCTGCTGGCTGTGCTCCCTGGGACGCCCCTCCACCTTATCTTCCCTTCTGGGGAAGTTCTGTGAGTCCGAACAACCCCTTTGGATCTTTCATACCTTAAAGTTGTGAAGACTTACAGCATTTGCCTTGCTCAGTTCCCCTTCCCCTGGAAGCCAGCGACCTCGCTCCAGGAGGTTAAACATTCTAGCCCAAAGGAGCTCTGAGTGCAGGCAGTGCCTTCGACAGAGCAGTCCCTGAGCGGAGCTGCTGTTCACGGCTTCTCCACCATGGAGGGGTACCCCCGCCGGCCCTCCCTCCTGGGTGGACGTTGCCCCATGACCGGTGGAAGACGGAGGCTGGGCAGACCTGGCAGACACCTGACGACCTGCTGGCCTTGCTTGCTAACCCCCGCATGTCCTGCAGCTCCGAAGCACAGCCACCACCCCGAGCCATCGAGGTGATAATTGGGCCAGGCTGGGCTGGATGAAAGCAGAGCTTCTTTGAACCATTTTTATCCTGCCTATGTGCAGTTTTAAATGCTGTATTAAGGTGATGCAATGATGGTACCACACAGAAAACTCATGCACCACAGAAAGCACGCAGTGTCTGCACTTTGCAGGCTCTTACGCTGTGGTGAGGAGGAGAAGGCAACTGGAGGTGCCACAGAGCGGGGGCAGAGAGCTCCCCAGCCGCCTACACTGTGCACCCACGGAGCGGGCACTGGGCTGCACCTTTCCCGCCGACTTGCCGTGCTTATACCCGTGGAGATAACAGTGACGGTTTGATTACTTGTCACCAGCTGATGGGTATTCTGTACTGGGAATCTTAATTCATGATCTCACCTGTGGCCCAGTTTTCAGATCTACATCATCGCAGAAGAAACTTTGTCCATAAAGATGGAGTTACCAAATGTGTAAGCTCTTAGGGAGCACGAGTGGGTTATAAAAACTTTGCTCTCTTCACAAGTGTGAGAGTACTGCGAGACCTCAGAAAGGCAGGAGCCAGGCACCAGCAGCACCATGTGCACGTGATGCTCGGGTGTCTGCAGTGGCTTTGGTTGGTGCTCTTGGAGGGAACGATGGGGTGGGACGGTTATGGGAACAAGCATCAGAAAGCCCTCAAGCCTCACCTGCAATGCTTCCCTCACAAATCCTGGCTGCTAGACCCCTCCTGAGAATGAGTAATAGGTGTCTGCTCCACCTTTGTTAAACCCAGACCTAACCAGTTGGCTCCCGTCCTGCCCAGAACTGGTTCCACCCACTAAGACCCTGCGTTTCTGCAGGGCTGCCCCTGCACCACCAATACCCTTCAACATGAGCAAACTCTCAACGGTGAGGATAACCAAAGTTGATAACCTCCGCCTGTAGACTCTCAGGTTATATTTTCTATTTATCATTATTTTCTGTTCTGAAATTAAAAGTCACTGTTCAGAAAGTGCTCCCTGGTTTAAATTAAAGATTATCTGTGATGACTATAATTCAAAACTTTTGAATCAACTCAGAAGTTAAGTCATATTGACAGCTACCCAGCTGATAAACTCATATTGCCCTTTGTTGGATATACCCATATTTGAGCTAAGTATATATGCTTTTTAATGCAGACTGAGACCTTGAGGATCATTTCTGAACAGCCGATGATCTTTTCGTGTTTGCGGTGCTCTGTGGCAGAGCCCTGCCGCCGCCGCCGCCTGGCTGACGGATGGCTGAGCGAGGAGCCCTGTGCACCCACGCTGCTTAATAGCACTTTAAATTACTTTGTCTTTTTTTTTTAACAACTACTCAGATAATATAGTTGAGAAGGAAGGCAAAGGCCAGTGCTTAAGACTTCCTGCACTGTGAAGGCATAGCGAAACCTGTGCTCCTGCATTGCTCGGCAGAGCATTGCCAGCCATGGGCATGGGATTTATGCCTGCGGCGAGGGAGCTGGAAATTAGGGGTATTTTCCCCTTGAAAAGATGGGAGGTCAGCAAAAGGAGAGGCTGCACGTGACTTGTCACTAATAAACAGCACCTTCCCCTCCAGCGGTGCTTGAGATTAGTAGGTTGCGTTAAGAAGAAGCTGTAGCTTGGGTCGTTAAAGAATGAAGGCAGCAAAGCTGGGCAGAGCGAGGAATAATTGTCCTGGCATTTGAAAGATTGCCTGAAAGCACCCAGGATCTTATGACTGCCTGCTGACAAGAGGCTTGTTTTTCTTCCATCTCCTCTGCATTTTTGCATCACACAGGCTGCTTTGCTGCCTGCACCCCTGCTAGCACCAGCTCATCAGGTCCCTGAACATCAAAATGGCACTTTTTTGCCATTAAATTAATTGCAGGCAGCAGAAAGGAAGGTTGGATGCTGGGTGGCTGGTGTGGGGAGGAGGAGCCCAGGTTACTGTGGCAGCTTCTCTTTCCAAGTTTAGCATGAACTTTGAAAAAAATATCATAACATTGAAATTTGGCAGGCTGCTTGTAACTGGGGAGGTATTTTTTGAGAGAGTAACTGAATAGCAGCCAAAGAAGGGTACAAGAAGATCTGAACAACATTGCTTATAAATATTTTGCAACATTGCCCTTTAAAAAGTGGGGTGGGCTCAATTTTGCTCTTTTATATTTCTGTCATCCAAAGATAATCTGGGCTTCTGGCTTTTGTGCCTGTGATATCAAATGAAGCTGAATGTTAAAAAAGACCTTATTCAGTAAATCAGGAACATGTTAAGAATGTCTATTTTGCAGAAATCGGGGAGGTTCAGGACTGCTGTACCGGTGCTTCGCAGCAGACTCTGGTGCTCTGCTGGCACAACCTGCAGCTGCTTGTACCTCTACCTACTAAACCCATCATCGCATCGAGCTTCCCAGTAGTGCGTGACTCTAGGAAGGGGACGACCCACAGTAATATGGAAATGAAAGTTGCTGTTCTTTCCATAGTAACTTCTTCTGTACTTTGAAAAAAATATTTTGTGAAGATGATTTCTTTTTTTACCTTGTGGAAAATATTGACAGTTTGCGGTTATTTCGTGTCCTGAGCTAGGCAGAGAATATCAATAACAAATCCTTTTATCCTGGGAAGTACCACATAGATCCAACAAGATGTGGATGTGCCACACATACCACAAGAACCTGACTTTTCAGGAACCCTCCATTAATCGAACATGCAAAGTGTTAGCGGGGAGCTTGTTAAATTGCAAAAAACCCTGATTTGCATCTACAAAGTGGCTTGCAGGGACTGCTGTACTCCGAGGTGATGGAGGGGAGGCGATGGCGGGGTCGTGGGGTGGCTGTTCCCTGTGTGCGAGTGCCATCGCAGAGGCGATGCTGCGGGCTCACGCTGTTCAGCACTGTGCTCCCACACTGCAAGTGGGAGGCTGAGACTCACGCAGGGAATCGGGGTGCTTGTAGGGATCTCGCGTCCCTGGAAGAGACCGTCCGCGAGGTTTTTGGCAGATCCTTTTCTCATCACGATCGTGTCCAGGTTGGTTCAGGTCACCGGGAACGGGAGAAGCCTCCCCATGACACTTGGGTCTGTTGGCACCCGTGGTCAAAAGGCGGCGCGGGCAAAGCTTCTTTGTTAGGGACCCGTGGGAGGGGAGCGACGTGGCGCTGGCACGGAGGGTCCCCGCGCTCGCAGCCCTGCTCCCATCAGTGCGGCGGGACGGAGCAGCCAGCCTCCGCCCACGCTTCCCATGGATTTGGGATTTGCCCAGTTCAAAGGCAGGCTGCTCAAACGAACCACCAAATTCCTTTCCGAAACCACAGCAGCGTGCAGTGCTTCGCTAGGAATTTTTAAATATGCAGTTCTTCTTTTGCTTCATATCTGTTCTGCAATAACATGAGGAATTCATTCTAAAGGCAGAGTTCTAGCAAAAGCACTTCAAAGCCTATCCGGTGACAAATGGGGATGCGTAATTTAACCAATAAGGGTTTTCTCTGCACGTTGTTATGTGCAGCCTGCTGAGAGTGCCCGAGGTGAGCGTCCCACTCAAGCTTCTGTCTGCAGTTTCGCTTTGTTTCCCCAGAACTTTATATATCTGACAAAGGGACTTCACTGGTAAGAGAAGGTCCTCCCCAGAGCCTTAGAAATGATCCAGAAACTGGGATTTTCCAAGCCTGCCTACCTGGCTCTGTTGAGGCTGTCCTCGTTGCCACCCTTTTCATTTCATGGCTAATGCAAGGGAACGTGCAAACGCCGTCTTTGGGATTTCCTGATTTTCTTTCTGCTGTTTCTTCTCTCCTCCCTATCACGCGTCCGTTCAATAGTCCATCATTTTCAGCAGAACTGGTTGAAATCTTTGCTCACTGTGGATTCCGCATTTGCTCCTGGGTTGTTCCTGATCTGTCCTTGAGTTCTTCAAAGGCATTTTGCTGCCTCCTGTTAGAAAGGATGTTAAAGAACTTGCGAACTCTATTTCTAGACAAGAATAATGTAACTCCTACAAGACTCTCATTTTAAATCTCTCATATTACATTTCTGATACTCTTCGTTTTAATATCAGATTTTCTTTTAATACTTGAATACTCTATGGATAAATTCCATTAAAACAGTTGAAGGAAAGAGTCAGATTTTCAACATGAGCTAAAGGTTTAGCTACTGAGCTGATAAATTTGGCAGTTTAATACTAGCTACTCATGGCATGGACGATACGGAGAGGTGCTATAATCCGTCTGATATCTCATAGGCTAACAACCCTTTTTGTTTTCCACATAGAATAATCAGCAACAGCAACAACTTGGAAATTCCTGGTCTTGCAAGTGAACACGGGTATTTTCATTTAATGTTCATATTTTCTCAGTACCTGTGAAATTAAAATAGTTTCTAAGAAGCCAGCAAGAACACTTCAGAGTCATGGGGAATATCCAGTTTAGTCTGCTAGAATAAGTAGATGAAAGAAACAGTGGAAAATATTAGTCGGCCAGATCGTTCTCAGGAAAACACAATAGAAATTAATAAAGCCATTGTGAAAACCAATTTATCCTAATAAGCTATAACTATATAGACTTTTTAAACAATATTTTTAGACTCAGAGCAATATATGATTAATGGATCAAATAGGATAAGCCAGACCTAAAATGTCTATTTGAAAATTTGATATGTCAAATGCAGCTGCACATTTTCATACTGTCTACCAATTAGTGAAAGTCACAGGGGGAGAAAAACACTAGAGAACTGTCTTGTCTGTACAAACCCCCCTTGTATTATAGAAACAGAATAATGCGCTTTGGAGGTCTTTGCTTCAGTCTTAGATGGCCACACTGAGAACGCTGATTTCAAAGGCAGCACAGACAAGCCTTCTGCCAACTCTCCAGTCTATAACACTAATATTTAGTTCTGGACAAACCAACTAGTAGTATATCTGCTTCGGTGTCGTACGACCCTTCTGAGCTCCAGCAAGGAGGGGAGAAACCTAAAGAACAGAAAACAAGGACAGATTTAAAGAGAGTTTTTTTTTTGTAAAGACTGTGGCAGCAGACCCAAAATAATGGGGAAGGAATAGACTGATTTGTGCAAGGTGAGCACCGTGCTGCAGCACCTCTCCGTCCTACTAAAGCTGTAAAACAGGATTGAGGTGAAACCGGGTGATGCCAAACCCTGTTCTGGCTCCCTGCACAAAGACGAATGTTGTGCTACCCTCAGCGGTGCCTGGAATGCAGTCCCGGTCCTTGCCATTCCTTTGTCATACCTTTGTACGTTTGTGCTGATGAGCTGGGGTGGGTTTGGGTTGGGGTGTTTTTTGCAAAAATCTGGAAAAATAAAAAAAAAAAGCAGGAAAAAAAAATTTAAAAGCTTAATTTGGATGACGTCCATTCTGTAAAACTGACATTTATTTAGGCTTTAGAAAGATTTAAATTGTTTTGTGCTTTTTGCTCTGAAAACCGAAGTCGAATATGTCAGTAAGGTGGGCTGTGATCTGCTCGTGGTACAGGAGGGAAACGCCTGCTCCTGCAGAGCTTTGCTGCGGTGAAAATCAGGGACAGTTGGGAGCTTTGCAGGGAAGTTTATTTTCCCAAGAGGCCCAATTCAGTTTTCCCATTGCAGCTTGTTTCAAAGGCGGCAGGGGTTCATCCGCCCTCCACCCGCCGTGCCCCCGGCCGGCTGCCCGTGCCTTCTCGCGCGGGGTAAAGCGCGTCCCGCAGCGCAGCGACTGCCGTGGTGCCCGGCGCTGGGGCGGGGGGGCCCAGAGGATGGTGGTGGTCGCACGGCCGCATCCCGCGCTGCTGCCAGCCCCCTCAGCCCCTGGAGCTGCGCAGATGCCGCGCGCAACCTCTGGGTAGCTCACGTCCGCTCCAGCGTTCCTCGCTCACGTCCTAAATCTTCCTCCTCTTCATTTTTGAGACCAGGACTGTCTCATACATCAGCCCAGCAGAGTGGAAGCAGAAACAATCTGAGAAAAATAAAGAATATCTTGTAGTCAGAGCTTAGAGAGGGGAAAAAAAAACCATGCAAGGCTTCCTGGAGCTATACAATCTCTCGAAAATAAATGAACAGATTGCCATGAATGAATAAACTGCTTAAGACACTAATTCACATTCAGGAGGCCGCAGAGCTGAGGGTACCAGCAAAGATGACAGAAATGTTTTCCTGTGATTGTTCCTGCATCGTGCAATTTCATTTCTGAAGGTAGCAAACAGAAGGTAGCCGTGCTCTGCAAACAAACTGCTCGGCACAGATGGCACAGAGCGCTTCTGCCGGCAGTGAGATCCCGACGACGCTCCTGCCCACGGAAACTGCCCATGCGTGCACCAGCCCGGCTCGCTTGCTTTGGGAAAGAAGAAAATATGGGAAACAGTCCATAGCAATCACAGAGAAATTGAACCTGCAGCCCGGAGGGGAACGCTGCAGGCACAGCACATGTAAGGGATGGTGAGGAGAGAACATACCTTTTGCTTATTCCAGTGTGTTTCCATGTGACTTGCAACACAGGATCCCAGACTGGTGGGGGCTGGCAGGGACCCCTGGAGCTCACCCCGTCCCACCCCTGCGTGAGCAGGCACCCCCAGAGCAGGGGCACAGGGCCGCGTCCAGGCGGGGGGTGAATGTCTCCAGGGAAGGGACCCCACAGCCTCTCTGGGCAGCCTGTGCCCCTGCTCTGGCACCCGCACAGGGAAGGGGTTTGGCCTCATGTTCAGGGGGAGCTTCCCGTGTCCCAGCTTGTGCCCGTGGCCCCTTGGCCTGGCGTTGGGCACCGCTGAAAAGAGCCCGGCCCCATCCCCCTGACCCCCACCCTTCAGGTATTTATAAGCACTGATGAGATCCCCCCTCAGCCTTCTCTTCTCCAGGCTGAACAGACCCAGGTCTCTCAGCCTCTCCTCCCGAGGGAGATGCTCCAGCCCCTGATCCCCTTGGCAGCTCTGCGCTGGCCTTGCTCCAGCAGTTCCACATCCTTCTTAAACTGGGGGGTAGGGGGAACACAGACCTTGGGCCCTGCTGTCCTGCAGAGCCGCGGTGGGCGGCAGCGGGGCTCCGGCAGCTGGCTGCACTCCAGCGCTGGGTTTATGGGCAGGGACAACGACCGCCCCTTCCACGCTGGGTGGGAGTTCCCACAGCTGACACAGTGCACTGGCACCTCTGGGCAGGGACCCCCCGAGCCGGGACATCTGCATCACGCATCTTCCCGCACCCCAGTGTCCCCGTCCTGAAACTCCCCTCGGGGGCACCGTGTCTGCGTTTCACCCAACGCATTCACGGCCCCCAAGACCTGGGTGAAATACGTCACTGGATACTGCACAGGTCTGGAGCTTGTAATAATCTGAAACCTCATTTCAAACAGCTCCTTGTGGGATCTGAAACAGCTACAGAAATGGGGTAGTTTGGAGGGCTTTGGGGTTTTTAAGATAAGCCATGCTATTAGCACTAGAAACAGCTGTTTCACCGCACTGAAAGAAGGTGATTTGATGAAATCCTTGAGATGTCAAAACGGACTGGATATAAAAACCTGTGTGAGAGAAACAACTTGTTAGGGAAATGCTAGACTTAAATTGCATTCAGCTGAGTGACTTGTGGATGTGTCTGAATAGACAGTGCCTACTGGGCACATCGGTTGCCACTTTAAGCTTTCGTACGTAGACAGTCTCATTCAGCAGAACAGCATTCTGATATACAGAAAAGAAATTCCTAGATCTTACCCTTTTGTAATACTTCAAGCCAAAGTTTGCTATAACGTATGCCCTTGCAGTATCTAACACTTTGCTTGGGCAAAATCAAGGGGAGGAGAGCTGCTCCTGGGGCCATTTTGTAGTGAATCTCGATCACACATTGATTAATAATACCTGTGTTTAGTGGCTTGCTGCCACCGTGTAGCTGACGCTGATGGGAGTTAGGTGGCTACCCAGGAGGTGCTCGTCTCATTGTCTTTATAACGCTGGCCTTCTGGTTCAGCCTTAAAGCTGGTGCTGAGATGTTTTAGGTTGCTCTGCGTTACAGGGAAGCATCGCAAGACAGCTGGCCTGGGAGCAAGGCTGCGGCGATGCCCCAGCGCTCGCTGTGCACAAGCGACCTGAGCTGAGCCAGGTTTGCTAAAGTATGAAACTGAGATTTACGCGATGAGCTCCAGGTTAGCATTAACAAAGCAGTGGTGCCACGTGCAGTGTGGAGACTAATAATGTGTGGCTGGTGGTCGGTGGTGCGTTGGGCTCCATCGCCTCTGCTCTCGCACACTGAATGCTGCGTTGCCTCCTAAGAGGTCAGCCTTGCAAAACAGGTGATTGTGGTTTGCTGGTTTTTATCTTTTTTTTTGAGTGGCTTGTGTTATTTAAGTATAAAACACAGATTGCTTATTCCTGTGGCTTTTACTGTGTTTCCTAGTTGCCTAAATGATGGGCTGGCTTCTCTTTTGGGTGGGAGGTGTGTGGATTGAGCTGGAACATGGAGCAGTTAGAGATGCTTGTAATAGTCTTCCTGATAATGTCTGATTTGGAAAGGTCCCATCCAGCCCAGGATGGGGGGGTTATTCACAAGAGCTGAGTTACTTGGGTGGCTTCTGTGCCTGAAGGTAAGGTCCAGAGTGGGAGCAGCGGGGCACTTTGGGTTTGCAGGGGTTCAGGATTACAAACCAATGCTTTGGCCGGGTGCGTGCACAAGGTGTGCGGCTGCTGCAGCCTGTGTTAGTGCTGTGGGCGCAGGAGTAAGCCTCCAGCACGTGTAGGTGTGGGTTGCAGCTGAACCGCTTGGGTAACGAGGGAGGAATCCAGTTGCAGAGGTAATCCTGAAAAGCCTTTGAGTTTAGCAACACCAAACAGGTTCTTCTCTTTGCAGCTGGGTTGCTTTACCGTGGACTGGTGGAAACCATTTCTCCTCTGCTGAAAAGCCAGCGTACCTAAGAAGCTTTAGAGGCTGTGAAACCTTTTTTGAACAAAATTCAGGAGCTGCTGCAATACATGGTGCCTCCTGTCGTGACCGAAATACGTGACACCATGCCCTGAGAGCGAGCTGCTGGGGCCTGGGGGCTGCCTGGTGGGCCGACACCATGCTGAAGAACAAAAGAACAAGGCAGATGTAACACGTCCTCATAAACGGGGACAGAGAACTGTGTGGGGTTTGGCACTGCCACAGGAGAAAATAGAAAGGAAACCCACTGCTCAGGGGTCTCCTCTTTGCCTGGGCAGCGCTACCGTGAGTGAAGCATTCCCCTTGCTCTTCTGTGCTCTCTGGTCAGGCTCACGTATGTGCTTTAAACACCCCCTGAAGACATTGTCCTGAGACCTCAGGGCTTGGCTTCCCTCGGTGACCTAGACACTGTAGGGCTTCTTGTGGGTCCTCTCAAATAAAAACACTATCTATGTTAAAATGAAACAATATTTAATATTAAAAACCTAGTTGAGGCCAGTGACTGGTTGGCAGCTGAGGACTAAGAAACAACGTGAGGAATAGTTTGAATAGGTTTATTCCCAGCTTTCAGCAGCTACTGGTATGGGGTTTTCTTGGCCGTTGAATTTAATAGCCACCAGTGGACTGGCCTTACACAAATATCCCCAAATTACTTTTGAATCCCTATGTCTCTGTGATATCTGATGGCAGGAAATTGCATGGATTTTATTATGCATTAGCTGAAAATGATTTTTGATTTGTGTTAAACTTCTTTGAAGACCTTTCTGCTATTTAATCCCCTTGAGAGTGGAAGACACAGTGTGTAGCTGGAATATTGAGGTCACTGAAGAGTGGGAGAGCGAAGAGAAACGTGGTCCTGAAAGAGATGGTGGGTGAGAGTCTTGCTTTTTTTCTTAAATCAAGTGTATGTGAAGCTTTCCATCTTGATTCTGAAGGATACCCAAGCAGCAGAGTAGCTATTTTTGTTAAACGTTTTCCTGAACAGCTGCCTACTTGTGAGTGTCCCTCTGCATTTACTTTCTGTCTCAGTATTCCTCTGGTAACAGAACACAGTCATTTAGTCTGAGATAAAAAAGGGAATTAAAAACCTAGCATACACGCAGGCCTCGGTTTTCTCAGTACTTTTCTGTTGTTGCTGTGGGTAGTTGAATTTAACTCCTAATTACATGGTACGATTTTGCAGCCTAGGCAGTGTCAATACTTTGAAGTAAATTCTGAATGGCAATTCTAAAACAAGGCTATAGAACCGCTTTGGATATGGAAAATGTTTGGTGTCTGTGCAGGCTGCTTTATCAGACTAGTTGCACTTGTCAATGTCAGGCACGCTGTTCTGTGCCCAAGATGGTAATATTTCTACGTACCCGATTATCTCCGTGAGATTTGCGCTTGTACACAGGTGTTAGAACATAAATGGCTTTATATATCTGAGGATCTGTTCATTATGGCAAGATTAACACATAATAAAATTCAGAATTTACCTAGCACTTACAAGCACAGTATGATTCTCATCATCACACAGATGCAAGTATTTTTAGTTTTCCAGTTTGAAACTTTGCTGGCTCCAAAGAACAGGCAGCTTAAGACATGCTTAAGCTAAGCTTAACCACTCTTCTCACTGAAGTTTATTTGGGGGAAGGCAGGTCCGTTTCATAACCTATGTTGTTTTGTACCATTCTATGTCCTAATCCGAGGAGAGGCCTGGATTAGGATGTATCCATGGCAGTCCCTAATTGGGGAAGGCTGGTTTGGATCTTAGTGAGAACCAAAGGGTTGCTGATTGACTTTAGCAACCAGAGCTTCAGCTGCTGGACAGATGAGACAGATTCAGAGATGCTGTCGTACAGTCGCATGCTCTGGCCAGCAACTTCAACCCACTGGAAATGGGGTTCAGGTGCAAGTTGAACATGCCTACAACTATGCAAAATAAGCTTGAAAAATATTTAAATATAATTGCTTGTAGAAAACTAATTGCAATAGATGAAAATGTTCATAAAGGGCCTACAAAATAAGCCACCGTTGCATCCTTGCGGGTGACCAGTCTTGTCTGTTGCCACAAAGTGTTGATCTGGAGCCTTGAAGGCGAGCGCCAGAGCGGTGGGAAGGGGGGTGGTGCTACTCCCGCTGCCCAGGCACTTCTGTTCGGCCGTACCCTGCAGCAGCACCGGCCGCTGATGCGGGCTGGGGGCTGCCCGAGGACGAGCGGTGCCTGTGCGGCTCCGCATCCTCCAGCGGCACAGGGAGAAGGGGAGGTTTGCCAGCCTCTGGAGACAGGTCATCCCCTTTGCCCCCCTCCCTCTGTTGGAGATGCCTCCTCAGTACCTGGAAGTGCAGAAGGACAGATGTCTGTCCAGGCTCGCCTTGCAGCCCTCGCCCCTTTCCAGCAGTCTGTCCCTGTTCTGCCCTACATCTGCCATTAACAGATTTCCCAGTACAGGAAGCTTCTCTTGTGCAATTTTTAACTCATTGCTTTGTCTTCTCCTCCATCCTCATTCCCTTCTTCAATAAACATGCATTTTCATACTTGAATGTTGTTACCAGACCTGCTCACTCCTATGGTTAGGCAAGAGATCTCAGGTCTTTCAGTCTTCCAGATTGGGTCAAGGTGCTTAGATACTTAATGATACTTTTTTTTTTTTTTAAATAACACCACTCTTCTTCCCCTCTTCTGCACCCTTTCCATTAGGTGTTTTTCCCTCTTGCGCCACTGTGCTCAGATGCACACGCTACTCCAGCGGAGGCCTCCCTGCTTCTCCTGGGTGCGATGCTTCCCTCCCACACACAGCTTCTCCCTCCACTGAACTTACCCAGCAGGATTAAGCTTTTTTTATCCCGGCAGCGTGTTGTTGCTGACCCAGGCTCTGTTTGATCCCCCACCTCCTGGATCCCTTCTGCTGGAAGAGCTGCCTTACCACTTTTCTTTCTTCCCCTTTTTCAGTGCCGCTGTATTTTTATCCTGTTTTTTCTTATTTGTCTGTATTTTTGATTCGTCCCATTTCTCAAGGTATTTATGCACTCCAACCTCACCCCCTTGAATAATTAGCATCTTGATGCCATCCATAAAAGAAAAAAGTGCTCTGTTCCATCACTTGCACCCATGATAGACACATGGACCTGAAAGCCCCTGCCTCTGCACTACCACACTACTGATACTTGACTTTGAAGCAGAAACACCTTGAGAGCCTTTCACCCAGGCTATAGTTCAAGTTTACAAAGAGGGAGTCTTGTAAGCTGGTCACAATCATTGCTGAAATGAAGCTATGGGGCATTCACTTCCCTCCCCAGCAGCTCTGCACTCTCGTCATGGAGCGTCAGCTTTGTTTGGCAGGACTTGCTCTTGACGCTTCTGGTTTGGCCACTGCTCATCACCTTGCAGCTTCCCGGTGCTCGCAAGCTCTGGTTTGCGTGCCTCTTCCAAATTTCTTATGCTTGAAGCTAAGGTCATCTGTAATTATACATCCCCCCTCCTTTTGCTTAAAATATTAATGTGTTCATGGGAAATCAGTTACACAAACATACACCAGCTTGTAATTATTAGTCCTGGCAAATATCCATTGAGCGTATCTGTTGGCTGCATTAGTTTCTTGTTTAACAGAAGATGCGGACCCTTGCAGCTATGCAGGAATAAGAATGCAGCGTCCACGCGGTTAGAGACGCTTTGCCCTGTTTCTTCGTTTCATGGCTTGATGGAGCTGAGATGTGCAAGGCGTAGCTGAGGGCAGGAGGGAGCCCACAGTTTATGATACAAGGATCTAATCTCTCCGTATAAATGGTCTGTCAAGTTAGTTACGTGATCAGCTATTCAAATATGGATGAGATGGCTTTTTCGCTCCTGTTCTCAGCTGGGTAAGTGCTGAGCTTAAGCAGATCACTTTGTCATGCCACTTGGAACGGCACATTATTTTCTCACTTTCTCTTGAGTAATTTCTTAGAAGTTTCCTGCTTACCTTTGAATAGAATAGCAGCTACTTTGGTCATCCATCAAAGCAGAGCCCAGTGACAGTAAGTTTTACAGTAATACTGGCTGATTCCTGGGCAGAATAGACATCAGCACTCCACAGAGATAAAGTTGTCATCACAGATCAAAAACCTTGGAAAAAAGAAGCGATGCTTTCTCCTGCTGTCAAAGCCAGAATTAAGAAGAGAGTAGGAGAGATGTAGCAGTATAAATAGCGTACAAATACAGTGGCTTAATTTTGGGGATATTAAAAGCCTTAAAACTCAGGATACTGCCCCCCAAAACATCTGCAAAACTAGCGCCTTCTCTGTATGACTTGTCTACAAAGGCAAAATACTTCTATCTTATTCTTTAAGAATTATTTCACTGACTCTAATGCCAGACTAATTTGTGGAAAAAGTTTAGATTATTGACAAATATTCCAAGCCTTTTTTTGTATTCAGAAAAAAGTATCTAAAAGACAGGAAAAGGCTACCCTTCAAACTCCTGATCTTTGGTTCTATTTATTTAACACCACACATGCAGCTTCTCTTCCCTCTGAGCATCAGCCCCCTTGGAGACGAGCGCTTCTATTGGCAAAGCGAAATCCGTACCCGGCGCGGCGTGACACCAGCCCTCCAGCACTGCTTCCGCCACGGCTCTGGATTAACAGCAATAAAAGCAACTGCTGCCTCCTGCCACCCGAATGGCACCTCTCTGCAAGCCTTCCCGAGCCCCGGCTCGCTCTACGGATAACGCAAAGCAACGGCTTTCCCCAGGTTCATACCCAAAACGTCGTGCAGCAGTAAAACAAGCGGAGCGGACAGCGTGTGTCCCCTCGGGCAGAAGCAGACGGTGCTGGTGCCCCTGCTCCCCTTCCCCTCGCCTCCCCGGGCCGTACCCAGCGCTCGCGCGGCCAAAGGATGCCGTTCCTGACGCAGCAGGCCAGAAGCATCCTGCCGAGAGAGGTTAGCGTGTTACCTGCCACTGCATCGGCAGCGATGTGTTTAGCAGAAATCTGTCAGTTCCGGGGCATCAGAGCGGGAGCGGGCAGGATGATCGCAGGGCTCGGGGAGGGAGGGAGCGTCAGGTCACTGCGTTGCCTTTGTCCCAAGCAACCCCAGTGTGTACCTACAACTCGGTCCAACTTGCAGCCTAAAAATAGTCTGACGGTTTGTTCCCCCACACCCCTGGTTGTGTGTGTGTCCCAAAGCTCGCTGTATTTTGTTTTTCAGCCATATATACTCATGCCCACAGATGCTAACCTTGCTTCTCAACCTAAAAAGAAATTCCCTTTAATGATGTCTGTGATATATTTATACAGAGCCATCACATGCACTGCCAACCTTCATTTAGTTCACCCATAGGATCTTCCGCTTGTATGAGCAGGTCTCTGTTCCCCGGCCACCCCAGCAACTGTTTTCCGGCCCTGCTCCATTTTTAATTCCCCTTTCTACATGGATCCTGGTAAGCTTGATGTTAAGCCTGCCTGTACACGTGATGAACTACATAGGCTACCTGTGAGTTCAAATGCAAATGTAACACCTTGTCCAGAGGAGATTCAGGACTTTTAGAGAACAGGATTAAAATTAAAAATGAGCTTGACAAACAGGACACATGTTTGGGGTAAAAGTAAGATGAAATTCAAGATAATGTGAAACTGCATTTTGGCTAGAGCAATCAACCTCATAAACTGAGGGTGGGAGTTAGATGTAAAGCACTATATACATATATTTTCCATATATAGGGCCTGTTGTGATTTTGGGTATCCTGGAGCCATATGAAGTCCCGGTGAGGGTCAGGTTCCCTTGTGCTGGATGGACGATCCAGGTCACAAGACAGCTTTTGGGGAGATGCAGAGTCAAAAGGGAGCGAGAGCATCATCAGAGCTATTAAACTGGTGGTGCTCCAGGGATGGTGTGCTGGCTGGAAGAGGGGAACTATTTTTGAGCTAGAGTTCTGCTTAGTAAGAAAGCTTCCAAGACTCAAATTTCTCCAGCTGTAGCGAAACAATGAAAAACTCTGCCAAAATATCCAAAATAGCTGTATAGTTGTAAGGAAAAACATTTTGGTTTCTTATACCCCAGAAGTTGAGGGTGAGAAGAAACAATTTGCCGTCTCACGGTAAGCAGTTCTGTGAAGGCAGGATGGAACCCAAAAGGCGACCCAGCAAAGCACAACTTACCTGGTAATCGATCAAATGGCCCCAGCAAATGTCAAACTCAAGTTTTTCCCCACTTTTCCGAGCTTTTCTGTCATTCACTGGTAGCTTTTGCAGTTCATTCCAGAGATCCGGTGTTAAAGTAGATGTTTTCCAGGTTTGTCTAAACACACTTTTCCTAGCAGAAATACTCAAGTTCTGCTCGTCTGGTTCCCACCTGCATCTGCAGGAGGTAAGTGTGCGCTGGGCAGCTGTGGATAAGCTTTCCCAAATACTTACACTGGGAGATGTGAACTATTGTGGCAACAAATTTTCAAAGCAACATATCTTTGAATATTTTTAGCTCTTTAATAAACAGAGCATTCATACTCTAAGGCGTTATTAAAAATTTATTCACAATATGTATTTATGTTGGAACTCTTGGCAATCGTCCCCTAAGTATTTGACAAGGATTTTAATGGCGTATAACCTGCTCTTTCTCCAAGCAAATGAAATCCTTTCTTGCAATTCACAAGAGGAAAAAAAAGCAGATTAGGGAAATCCCAAGCCAGCCATAGCAGTGAAGACTGAAGCAAAGAAGGCATTCAGTAACTGCCTCCTCTGCATCCTGCGTCACCAGGGCCCCCGCCTCGGTCAGCAGCCGGCCTGCAGTTTCCCCAGTCTTTCTTTTACTACTGATGTATTTGAAGAAGCCCTTCTTGTTGTCCTTGACATGCCTTGTTGGATTTAGTTCCACGTGGGCCTTGGCCTTCCTCCTTGCACCTCTGCATATCCTGACAATGTTCCTATATTCCTCTCAAGTGATCCGTCCCTTTTTCCACATCTTGTAAACCTCCTTCTTCCATCTGAGTTTTTCTAGAAGCTCTTTACTCATCCATGGAGGTCTCCTGGCTCTTTTGTTTGACTTCTTCCTCACAGGGATGCACCGATCTTGAGCTCGGAGGAAGTGGTCCTTGAATATTGACTAGCTGTATTGGACCCGCCTGCCTTCTAGAGCTCCAACCCATGGGATTCCTCCAAGCAGGTTGCAGAGGTGGCCAAAGTTGGCTCTCCTGAAGTCCAGGGTTGTGATTATACTTGTTGCCCTGCTTCTACCACGGAGGATCCCGAACTCGACCATCTCATGGTCACTGCAACCAAGGCTACCCGCAACCCTCACATCCTCAACCAGACCTTCTTTGTTTGTTAGGATAAGGTCCAGCAGCACACCTCACCTTGTTGGCTTCTCCACCATCTGTGTCAAAAAGTCGTCCTCGATGCTCTGCAGGAACCTCCTGGATCACGTGTACCTCACTGTGTTGCTTTTCCAGCAAATATCAGGGTGGTTGAAGTCCCCCATGAGAACCAGGGCCTGTGATTGTGAGACAGATTGAGCTGTCTCCAGAAGACCTCATCATTTTCCTCTTCCTCATCAGATGTCCTGTAGCAAACACCCACAACAGTGTCACCCATATTTGCCTGCCCCTTGATTTTTACCCATAGGCTCTTGACTTGTTCTTCCTCCACCCCTGGGCACAGCTCGATGCATTCCAGTTGCCCCCTCACATAAAGAGCAACACCCTGCCCCGCATTGCTGGCCTGTCTTTCCTAAACAGTACGTAGCCATCCATGACAGCATTCCCGTGATGTGAGCTAGCCTTTCCTTGGGCTTCCCTGGCCCCGGGAACCCCCTTGTCAGCCCCAGTCTAAAGCCCAGCCCCAGAACTTACCGTTGCCACGTTCCCTGCAACTGAGCACTTGCCCTTCTCAGTTTTAAGTTAAGGTGTGCAAAGGGGTGCAAAGAGGGGCTGAGGGGACTAGTGATAAGCAGTAATAGTCTGTTTAAGCTCTTGGTAATGCAGAAATCTGCATTGTACATTGGCCAGAACTTACCATCAGTAAGACCTAGGGAAAGAGGTAATTTTTAGAATGGAAAAAAAAAATTCTCAGAAGGGAGAAAACAGTTTGAAAATAACAGAAATATAGACTTTTTTGCTCAATATTATGAAATTCACTTGGCATGATCCAAGCAAAGAAGGTCCCATCTTGGGGATTAATTGGGATTGTAGCAAAGCCAGGACAGGATTTGATACTGACATCAAGAGCTGAAGATTTGTTTCACCCTAAGACACATGAAAACCTCAGTCATTAGTCTGTAGGGGTGCTCTGATGAGAAGTTGTGTCGTCCCTGTAACACCTCCCATGGCCAGAAAACAAAAGTCCCTAATCTCTACCTGCACTTAGGTGACCCACAGGGGTGGTGCTGTCCAAGTGAACCTCAGAAACAAGGTGTCCCACTGCAAAGTGTGATAAAGGGAGCTGGCAGAGACCAGGTAGGTCTGAGTCTGGGGGCAAGCCCAGAGCAGCTAAAGGGAAGGGACACGTGGAAAAGAGTCACCTCACGCAGAGCAACACTGAGAAAACCCGCAGTCTTATCCCAGCCCGTACGCGGGTGGGCTGACGGCCAGGACTCGGCAGTAGCGTTCGCCCATGCGTCTGCAAAGCGAAGTCACGGTGTGCACGGAGCAGAGCCAGTCCTGCGCTTTCGGCTCAGGAGGGGAAGCTCCTGTGAGCAGCCCCAGCTCAGAGCTGGGTCTCTGGGGTTGCCAGGTGTTGGTGTACATTTATGCTAAAACTATTAAAGAAATGGGTGTGTCAATAGATAATAAGGGTGAGGGTTGTTTTACCGGGGGAGTCACGCAGAACTACCAAGACCCCTTTGGTCCATCCTTTGGACACCTGCTTTTGTAGGCAAAGGACCCGTGGCTGATTCTGGGTGCTGAGGTTTCAGTTATTCTTTTGGCTTTGTTGCAAACTGTTAGTTCAGCTGGTGAGAAAATGGGGTAGTACAAGCGTTATGCAGGGATTAGGGAGATGAGAAGGGCTGTCTTTAGAAATGCTGGAGGCTTCAGTGGTGTTATTAGCATGAAAACAGTGAGAGAAGGAGAGGAGGATGAGCACATCCCAAATGAAGGAATTTGTCTGACTGAACTGTGCTGGTGGGAGGAGGAAGGAGCAGAGATTCTTTGCTGAGTTGGGTGGGTAGTTTGCTAATCTATTAAGAATATTTTTCTGTTTGAATTTACTTTCATAATAATACATCTCTTAAATATTATCTGCCACAACAACACAGTAGCAGTGCAATAGAAATGACATTTGATTCCCCTCTGACCATGAAGAAGGGAGAGCTCTTTCTTGAACATTACTGTATTTTTGTATTTTGCTGTATCTCCTCCAGTTGAGGTTGCTTGAGTGTCATTAGAGAGCTCCTAAAGCAAAAACAGATCGGCACCACTAATTTAATAACTTCCTCCCAAACCAACTGTCCTTCATTCTTCCCTCTTTTCATTTAAAGAGAAAAAGAAATACAAACCTAAACCAGACAATTCTGACAAACTAGAAACCTTGAAATTGTTTTACTGCAATATTCTATGTCTACATCACTCCTTGCTGACCTGCTTTTCACCCTGCTCCCGGCGCAGAGGTATTTGGGAAGATGTATATACCGTAATTCAGGTTCTCCTCCTTGACTTTGTTTCTGGTTTTCTCTCCTTTTTGTCATTCTTTTTGCTAAGTAGTGCCTATTTTGTCTCAGACAGCTTATGGCGCTATCTTATTCAAACCAATAACTATCAATATTTTTTGTTGTTAGCAGATATGTTGCTGGTGATGTACGTACTAATTCAGCTGCAGGCGCCTGGGTAAATACTTGTTTCACTCGAGGTTTTCTATGTATCACAAGAGTGAAAGAAAGGAATAAGGAGTCACTTTACAACAATTTATCAGGATTTGTGAGTGTATGTGGGGCTTAAAAGAGGTAGTAAGTGGCTCTCCCTTGCGGGGGAAAAAACTCTACAAGTCTTAATAGCAAATGCTACCTGGCTGCTGATGAATTGGGCCCTTGGAGGAGACCTGGGTCTGGTCCCTTTTCCATGGGCATTCACCCCAGTTCTGTGGAGGGGAACCTCCATGTGACGGAGGTGTTGGGGCCAGAGCGGGGGGCAGCCACGGCCCCAGCCCAGCGGCGACGTGTGGGTGCCGGGGAGCTGCGAGCAAGGAGCCCCTCTGCTCGGGAGAGCTGAGGTGGTGCTGCCGGGGAGGAGGGGGGAGGCTGCCCCGCTGCCTTCCCGGCGTGGGAAACACCCCTCAGATCTCACAAGATCAAAGTTCTGCCTCTCCAGTTCTGTATCTGACCTGTGTGTTCAGCAATCACTATTTGATTTTATTTTTTATATAAAAAAGGACAACAACAAGGAGTTTTCACTGTAGAAAAATAAACCCCGTGCAGCTTTGATTTCTTCCAGTTTGTTTCCGTTCATAGCGCTACGCAAGCTGCGCTTCAGTCGTGCCAGCAGTGCTGCTGCGTGGCACTGAGCTCCTCTACTCCAGGATCCCTGGGTGAACGGCCTGGTGGCTGCAGGTACACAGGAAAAGCCACTCTTGGCAGCATTTTAAGTGCCACTCATTTTATATAGATTTTAAATAAAAAATCCTGTTTAAGAGCGTAATTATTTCTATGATACACTTATGATATCTGTGAGAGCTAAGGACGCTCGATACAGCTGGATAGAAGAACATGTGAAACCTAAAACTGTGGGCTCCATAAAGGTAAGTTTTACATCTTTAATAAAAAAAAAAAGCTATAGGCTTTATATAGGTCTTGATGAGCTAGAAGGAAATACATATTCCAGTCAAGGTAAAATTTTCCATTTTAAAATCAGTTTGCGGCAATAATTGCGTGTTGTCAAAGTTAATGATATTCTCACCCACACAGCACCGTAACAGTGGCCGGCTCCAACGCACGTGGCTAACACCTGGGGAAGCAAAACAACACTAAAGAAGCTTTAATCGAAAACGTGACCCTACCACTGAGAAGGCACCAAGCGGTAACAAATGCTTGTGATTGCTACCAGTAAAAATATACTTCCAGAAGTGGCTTTACAACCTCTGCGCATAGAAAACTCCAGCATCTGCTCCTCTTGCCTCGTTTGGCTTTGCTCGTGCTAATGTTTTAGAAACTGAATTTGCTGTGGTGGGGCTTGGGCCAGTGAGACCCTCGATACCAGGTGTTGGAGCGGGCGGCCCTGCGGGGACAGGGGAGATGTTGATCGTGTTCAAGACTGTCTTGTCCAGGCTAAAGTGTAGCGCTGCCAGAAAGAGTTCTTAGAATGGTGCCTCGGAGGGCTTGATCCAAACAGGCTCCATGTACTGAAGAACCATATAGGCATGAACAACAGTTCCAAGGAAATTTTCAAGTGCAGCAAAATTTTCACTGAAAACCCTTATTTTTGCAAGATGGACTGGTTGGGTTGAATAAGGAGAAGTAGAAGAAGGGACAGGGAAGCCGGGACATTGGGCTGCCAAGCAGCGGTGAGGGTAAAGGGGAGCCCTTCTCTTTCACAATCAACTCTCCAAATCTCTTGGATAAAAAGTATTCTCATTGTTTCATGTGAAATGGAGCATCCCAGGCCCCAGGAGTTTGCCTACAGGTGTCTGGGTCTGTCTGGTGTGAGAGCAGTGCCTCCAACCAAAGCAACAACTGTTTTGGGAGTGGTGTTGCTTCTGTTTTTGGTGTGTCTGGGTTTTTTGCTCCATCCTCCCTTGAAAGTCTTCTTTTCATCTGATGTGTTGGCAGGGAAGGAGGGAACAGTAGGCTGTGAGTGTTTTTGCAAAGGAGGGTTTTCTCTTTGCCTGCCAGCGCTGGCACTCGGTGCACTCCTGGGTGCCACCAGGTGTTATTCCCAGGAATGAATGAAGGAATGAACCCCACACATTTACATAATTTTATACAGGCAGGGAGGAGGGAGTTTTTTGCCTGTCAGACTTCCTGAATATGTTCTTTCTCAGAAAGGCTGATGTTCATATACAAACATTGGTGACCGGGGGGACAACTGCCCAGCCCAGGTCCTCAGCATGGTCCATCGCCCGACACCTACAGAAGTGTAGGAGTGGGAAAAGCACACAGTGGTTTTTCTCCAGATTATAACCTCCAAAAGCCTGCGGCTGTGACCGAGGGATTCAACAGCCATCGGTTCATTTTTCATGAGTGCATTCTTCTGAAAACCCACGGACCCGGCGGCGAGGAGCCCCACGGCGCGTGAGCTCCAGCGTGGTACCTCCGAGCCGGAGCGGCACCTGCCTCCCGGGCTTGGGAAAGATGAAGGACCGTTCCTTGTTAACCCCACCACCCTTCGCGGTTGTATTGACCTATATCCTAGTCCCCTCTATTCTCTTCTCCACGCTGGAGAAGGATAGTTTATTTGAGGAATATAAAAAAAAACCAACCCAACCCTCAAAATATACTCCATGACAATATTTCAAGCTGAAAGCTTGCACATTACGGGAGCCTTTAATCTTCCTTGGGGATAAAGTAAAACCTAAATTACCGGCTGGCTGGGAAGTGCTGTGATGCTGAGCTCAACGCCGGAACAGGTTGATTCTGGGCACACAGCCAGGGGATTATTTGCAGGACAGAATAAAGTCCCTGAAAACGTTTAGCCTCTGCCTTGCCCCTCCAAATCTCCCCGTGCATAGTTCTATAGGCCTGACTTGCAAATATTTAATATAGGGGTTAATATTAGCAAGAAAATATTAAATGTTTTCTTGCTGAAAAATTAATGATACAACTGAAGAGTATTGCTTAAAATTATACTATTATGAAAATGATACCATTATCACTCCAATCCTTGAAAATACTTCTTAGGATAAGGCTTATTTCAAAGTAGATGCTCCCAATTTCAGAATTTTAAATATAAAACAGCTGCAGTTTGGACTACGCTTCCATATGATGCGAGTGCAATTGCAGCTGGTGCTCAGCATTGTGCTGTACCTGCTGTATTAAAATGAAATTATATGGAAACACCACCTTTAATTTGCCAAACTTTTCTCTAAATGGGTGGTTTTTTTCTATTTCAGAATTTCAGTCATATTTGCCCTCCGAGTTTTATAACGTAACTCTCTTTGTGCTTACATATCAACAGAACTTTTCTATTTTCACCTTCCTGAATTGTTCACGTTTCAGAATTGTCAGCGGCAGAACAGACACGTTCGTGCACGGTGCAGCTCCGCTGCGACACCGAGTACCTTTATCACTTGTAAGTGAAGAATTTATATCAAACATATCTAAAGCAACACTTTCTATGTATTAACCGATTCCATGTATTTCTAGTCTTGAAAGAAAACAAGGACTAGTTTCTGTAAAGGAGTGACTACGTCAGCTATCCCAGATTTTGCCAGTACTGTTGTTTCTGCTGTTGGATTAAAAAAAAGACCAAACCCCAAAAAACCCAACAAAAACTAAAACATTTTTTGCGTGCCTTCAAAATTCCCGACCATCTCACGTCTGCAGCTGTACCTATCGGAGGCTGAATGGACTGGCTACGGGAACGATCTGCCACCTTGATCTCCTACCATCTCCTTGTCTTCAGTCATTGAAATGTAAACTCCATCTGGATGTAATGATGTTGTCCTCGATTCTTAGGCTCTCCACTTCCCTTCAGGAGATGAGCTGCAATATACTGAAGTCGCAGTCTGAGATCCAGGGATCCTGAGCAGCAGCAGTGATTGCTCCGCTTGCATGGCTAGTGGGAGGTGTTGTGTCATGGTCCCCACCCCCTGCCTCCCCCCCCCCCCCAAAAAAAAGGGGGGGTGAAGGGGAACTCGAGAAGCATAATCAGTCTGCAGTAAAGTAGGCTCTTTTGCTGAGCTGTGATTCTTCATCTGCAGTTCTTCAGGGGCTTAAATCCTGAACGGCAGGCCCAGGTAAGTACCTCTCAATTTTCAGTAGTTGTTATATCTTCCCCAAAAGAGCATGTCACCAGGAAAAAGATATTCAGAATGACTGTGCTCAATTTATAGTATTGCTCTAGGTAGGGAGGGCAGGGGCTCTGCAGACGCGTGTCTCAAAGAAGTGGTTAAAACGCACCAAACCCAAGCAGCAATTAGCAGCGTGCGGGTTAAGCCCATCTCCTGCGTGTGATGACGGCTGCTCCGAGCTCCCGCGCCGGCTGCTGGCGTCAGGGCCGTTAATCGCGGCCACTTTGGGGCGCTCCTGGCCGCGCCACGCTGCGTGTCTCCATAAAGACAGGTGGCACTGGGAGGCTGTTTGACACGGAGCATCACTCACGCTAATTTGGTGTAACTTGTACTCGGAGGCCGCTGAAAGGCCGTCGCGTAAATATTTGCAGGCGAGGGAAAAAGGGTTCTGAGTGGGAATGTGACCCGCAGCATGAGTGCCACCAAACCACAAAATTGCCTTCGCACTCGCCATCACAAGTGCAACCAGCGCTTGACTCTGATGCCCCTTGCGGTGCCTGGGGACTGTGCCCCTCTCACTGGGCACAGTGGGCGCTCCGAGCAGGGATGGGCAGCATTCAGTTGAACGTAGTTCATCACAAAACATGAGCCAGCAGTGCCCGGGTGGCCAAGGAGGCCACCAGCCCCCGGGCTTGTGTCAGCCCTGGTGTGGCCAGCAGGAGCCGGGCAGGGATGGGGCCCCTGTGCCCGGCCCTGGGGAGGCCCCACCTCGAATGCTGGGCTCAGGTTTGGGCCCCTCGGGACAAGAAGGGCCTGGAGGGGCTGGAGCGTGTCCAGAGAAGGGCAGCGGGGCTGGGGCAGGGTCTGGAGCACAAGTGTGCTGGGGGGCGGCTGAGGGGGCTGGGGGGGTTTAGCCTGGAGAAGAGGGGGCTGAGGGGAGCCCTTCTCGCTCTCTGCAGCTGCCTGAGGGGGGCTGGAGTGAGGGGGGGGCTGGTCTCTGCTCCCAAGTCACCAGTGACAGGACGAGAGGGAACGGCCTCAGGCTGCGTCAGGGGAGGGTTGGGTTGGAGATGAGGGAAAATGCCTTCCCTGCCAGAGCGGTCAGGCATTGGAAGACGCTGCCCAGAGAGGTGGGGGAGTCACCGTCCCTGGGGGTATTTAAAAGATGTGTAGACACACACTTCAGGGCATGGTTTAGGAGACATGGGGGTGTTGGGTTGACAGTTGAACTTAATGATCCTAGAGGTCTTTTCCAATCTTAATGATTCTATGATAATAAGCTATGATGAGCAAAAGGAGCCTTCCACCCATGTTACCTGTCCATTACATGTGGTGACTGATGAGACGACCTAATTTAAATAATTGCAAATATACATTAATCAAAATGTTGTTAGATATTTTTATTGACCTTTGCTCTAACACATACTTCTACCTTTCCCTGTTAATATATGGATTGAGATGCCACAGTGACTAATTAGCAACTGCGTTGAAATGAATGAGCCAGGTGGGACTTTGATCTTTCCTTGAGCCCTCTTGGCTAATGGCGTTATGCCTGAGTAAGACGAGCACGTTTGCTTAGTGTGGAACTGGTCTTTATTTATGCGGGTATTAGCAGTCATTTTAATCATTAAGTCCCTTTTACCTACTCATGGAAAGCTTGTGAATCATTTAGGAAACCAAACATTAATTTACTAATGGCCTCCACTTGGGGACTTCCCATCCCGTTTTGCTTACCAGACACAGAGCTTGGTTTGAATCTAAACGCGTGAGCGGTGCAAGGCCTTGGAGGGAAGCGAGTGCCGCATGAAATCCGTGTTCTGCACTTCACAAACTGGTTTCAGGCTTTTGAAAGCTTCCTCCTTCATTTTTGCACTTGTAGATCTCTTAGTCATCAATCCTTTACCTTTCTCTTAAGCGCCGTAGTTTATTAAATTAGAAACAGAAATAATTTCTTACTCGCCAGTCCCTTTATATCTTTTGCAGATGAGCTGCTTGTGCTCTAACCAGCCAAACCATAGCGTGGAGGCACTTCAGCGAGAGGCACCCGGGGCCTTCCCAGCTGACGTTGGCAGGAGCAGTTCTGCGCCCCCCTGCCCGCAGCCCTGTCTGTGGCCCCTGTAACCACCCAGCAGCTCTGCTAAAGCACCTGCGATGGCACGTGTGCGCCTCTCTGACGGTCCATCGGGAAGGGAGTCAGGAGGAAAACGTGGATAAGATTTGCAGGGCCTCTGGATGCAATTTAGCGCGTGAATTTCAAGTTTTGCAGAACAGTCTGAAAAGTGGTGAGGATTTTTCCCCTGTGTATCTGGATGAATGACATTTTTCCTTGCTTCCCTGTGAGTTCACTTCGCTTTCTGAGCTATTTTCTCCTGCGTGGCTTTCCTTACAGCTTGCTTCCCAAGCCCTGACGCCCTCCCCGTGCCTTTCCGTGGCGTGCTGTTGGAGAGCCCTGCAGCAGCACCCGCTGATGGAGGAGGCACGCGCTGCTCGGGCAGCGCCGGCAGGGACTCGGGCCACCTCCTGGGTGGCACGTAACCGACTGGGTAACCTGACGCACACCTTTAGCTGCTGAGGGTGCGTGGGGAAGTCCTTCGTGGTCCGTCATTAGCAGGTGTGGAATCTCCTGCCCTGAGAGCGAAGGAGGGGCGCGAAGCCATGCACGGAGGTGTGATGGCAGTGCCGTGAGCATGTTCTGCTCATGGTATCTTCAGCTTCTGTTGCAAACCCTGGCAAAGCACCGGTCCTTTGTAGGCGGCCTGCAACCCTGGTGACTGCAGTCTCCATGCAGAGTATGAAATCAAGTCCTTTTCTCTTAGGAAAAAAAATTTTTGGAAGTTTCACTGCCCTGGTTTCTTAATTTTTCTGCCACTTCATTTCTTGGTCATTTTATTCTTCGCCATTTAAAACTTTAGTGGCCATTAAGGAAGAAAATCAGGACACAGAGCCCGAGAAATGATTTCCATTTCCTTCCATCACATTCAGCCCACTTGAAATATCCACTTGAATGGTTTATGCTGTAAGTGTAGTGCCTTAAGATCTCACAAACACTGCTTTTTGGGAAGGTTTAGCTGGGAACTTGGAGATAGGCTGTGGGTATGGCAACCGCATGAAATGAAAGAGGCTTTTGCTTGTGTCATACATAATTGAGCACTGAGGAAAGAAACAGGGACTCCAGATTGCAAAACTGCTTCACCATCCCAAAGCTCAGGAGGACACAACGCCATGAAAGAAACCAGGGAGTCATACCCAATGAGCAGGTCGAGTCAAGACACTGATTTTAAAAATCACTGTTTTTCTCTGTTCAGATTTTACATGTGTTTGCTCCTTGAAAGAACAGTTGCTTATACAGCTAAATAAGAGCTTTACTTCCTCCTCCTCTGCATTTCAAGGTCTGGCTGTTGCCATTGGGCATGTACCTGCTTCAGGTCAGTGAAGGGGTGAGCAAGGACCTGCGGTGGCACAGAGGAAAGGCTATGGCTGGAGCCTACTGAGGAATGGTGTAAGTGATCACAGGGAAATAGAAGCCAGACATCTCTGCCACCAAGCTTGGAGTCAAATATATTTGAGTGAAGTATGTATATGAGGATTAGGGGGTTTTATATGTATTTTAATTTTTTTTTTTTTGCTTTAGGAGTGGCTGACCCTAGGGTGGATCGGCTCCGTGCGGGAATGGGACCACCAGCTGGGCCTGGCAAATAGAAGGTGGGGGCAAGTCTCCTGCTCCCTGGGTGCAGGTGATGCTTTGCCAGGTGGGAGGCGCTGGGCTGGACGTGGTGAGCACGACCTGTGTGACTGTTGCGGAATGGAAATGGTAGCCAAGAAAATGCTGTCCTACTGTGATACCCAGTTTAGTGAATAAACTTTGGATTATGTGCCAGAGTGAGTGTTGCGGCTCTTGCAGCCATTGCGCATAAATCCCCCCCGCGATGCACACTGTAAGGGAATACATTATTTCATCAATGAAGATAAAAGGCTGTGCTACATAATATAAAGACAATCAATACTCATAGCAGAGCAAACCATACAATTCTCATTTCCATCTTCTGTTGGGTTATCATCAATACCAGGTGTGCTTGTGTATTGAATAATTAAAAAAAAATAGGTTAAAAATGTTAACAAGCATAGCTCTTCGGTAGAAATGTATTTTTGGTGCTTTACTTTCCTCTTTCTCTCTATTGACTGTCGAACTTCAGAGTACAGCTCCCAGGAGGCATCGCAGGGTCCCTCGGGGCACTTCTGGTCTGAGGGCAGGGACCGTCGCAGGAGGCAGCCTGGCGGCGCCGTCCGTGCGTGGGCAGCAGAGGAGAGCTGAGGCTTCTGTCCTGGTAATAATTCAGGCAGAGAATTTCTAGATTAGCTAAATTGAATCGAAACGCTGCAATGTGGTGCAATAATCACTTTTGCAGGAAACGTACTTAAAAATGAACCAGTCATTTTGACAGAAAACTCCGACAGCTGAAAATAAATTCATACCAATTTTTTTTTAAAAGCTTCAATATATCTTATACTAGATTGGCCGTTAATATAACATATATTCAAAATACTTTTACTGAACCTTTCCCTTTTTGTTTAATTCCTATTTAATAAAATGTTGATGGGGGATGAGTAATAAGTTGTCTTTGGGCATCTCAACAGTGATCATTATTTTCCACTTAAAATTAAATTACATGTAGATTTTGGTTATATACGTTTTAATAGCAACAAATTTTACACCATTATCTTAACGTGCTGCAGTTTATCACCTCTGAAAAAATAAATAAATAAATCAGCCTACTAAAGAGAGGCAGTAAACTATCAGGACACAAAGACAAAAGGAAAATATTGATTCGGGTGGCATCAAAGGTGCCACGGAGTTGTGTGTCACAGACCTGTCAATCCCTTTAAAAGATAAAACAAGACTGTCTTTCAGAAACCGGAAATTCTAATTAGTTTGATAAGAATTTCCCCACTATTTGAAATGCGTCCTGGGAGCCTGGCCGCACGAGAGCGAGCTTTGAGTCGCTGCCACTGCACGGCCACTGTTCCGTGCCCGCTGCCCCCTCACCACCGAGGACGCGGCCACCCACCCGTCTTTCCAGCCTTGGTACCACCCAACCTCTGCTCCGACACAAGAGGGGGCTGCCTTTGTAGGAGGGGGAGGCTGCCCGGGCAGCGCTGAGGCTGTGGCCTCCCGCGGTCCCAGCGGAGCGGTGGGATGGCGAAGCCTCCGAAGATGCAGCAAGGTGATTTTGGACCCAGCAAAGCGCGCTCTGGTCTTTCCGCCGAAGAGCCCTGCTTGGTTAGGGCTGCTGCGAGGGAGACGTTGGTCCGAGGAGCGTTAACATCTGATAAAAATGATCCGAATGGCTTTGTTTTCCACTGCCAGCTTCCTATGGCTTTGGGGCTGCACATGGAAAATCCCGGAGCCAGATGGCTGAAGAGCCGCCATCTGTCTCCCTGCGGTGTGGGGTGCCGGCGGGGTGAGGCTCCGGCTGCACGGTTCCTCGGTGACTCGGGGAACTGGAAAGATGCTGTTTAACTTAATGCCACGGTAAGTGCCATGACACAGGCATTCTCCTGACTGATGCAAAATATTTTGGGAATCCTGCCCAGAGTGAGAAGCCACTGCCAGAACAATACTTTTTGCCAGGGGAGGGTGTGGAACTGCAGGCGAAGGAAAGTGTCAGGCTGATATTTACCTCCAGAAAATATTACTGACAAACTTTTTTAACAGCTAACTTTTAATTCAATAAAGCTGTCCCCTCAAATTAATTTTATTCTAATCCTTGAGAGGCAAGAACCTTTTAAGTCCGGTGGAAAATGTTAATGAACTTTCACGCTGTGGGTTCTTTTTCCTAACTCAGTAATAGCTGTCGGCACCTTTCTTTCTCCACTTTCACCTTAACAAGTTAATATGCTGCGCTGCCTCCAGCCTGCACTGGGATTATTAATTAACAGGCTCTTCAGAATGGATTTTTGTTCCTTTTTTTTGTGTGTGGCGGGAACAGCCATTCATGTTTCTTGCAGTCTGGTGGGCATCTTTGGAGAGTTTCCCTCGCGGAAGGTCTTGCCCCTCTTTCAGTACATTTCACTGGGCATCCACAGCCCCCGGGCACGAAACCCTGACGCTGCCCTGTGCTGCGCTCGCCTCCTTCCCCGGCACCGTGCTGGGACAGGGAGCTGCGGGAGCCCCTCTCACTGCTACGAGTCCCTTCCTCTAGCCAGAGACCAGTTGTTCCCACAGCAGCAAATGGTGGCTGAGCATCGCCTGCTACTCTCTTTCTGGATGATGTGTGCTGCGCATCAGATGCTCTTGCTGCAGCGAGTGGTGCCGCCGGCCCCCTCTGGTCCCCAGCATCCCGGGGGCAGCCTGTGTGCCAGGCGAGTGGTCCAGGCGAGGCAGGTCTATGAAGCCCTGTGTTTGACGGTAGCTTCTCATATTTAGGTCATAACACTTGGTTAAAATCCAAATAGACTTCCCTGCTGTCTTAGAGCGGGCAGGGATATCACCCCCTTTGCTTGGTGACCATTCCCCCGCGATGAAATCCTGCTCCCTGTGCGCTGGATTACAACGGCACATGCCGGTGTATCTAGAGAGATTTATCAACTGTGCAAATCAATACATTTCTTAAATTAAGCGGACTAGGGCAGCAGCGAGGCTGCCTGAGCCAATGCAATCTCACACTGCCAGACAAACATGAAATATAATGCTTCCCACAGGCTGATAAGCCCCATCTTGCAGCGCGTCTTTGTTCCTCCTGCGCTGGCCTGCTATTAACAGGGTCTTCGCCCCCTGTGTTTTGGCCTTGCTCGGGTTGAATGTTGTGTTTCTTGTAAGCGGGTAAGAGCAGCTCTGCACGGCTTTCCGCCGAGGACGCGGGGCTCCTCTGCGCACGCCCCCGTGGAGGTATCCGAGGCACGTGCTCGCTTTTCCTCAGCTGTGGTCTATGGGCAGCTGCTGCAGGCAGGTCTGCAGGACCCTCCCGCGCACGGCGTCCACCCTCGCGCTGAGGTGGTAGGCTTCCAGATCCTGCCCTTCGCTCGCTCCCTTAAGCTCACCCACCTTGTGGCATTTACCTTGTCTGGAAAATGTTTTATTTTTATTTTGCCAAAGAATAAAGTTGTTGTATTAGAGATGAACACTCAGAGAAAGTTACAGCTTAACTGCACAGCTCTTTTCCGTGGTGTTCTATGTCTGTTAGGCACAGCAGACTCTGGCTGAATGCCTGTATTTCAGCATAGGCTAACACCGTGATGATGAAAATGGGAAAGACAAGTGCTTCATTGCTCAAAATTAGCCATATCCCCTCATTTCAGACAACTGGCCATGATAAGATGCCTTGCACAGCACTTCAGCCATGTTATATGTGAGACTGATTGAAAGCTGGAAATGAGCCTTAAAGAAAATGACATAAAACTATTTACCCGTAGTCAGCGGCGGCCAGCAGGACTTCACGCTGATGTACTGTCAACATATCTCCTCAGCCTTATGTTTAATTCAGTGCAGAGCTTGTAGTGGAATAACATCAAGTCAAGCTTTTATTAAAATTTCCTTACTTGAAGTCTCAAAGCAACCAGTGTCATTAGAGTTTAAGCATGGTGGTGAATCGGGAACCAGGAGGGCTGTTAGGTGGAACAAGAACATTTCAAGATTAGTACTGGATTCAATTAGCTGGCTCCTAGCCTTTATTCAGCAGCTCCCTCCGGTCGCCCGTCACTGCGTGGGTGCGTCTGTGGGGGGGTCTCCCTTCCCGGCACCCCCAGCCTGTGTCTGGCCAAGCCTCCGCTGCTGAGCAGGTAGGATGGGCTCCTGATCCTTACCAAGTGATTAGCCTTGTCCGAGACTTCCCAAGGCCCCCTTAGTGTCTCACAGGTTGAAGGTAGTTACCGTCTCTCCATCCTGTTTTATCTAAACACCCGACACGCTTGGCACCGCTCAGGCACGGCAAGAGGCTTCTATCGCTCCGGACCAGAAGTGACCTGCACGGCACTGTAGGCTCAGAATAGGTGGGTTTGCTTGAACATTTCAGTCAGTATCTCTGATGGCTTTCCCTAATCTTTGTGGCTGAACATGGTCTGCTTTTCTAGTGTGAGGCAGAAGGAGCTACAGAGCCAGTGATCTGGATTGCGGAGAGCAAAACACCCCAAAACCATGTAGTCGTTAGTTACTAGAGAATGATTAATCATGAGGTTCATTTCAGAGCTGTGAGTTGCAAGGTCGGGTGTCAGGTGGAAGCAATCCGGAGGTAGAGTAGTTGGGTTTTTTTATAAAATAAATCTTATGGGGGAGAAAAAGAAAAGAGGGGAGAATTTAAAGTGCCAATGTAAAGGTAAATACTTGCAGTGAGAACCTGAACAATCTGAGCTGGGACTGACTATTTTAAGTCTTTCAGGTCCACTGAGAAGCTGTGAGTCCCCTGAGATGGGTGAGCCGGTGCCCAAAGCCGAGGGCGACCAGGCAGGGGCTGGAAGGCTTTCACCCCGCTTCGGCCTCCCCTCCTCCCGGGGGCTGGGGACCCCTCTTACCCAAACTGATAAACTCAGACGTTGCCATGCAGGGAGGACTCGTGTCCTGCCTGTGCCTGAGGTCCGAGGCATCCTGCTCCGCTGGGGAGAGGCAGCATCTCCAGTAGCAACTGAGGGGGTGCAGGAGGGCAAAGAGAAAATGAGTTCTATTGTCAAGGACAGCTAATAGCATAGTTTATTAAATGACTGGAAGAGGCCCTGTGGAAGTGCTGGCTATATTAGAGACAGATGTATGAACCCCCGGGGGCTGCTCGAGAGTCGTCAGAAGCTGGCGCAGACTTCTGCCCCAGCCCCATCCCCGTTAGCCCCGCTCCAGGGGTGCAGTGGGCAGCCCTCCTCTGGCAGGGAGGGGAGTCCCGGCAGAGCCCCACTACCCACAGCAAGGGCAGGGCAGAGTCATTTTCTGCCAGAATATTAATTTAAACATATTTTTTTCCCTGAATTCCTTGCATACCTGTCTCTAGGACATCAGTGTAAATAGAGAAGAAAAAGCCAGGTTGGTTTTCCTCATGTGGTGACTCATAACAGCGCTGCACCTCCAGCATCAGCCAGGCTGGCTTCTACATAATATTAAGGAACAGGCAGTCAAGGCTCTCCTGAACTTTACAGAACTGAGCTAAACTATGCCATGAGTGCTGCCAGGGCCTTTGGCGCTTCAGAGACACAGATTTCTAAAGACGGTGCATTTCCAGCTTTCCTGTGACTCGGGCAAAAGGCAGGAGGGGGCCTGTGTGAAAAATGGTACTTGTTTTGCTTGTGACACGTTAATGGGAGGGAACCTTCTTGCATGACGTTGGTGAGGCTACGTGGCATCTCAAAGGGCCAAGAGGTGAGCGAATGCCACCACTTCTGTCATCCCAAGAGAGGTGCTGGGCAGGAGGAGCCCTCCTCCTCCTCCTGTTCCCACATGTTGAAGGGACACAGAGGCATCTCCTTCATGGAGGAGTCACTTCAGAGATGATCCATGCAGAAGCAGCTCCATCATGGGGGAAGAAATGGCAATGGTGGGAGCTGAGCCCTCACCACTGCTGGCATCGTGTCTGTTTTTCTACTTAAATGAATTAGAGACCAAGGAGCAGCAGGAGCATGAAGAGGATTAGCGCGCTGGCGACTCATAGGCATTTCTTCTTATGTCATGAAAAAACTGCTGCGTCTGAGCAAATATCTTTGTCTATTGTGTATAGACCTCAGATAAGTCCTGTTCTTGCATTCTTCCCAAGAAGTTGTTTTCTGGTCATCCAAAGTTTTAGCACTTGACAAGCTCTCCCGAGCACCTCGGGACCCGTGACTCACCCGGCGGTGGCACGGCGGCAGGGCTCCGTCGGGGTTACAGCTCTGCTCCCCGCTGGGGGCTCGGGGCAGTGGCACGTAAAACAGCTGCGGAACAGAAGCGGTGAGAAGGACACCGGTGTGCGTGGGGAACCGTAAAGAGCTGGTCTCATACTCCCTGTCCCTGTGGTAGGTGTTTCCCATAGCATCTCCTTAAATTGCACCGAGAGGAAGCTCGCCCAAATGCTCTGCGTTCAATCAGTGCATTTCATTCCTCTCCACCTCACCCCTCGCGGTATCAGCCACTTTTCACTTCCAGAGTTTCCCACCCGGTTCTTTGCTGCGCTCGCGCTGGAGAAGATCCTTGCACGCACCGAGGCCAAATGTTGCAAAACCTCTCATTTTTCATGAAGTTCATCTTTTCCTCTGCGAGCCCTAACACGCGCTGCCTTGCGGCAGCTGCTCGCTCCAGCTGGGCTGGCTGCGCGGGGACCCTGCAAAGCGCGCCGCTTCAGCCAGCACTGGCACCGCTACCTGGACGTGTCAGCCTCGCTGCAACAGTATTTAAACAATAACTAGGAAGGTAATTAAGATAAAAGTGTAAAAAAAAACCTATAAAAATCCCTTTTCTGGACGGTATGACTCGTTTGAACAGAATTTCTTACGTGGGAACACGAAAACTGACAAATGGGGATAATTTCATGAGCATGTAATTAAACCGTACAACTTATTATTGCTGGGAGTTGCTACGGCAAATAATTCATACAAATTCTGCAGGAATGTACGCCGATAACAGCAACACCCAGTGTTCTGCCCCAGTGGTGAGCAGAACAGAACTGGTGACTCTCGCTCACAGCGCGGAGCAGCCGGGTCGCTTCTGGTTTGCTTTCGCTGAAACGAAACATGACCTGCTTTTGGTTTTTTTCTAACATTCATATTTTGAGTGGCAATTTGGCATGTTCTGATTTAAAATTCAGTTTCAGAAGAATTTTTAAAATTGTTATTATTTTTGAGTAGTTGGCAGGGAACATTTCTGCTCCTTTCTCTTCCCTGGGAAGGGCTGCGAGATGTAACAAGACTCCTGAATATATTTTGACCAATCTGAAGGTCACTTTTCACTGAGCGAAGCTATTTGCAGAGCGATTTTAACTCATCTCTTTGCCTTAATTTTGTGCTTTACTTATGAATGCTTAGTTACTAGTGATAACTAGTGAGTTTATTTAGTATTTACTAAGTAATTGTTAATTAAGAGTACATAGATGTATATTTATTTACTTATTTGTTATATATTCTTGGTTTTATGTAGTTATTATTTAATTTGTTTTCTGACTTAGCTTTTCATTCAGTTACTTATTAATGTTTTGTTACCAACATCCAGTTATCAAAGACTCAGGCCGTGGGGGGGTGGCCAGCCCGTGCCTGCAGCCCTCGCCAGCCCCGCGGGCCTGGGGTGCCGGGGCAGACAGTGTGAGCCCGGAGCCCGGTTCACACTTCTAATTAAAGGCTTGACACTAAGCATCCCTAAAAAAAGCAACTGTAACAGCGCCTGCTAATGTAGCAGCTAAATGGGATTAGGAGTTAAACAGCAACTCACACTTTCTGAAAGGTTTATAGCTTCAAGTGTATTAATTATGACAAACTGATTATTTCCCAGCATCTCACAGCACTCGTAGGGAAGGGTATTTTGTGGCTTAAGCACACACATTCCTCTCACTTCCCTCAAGCTCTTTGCCTTAACATGTTCGGCATTCTGAAAATTTATCACTTCCAGCAGAGTTAGAAAGTGGTCTTTACTTTCACTTGTTCATTCTCTTCAGAAGTGTTGTTTTATATGAAAACAAATGGTCGCCTACCGAATAACAGCAGCCCTCTCCGACTTCGAGCTTCGCAGCCTCCTTTCCAGTTTCCCCCGTTTACCATTTACTTACATTCAGGGAGGGGTTTCTGCCCTGCCACTTCTATGCACAGCACAGACGGCAAAGGCAAAGGTTTCTTTTTTTTTTTTCCCGAACATTTAGACTGAAAAATTGAATTGGAAAAATGATGGGAAAAGAAGGGGCTTGACTGAATTTTGTTTGCTTTCTGCCCATCTAATAATGAAATGATCTAATTAAACCACATTAAGATAAGAATCAATACGGAACAGGAATAATTAAATCAGCAATTACAAAATGACACAATGTGACTCCTGCATTTCTTTCTGATGGTGCTCGGCGCGCTGGGCCAGCCGTAGCCCCTGCCGTGAGCAGCCGTGTGTACCCGAGGTGCTGAGACCCTCAGCCCCGGCCGGCTTTGCCCGTGGAAGGGCCGCTCCTGCACACACGGGGCGGTTTAACGTGCACAAGTACCCACGCGGCATCGGCTGGTGCACATGGCAAATGAACACCGCATTTATTTCAGTTTTGATGGTAAGTAGCTGTCGCGACCGCTCGCCAACGATTTCCAGTCTTTGTAATTTCCCTTTTCTCACCTTGCTTACAGACTTTCTCACGGCTCTTTCTCACCACTCTTGTGTTTTTCTCGGCAGTCTGAGCCCAGCCCCAGGATCCCCCAGGGGAGGAAGGTGAACCCCTTTGGAGGGGGTTAGCAGGGAGCGTCTCGGGCTCCTTCGTCCTTCCCTCCTCGCTGCAGCCCAGCTCTGACCCTCCCAGGCCACGGGACATGTCAGGGTGGCCGCAGCCCCATCCCATCGGCGTGTGCGCTTGTGTAAACCTCCCTCTGCACAAGGGATCTTTCTGAGATCTTTCTGCAAAAAGCTGTTTTAGAAACACTGGTTTGCTGTGTTTCCAAAATTAAACACGCTGCAGTGTGCCCGCGGCAGCTGCTGCGCGATGCTGCCAGCCAGGGCTGGCGGCGGGGACGTGGGGGGCACAGGAGGGCTCTCATGATGCTGTGGGCTCCGGCAGCCCTTGCTCTGCACTCGTGCCCCCAGCCAGGAGCTGGGGAGCCCTGGACGCACCATTCTGGGGCTCACGGCCACAGGAGTGCCACCCATGGGGTGACCTGACGCATGGGTGGGGGTGAGGAAACCTCATGGGGAGATGCTCCATCCTGGGTGGATGGGCCCATCTGTGCGGGTGGGGTGGGCAGGACCGGCTGGGGCTGCGTGGAGACAGCCCGGTGCTTGTTTGACCTAGTCATACCCGGGCGTTTTGTCATTTGCATGTAAGACACAAAAAGTGCTCCCTCGGCTCCTGCCGAGTCAGGGATGTCCCTCTGCACGGCCCCAGATACCAGCTCGGCACACAAGGGCTCACGGGGCTGCCTGAGCATCTCCACTGGGAGGGAGGTCCCGGCTCACCAGCCCCGGGGAGAATTGGTACCTTTGCCAGGCCTCAGCCACCCCCCTCTCCTGCTTGCAGCAGAGTTATAGTTTGAGATAAAAACATGTTTATTCTACAAAAATTTGTCAAGTTGGAGCAGACTGACTGGGTTTAACGTTGCTTTTCGTGCAGCCCAGAGTATCCACACTTTGACTTTCCTAAAGCTCACAGGAAAAAAAGACACACACCCCCACCCCCCCACCCCATTCCCATGACCACCACCGGAGGGGCAGGGGGGTCCAGGGCTGGCAGCTCCGTCTGCCTGAGCTGTCAGCTTCCAACCTTTTCCGTGGTCTAGTCCAGACGTGGTGCCATGAATCACACCATGCGAACACAAATGCCACCACCTGGGGACACAAATCTCCCTCCCCAGCAACTGAACTGGAAGTGGGTATTTAGACCCCCGTGCGCCATGCCCCGTTTCCACAGGCCAGTTCAGGATGCCATATGGCAAAATATGGCCATAATAATCCAGGCTGCTGCTCTGTTAGGAAGCAAAATAGCCTCTTGCAACACAGCAGTGGCATTTCAATCTTCCCGAGGCACGCTGGCACAAAATGCTCAGGAAAAGCAGCGTCGGCCTCTTGCCAGAGCAAGCCAACGCGCAGCCACTGAGTCAGGAGACGCTCTGCACCCGCTGCTCTGCTCGCTGCAGAGCAATAATTCAAATTCTGCTTCTGGCTGTCACCTTTCTCCAGGAGGCCTCTTGCGGGACGCCCTCTCCGACCCCCCTCGCCAGCTGCAGCCTGGCTCTCCCCCGCTCCCCATCACCCCTCCGGCAGCCCCCGCGGCGTCCTCCAGCCTGGCGCCCGCCCTGCATTGGCACAGCGGCACCAGGGCAGGACACCGGTACGGGACTGCCGCTAGAAGCTCAGCTGGCTGATGGGGGGGTGTGTCACCACCTATCAGTTATAAACCCCAAAAGTCAGTCACGGGGAGGTGGGGTGAAGAAGCCTGCAATAAACCACCTTGTGACCTTCCACGGGGACCAAGCCATTTTGGGTAAAATGCTGCCAAAGCCTGCAGTTTTCCACGGGAGCGTTATTCCGCTGTGAAGTTTGCTGCCAGCTCCTTTAATTGATTGCCAGTGTCCATTGTTGCCAACCATCCACTAGATTATTCAAAGGAATAATTTTCAGAATATGACTGTTTCTGTGCTGTGTATTAATCATTTACTATTCATTATTTCTGAACTGTGACTGACCACCTAAATTGAGTGCCCTATTTCTGTTCTTCAATTAGGTAATTGAAATGCTCTTTAAATCAGAGTAATTAGCAGTATGACTTTTCAGCTGAATTATTATTTACCCTAAATTAATGGAAAATTCTGAGACTTGTGAGCTATTACGCCCATTACTTGGCAGTGATCTGAATTCTGTCAGATAAAGAGTGGTATGAATTTGTGAATCATCTTGAGCAAACCTGACAGCTTCTATTTGTAAAAATATTAACAATTCTGTTTTTTGATAATTCAGCCGACTCTAACATTTCAGAATATTTCAAATGTAATTTGTAACCAACAAGGCATATTAGTTACAGAAGCCACGAGTTTGGTGTCAGCATACTAATGTCGGCTCTTCAAGATGGTGGAAATAACTAATTTTCATGCCTTCGGAGTGCCGCTTTAGTCAGTACACCGGCAAGCCAGTAGCTGATCAAATGAACCGATACGTATGCTGTGAGTGCTCTTTGGAATGCCTCCGTGCATTTGTTTTGATAGTTTTTGCTCCTATTTTGTGTTCACATTGTGAATGTTTTTTCAGCAAATGATTTAACCAGCCTTAGACTATTAAGCTTCTTTACTGAGAAAGAGATCATTTAAATTTGCAGTTATAAATATTCACACTGCAAATGAAACTACGTACCTTCAGCTAAAAAGGAACATAATGTAAGGCCCACGGTGAATAGTTACAAAAATGGAGCTTTTTGTTCCTAAATTATATGCGGGTCCTGATTCGGCGTATATTATAAAAAAATGTTTCACTTTAAGCGTATACATATCACCGTTGGGCCTCGGCGGCATGAGCCGTGTATTTCAAGTGAGCACCAAGCCAACCCCCCGTCCCCAGCCCCTCTGTCCTGCAAACGCTGCCCACAAGCTGCTTCACGTTAGGGTCTTCGAGCGAATTTGCTGCCTCTTGCGTACTCGGAATAAAGAATCTTATATAATAAACTGCCTCCTCTCATCCCCGTCTTTGTGCTGGCCGTGGCACTGCTCTAGTCCTGTGGAGAGCAACAGGTTTGCCAGACCTCAGATTTCTCTTCGAGAGCCTTTCTGAGGTCTCCCTTTGAGAGCTTTCTGGCAGCCGGGGAGCGAGGAGCAAGGAGGGCGACGTGCAGCTGGGTCCCGCGGAAGCCGAGCCTTGGCTCTGCTGCAGTGTCCCCCGCTGGGGCCGCAGGCTCCTGGGAAGCTTGCCTTGCTCCTTGGACTGTGTCAGCACTAGGCTGAAACAAAGAATACGATTTGAAGATTTCGTTATTCGTGTTGTTACTATCACTACTATTAATTATCTGTTTATGGAAAGCACAGAGCCGCCTCTGAAGTTTATCTGTGTTATGCAACAGCCCGATCTCCCTCTCTCTCCCTTGCTCTCTTGTTTTTAGCTGCATAGCATGATAAGAAAGCACTGTAGAGATTGGCTATTCCTATTTTATATTCAGAACATAAGGCTTTGCAAAAGGAAATGTCTCGATGTATCTGCTATTTTATTTTTAATGAAAACATTTCTCGCACTGAAAAAAAAAGAGGTCACTGCACATCTCTTAGAGTACAAATTATTGCATAGGCACAGAAGATGGAAAAACACTAAGGACGGCGTTGGAGCACTAAATTCCCCACTGAACGGCACTTTTATAACATGCAAATAAAGCAAAACCAAGTCGTGGGGTTAGGAGCACACAAAAATATTATCCCTGGAGCAATACCACTCCCCTGAGACGGTGAACCGAAAAGCACAAGACGAGACGGTTTCTTTCTGAAAAAGCTTTGTAGAGGAGTGAAAAAATCACTCACGGACAAAGGACTGAAGGCTCTGATATACCAAATATCTTCCCCCTAAGGGCCTGAGTGCAATGACTGAAAAAAAGAGGCATCTCCGGAGCAGAGAAAGAATGGTTGCTGCTCTCTTGGGAGACCCTCAGGAGGTCATTTGCTCCTGCATTGAATTACTGCCTTTCCTCGCTGCTGCTTGGTTGAACCTCTTCCCTTTCTAAAAAATCTTGAAAGAATGAAAAATGGTGATTCTTTTTTTTAATTATTATTATTTTTTCAAATTTCTTTACACCTGAAGGAAAGAAACAGCTTTATGTGCAGCGAAAATGTAATGCAATTTGCAAGTATTAATTTCAAGTTTGTCCTAGCATCCTGGTTCACGGGAGCACGCGCCACGGGGCGAGCGTGCTGAACGCGCTAACGAGGGCATCCAGGCGCCGAGAATAAAACGTCGGCAGAGCACGACCTTTTCTTGTTATCGTGGATTAGTATTTTCCATGTGCCTGTTGGTGTCACTCTGCGTCGAATAAAGCTCTGGGTATTCCTTTAACAGTCGCCTCCATTACTGCGCATTCCTCACCGCAGCAATAATGAGGTTTGATTGCTGCCACACCGAGGACTGCGGCAGAAGTCTGGGGGCAGAGGTGTCATCTGCGCAGCTCCCATGTCCCCTCCTAAGCGTCCCGTAGGCTTCGCTTTCGCAGAGCCAAGTGGGAGGAGGTGCAGCCCAGGTGCGGGGTGGCAGCAGGGTCTCGAGGCTCAGCCCTGGCCTCGGGGCTGAGCCCACGAGGCTGGCGGGGAGAGGGACGGCGAGCCACGCGAGGAGGAGGGACGCTATCCCAGGAGCTACGACCAAGGAGACGTGGCAGGCAATGGGCCACATCCCCTCCCGCGTGGGCAGCGGTGCGGGGTGTGCTGTCCCCGAGCCACCGTCCCCTGCTCTTCCCTCTCCCCCGCTGAAGGCTGCGGCTGAGCACCCGTGGGACATCCAGCGCTTTCCCTTTAGCTCTTGTAAATGTGGCGGGTTTTGCACAACAGGGGTATAAGAAGCACTGTATTAAACTAAATTTTTTTATTTAGGTTCCTTGCATGACAGATGGATGGGTAGAAAGACTTCTGGCAAGGTTCATAAATCTCCTTCCTGAGCTATTAATCAACCCCAAATTGCACAGCTAAAGCTGTTCCTAAGCAAAGGCAGAGGACGGGGGGTACTCGCAGCCTGGGTTTGCTGGGGAGGTGACGCTCCCTACGACCCGTCGGGAGCTCCTGCACCCACCTGCAACGCACAGCAGCCGAGCGGCGAGCCAAGGCGAGCGGCAACGAGGGCTGACCGGGGGGAGAGGGGTCCTGCCTGGCAGTCAGTGGGACGCGGGGGATGTGTCCGAGGGCCGGCTCCCAGCTCCGGGCTTGCACCCTGCACCCCCAGCCCTTCTTCTGGGGCCGATGCGTCCCTTCATCGACCACTGGCAGCAGATTTGGTGGGGCTCGCTACCGCTGGGGGTTACTCATGGGTTAAATGAAAGGTTGTCCTTGTGCTTTTTTTCATGGAGGGGAGAGTCAGGACGGGAGTTTCAAGGAGCAGCTCCGCTGCCGAGATGCAGTGGTCTCCGCTCGCTCCTGCTGGCGTACCCAGCCCATCCTCGGGAGCGGGAATCAACAGGTTTGTTCTTCTGAGTGCTAAAACTCAGCACTTTCTGTCTCAAGGCTGTCTAGCTCGTCAGTAGAGCTGGAGTGACTTTCATGCTGAAGTGCCTTTTCTAGTAAGCTAAGTGGCTCAGAAAAAGTATAACAACCCTGTTCGTGCCTGGCTATGACTGCCACGTTTCTTTGAAGCTGCCCGTGTATTTTCATTAAATATCTTTCCTTTTTCCACATAATTTTTTTGGGAAACAAACATATCGCAGCTTTCTATTGTAAAGATCTTTTATTAAACCTTCTGCCTGTGTTTTTATAAACGCCTGTGCTTGGGCAGGGTTTCTTGCTGAAGCTTGCATCTAGCGCATTGGCATGTGATGGGGGATAATCGGCCACTTCGGTCTCGCTTTGGGTGCGCTTGTCCTTTCAAAAAGTGGCCAAAGGCACAGCTGTTGTTGGCCGAATCGGGCCAGGCTCTTCGAACGGGGCTCGCTGGGTGAGGAGCCAGGAAAGAGCAAAGCTTGTGGTGTTGCTAAACAGATGGGCTCCTCCGCACCAGCCTGAGCTCGCTCGGGGCACGCGGCATCGCTCCAAGCCCCGGTCCCAGGGTGGAGGGGATAACTTCAATGTTACAAAAAAAACCAAAAAGAAATCTTGGACATCGAGTACTTCACAAACGATTCACAAATCAAATTTTAATTCACATGGTCCCTTCAGTGTAAAACCTCTCCTGCGTGCTAGAGGCTGCAACGCATCAACAGAAACTGCGGTTCAGCTGCAGCAATCAATGCTTCGGGCACAGCGAGCTTTGGAATTCAGATGTTTGAAAGCATCAAGTAACAGGATCATGTTAAATATATCCTGTGCCATATTCATGCAGCACATGCATGTGAGGGGCATGGGAGGCAATGGATAATTTTAAAGTACTGTGTCATCCCATCAGACTCTTTTCGCTTCGCCAGAATAAATGTACATTAAAAGATAAAGAAGGCTTTGTGCCCTGTAAAAAGCAAAATCTGATTTAACTGCTTTTTTGGGTAAGATATTTTTCATTTTACATTTCCTATCTCAGACTTAATTATTTTATGTGGCTTGCCCCTGCTGCTGCCCTTGTACTCGGCTGTGACCGGAGGCCCGTGCTGTCCTGACTCAGCTGCTCTTTGTCAGGGGTGCTCTTAGTCTTGTCATGCTTTTCCTGGGTCACCCACGCACTAAATATACCCCTTCAATCGAGCCAAATTCCCTGAAGTATCATCTCCTGTGTACACGTAGAACATGAGACGCTACCCTGTCGAAATTCCCACGGAACACTTGAATTTAAGGCAGCCTTTGTCCAGTGTCCAACTGGAGTATTTGGCGCCCTGAGCAGGATGCAGCGATGCTGAGAGCGAAGGCGGTTGGTAGGTGGTGCTTTCGTTGCCTGTTTCTGTGGGCTGGAAAGCATTTCCTTTCGGTGAAAAATGAGAAAAACCCAGGCAGGACTTTTGTAATATTTGAAAGTTGTCTACTTCATTTTAACAAGTTACCGCTATAGACCTATATCTCTGCCTTTTAACTTGATATATGTCTTAAGAAAGCCGGCGGCTCTGTGCGGAGAAGACCACCAATTCCCCCGTAGCCCAGCAAACATCTGCTGAGTCCTTCTGGCAAGCCCTGCTCTCTGTGATCTGCTTGTGGGCTCAGCGCCCACCGGCAATGATTCCTACCTGCATCGCTCCGCACAAAAACCCAGACCTGGTTCATTTTTTCCCAGGTTCATTTTTTTCTGTGATAGTTGTGGGTTTTTTTTAAGATTTCTTATGGACTTCATATACTGGTAGCGTAAGGGAAACCAGAAAAATACCTTTATTATCAGGTGTTTTCACACACACATGCATCTTCCAGCTCCACACACCACTGGAAAAGGCAGAGAGAGCAAGGTGCGCTGTTTCAGAAGTGCTTGCATGTAAGAAATTATACCCTGACTGATCCCCTGGTGCCTCTGTTCTTTTCCCTCAGCCATTTTACAGAGAGATACACCAGCGCACAGCCCAGGCCAGCCACTCGAGGCCATGACAGAGCACAGTATTTGAAAGGCCATGACTATTTTAATGCAGCTTTGTGGAAGCAATCTTAAAACGGTGACATTAAAAATTTTGAATACATTGAACAGGTATTTGCAGTTGCTGTTCTTATGTTGTCAGGAAAAATTAAGCCAGACCAACTTTAATTCCCCACAGCTCATTACGTGTGCCAAGACGTGAAGGCGTTTTACTTTTGGCAGATATTTAGGTGGAAGATTTCTGTGCGTGCCCTGAACGAGCGGCATCAGTAAGGCCTGGGACCCCCTCCTCGTCGCAGAAAAGCACGTTACAGCTCATCACGGAGCTGCCGCCGGGGAGAAGGTGCTGCTGCCGTGGCTGCAGGAAGAGCTGCATCACCCTAGGAGCGGCACGGCGGGGTCGGGGGCTTCTCGCCTGCCCTGGGGAGCGGCAGAGCTGCGTTGGACCTGTATTGGCAGTGGACGGGGCGGGCGAGTCCCTGCAGCGCCCTGTGGGTTTATTCTGTGGAGTTTTGCCCTGTGAACAGCCTAAAATTTTAATGCCAGCACGTGTTTATGCAGAGGACGAGGTCCGTGGCCAGAGGTAATTGTTGCTACAGCGCTGTGTAAAACTTCCCACTGAAATTTGTAAATGTACCAAAACTCCGTAAGTTCAATACCTAATTTTGTCTTGATGGCCGTATCTGTACGTACATTTTATTTTTCATTTAAATAACGTTTAAATGAAGCATCACATCTGTTTTCACACATCAGTGTTTCTTTTTATTCTCACTTGGCTAGGCCCTGCTTTTGCACAGAAACTACAAGTGCAGCTTGGACCCCTTCTGAGACTGAGACTAACACCCCAAACTGATGCATGTGTCATCCCATGTCAGCCTGCCTGTGGTGGCTGGGAGCTGGGACTTAGAGAGATAAGCTTGTTTTAAGGACTGAGAAATACAGCTTGTATAAAGCTTGGCAAAATTATTATATCACTAAATTCCATCTAGTTCCCTTTCCACTGTTCCCAGTCACCCTTCGGCTGCACCTCTGGATCCAGACAGAGAGTCCCAGAAATTAAATACACTTATATTTTTTTCAATTACGGTTGATGCTGTTGGCTTGATGGATATGAAATAGGATCTTGATAATAGATAAAAATATTAATAATTCCTTTTGGTTAATTGAAAATGTTATTTTCATTAAAATAGAGCACTTTAAAATGTCTGTCCTACAGGGACATTTATGCATTAGCTTTTTCCCCATGGGAGGCCTGTCTTTGCTGCCAGGAGTTTCTTCCTCCTCAGTCTTACACTGGCTTGAGCGTATTTTTATATGTTTTATAAGACAGTATGCTAACACGCTCTTTCCTCAGTGGGACCCAGCTGAAGCATGACTTTCTTCCCCCTTTAGCTATTAGTTAAAGCACAACACCCTCCCAGCCAGGCAGCATAAAGAGCCGATGGTTTTTTATTAGGTTTGTTAGGTGTTGCCACGTGCAGCATTTACAAAGTTAAGCTAAAACAAGCTAGGTAGCAGCCACCTGGCCACGATGCAATAGCTGCCACAGATAAAATAAGCTAAAAACAGCTCAGGACGAGACAAGCCCAGACAAATCCTAACACCTGGCACTGTCAAGTCGCTAAAAAGCCAAAGGCATTTTGTCAGCAATGGCAAAAAATATATTTACTGGGCTTTACTTGATTCTGTGCAAGTAAAAGGCAGCTTTTCTTGCGCCCCCCTCCACCCCGTCAGGTGGCTGGCTGTCGGCTCTCGCGCTGATCTGTCACAGCCTGAGTCTGGCACAGAAGCCTTTACGTGAGTGAGGCAACCCCGGTCTGGTGGCTGACTCTCCCGACTGCAAACCCCTTCCCGCCTGCCTCCCGAAGCGCCGCGGGAGGCGATGCCCTCAGGGAGCACCGAGCCAGGCTGGCGTCACGGCCGCGGGGTTGCGATGGCTTAGTGAGCGACAGCAGCGGCCGGAGAGGGCAGCGGGGGCGTGTTTGGAAGGGTTACGCCAACTTCCTCTTCTAGAAAGTGGGATTCTGCAAAGACACAAAATTTAGACATTAATTTTACAGGAGAGGGGGAAGGAAAAGGCTGCTCAATTCCTGACACGCCTGACTTGCGGAGACACTTTCTGCCTGAGCTGCGTTTCAGGAGCGGGGCGCTTACTAGGCTGGGCTGTCGGTAACCAGAGCGATGGAGAAGCGGGATAAATGCGAACACATCATTTCCCTGCCGGTGTGCTCACCTCTTGTTTCGATTGGCATAAAGAGAAAGACTAAAGTGTTGTTCTGAATAAAGCTGACTGTGGATTTAGACTACACAGATCATTGATATTGTAAATTAGTGACAAACAACCAAAATTAGGAAGCAAAGATATGTTAATGGCAGGCAAAAATACTGAGAAGTGGAACTGCAAAGCAATATAAACAAATTATAGTCTTCAGATACCAAAAAGAAATACAATCGGACAAAAATTTTACCAGATGGTGAAGTCTAGCATCACTTACTGGAGGTATTCAAAGAAGGAATAGTTAATGATCATAAAGATAGTGGATAAGAATTTTAGTTGATGCTAGATGAGGATTTTTATGAGAAAGCATTATGTACCAGACTTCGGAAGAAGCAGATGTTTTAGTGAAAAATATAAATGTAAACTGGAGCAGATTTAATTTGTGAAAGAAAAAAAATTAAGCCAGTTCAGGTTTCAGCCCAAATTGGACTAAAACCCTGAACCATAAAAACAATTCCTGTGTCATGGACTTTTCTAGGCAGACAAACCGGCTCCAGAGTGTCAAAATGAGGACCATTAAATCCAGTCCTCTGGTATCGAAGGCCTTTGCATTGTGTAATCGCTGCCTTTAGCTGATCAGTCCCTCTCAAAACCTCAACTTTTCCCCACCATGACAAGAAATTCTCACATTTTCCTGCTGTTGCCTTGAAAACTTTCTGCTTCCAGCCCAGATTTCCTGATGGAAACGTGGAGCACATCGGGGATAAACTATGCGGAGCTGTTGTACAGTGAAAGTTTACTAGACATCTAATTTTTAGACCAAAGTAATTTGGATTTAAAGGCTTGCCGTGTTTTGACCGAACTTAGCTTCCTGCCATAATTCCCAAACACGTCTGCTTGGGATATTCAATGCAGAAAGGAAATAAGAAATTTTTCAAAACACCGTTGCTAGACTTCAAACTAAGTGCTTTTAGTGGACCATAACAGCGCAAAGAAAAGGTAAAGACGTAAATTGCAATAGAAAGAGTAACAACATTTTTTTTCTGAGGTTCCACGCCGAGCAATAGAACTGCCGGCAAAAAAGTCAAGCATCTTTTATTTACACTTAAGAAACAAAACAGTGAAAATGTTCCTTTCCATTGTGCTCCGGATCCCGTGGCCCAGGAGGCACCGGTGCAGGGAACAGGTCAGGGAGGGAGGAGGTATTTCCACGGCCAGAGCTGGGAAGGAACGGTCAGCTAAAAGCTGAGATTGAAACGGCACAAGGAAAGCTTCAGAGAAGACGATGAGTACCGGGGTCAGGCTCGGCCCCACGCACCGCTTGCTATGGGCCGGGAGCACCGCCCGGTGCCGACGCCTCCGCTCACGCGTGTGCCGCGGGCCTTGGCAGGCGTTGGCAGGCCTTGGCAGGCGTTGGCAGGCCTTGACAGGCCTTGGCAGGCCTTGGCAGGCGTTGGCAGGCCTTGGCAGGCGTTGGCAGGCAGGTTGGCTCCGGGCAGCGAAGGCGGGACGGGCCACGGGGTGGCTATGCTGCCGCAGCCTCCGCCGGTCGGTGCTGGTGCTGCTGGTCCCGCTGCCGCAGACCGGCGTCAGCATCTTTCTCTTTGGGCTTCCTGGGAAGGAAGCCTTGCTTAAGTTACAGCCCTTTTCTTACAAGGGGTTTAATTATATTCTACGTTTCCCTTCTTCCACTGAATACCACTCCTGTACAACCTCTTTAAAGTTTGATACGTGCTACGTTTTGACAGCTAATGTATTGGCCTTACCCAGAGAGCTGTTCCTGAATGCATATTCATATTAAGTATTCAAGCTCAGGAGCCAACAAACACCAAAGTTAATGTCACACGAGCTCCTCAACCTTGCCCGGTTGCATGGCGTCGGGTGATGATGCCGTCCTCTGTAAACTGACACATGGGCCTGAGAAATCCTCTACAGAGTCACGTACGCAGGCAGAATGGAGGCACGGCACGATGCGCTGTGCTTTGCGTAGCTGCGTGTGCAGCCAGCTGCCTTTATTGCCTACAGATTTATAGCATGAAGCCTGTCATGGAGAAATGATGGAGCAGAGAGGATTTTCATTTTTACCCGGCACTGGCCTGATTCTCCCACAAAAGTCAGCTTAAAACCTGCTTCACTCTGGTGGAAGCACACTTAGGGCAGTAATGCCTCTCTGGCCAATTTCTTAAGTCTGAAACAGATGTAAAAGAAGGAAAAAAGCCCCGTGCAATGGAAGAGCCATGTTACAGGCCACAGCACCGTCCTACTTCAGTCATCAGCACCGAACATCATGAGCCCTGCCACCACATGTAGCATCTGCTTAATCGGTCTCGTTAAAAGTATGGCTCTTTTCTGGAGGAAAAAGGAGCTAGTGCCACGGCAAGGTCCGTTTGCGTTGCAGAACTCTCTTGTAAAGGCAGTCATTTTCACGAGCTCCTATCTCGATGTATTCTGCTCAAAGTCAGGGAAATATTAGAGTTACACTCAGAAAGTCTCTGTAGCACACAGAGAAGAACTGCAATGAGACAGGGCTGTAGAGAAGAGAGAAAAAAAAATGATGTACAAGGGGAACTGTAAAATGATTTCTACAATTTACAACCTGCAGAAGCAATAAAGGACCCTGTTCTGCCACCACGTATGTAATGTATGTGCTATGTATTCTCATAAACTATGTGGCTGCAGTACTTTGCATAGCCTTTTTGTATAATGAAGATGGAAATGGGTTTTGCCGTTCCAGCACCAGTGAGCTTCCCCGGGAGCGCAGAAGGCAGCGGGAGGGAAGGGCATGGCGGGGATGTGCTGGGGGTTGGGGCCCACCTCAGAGAAACGACTCGCAGCACGGGACACCTCCCAGAAGCAAGGGGGGAAGCACGGACCAGCCTGTGCTCACACTATCCTCGCTCCACCTGCTCCACATCCATGTGCTCACACGTCCCGTGGCCCCTTCGGCGCCGTGCAGGCTTTCACAAGAAATGCCGGAGGCATGGAAGGGGACCCTTATGGACTGTGGCTGAATGTTTTGATCCATGACCAGTCATGGCTCCTGTATGATAATGTCCTTCCCCAGGAGGCTGCAGACTCACCCTCTCTACGGCTCTGGGGTGGCTCTCCATCCCCTCCCCACTTCTGTCCCGTAGCCGCAGAGCTTTAACTGGCATGAGAAGGAGCTAGTCCTGCTGCAGCTCAAGACAACGATCACCTTGGCCGGCGGCGGGTATCTCTTTGGCGCTATGAGCATTGGATGGGGGTGGTGACCCTTCCCGTCCATTTGGCCCATGGAGCGGAGCGTGCGGCCCCGCTTGTCTCTGGAGACACACAAAGGCAGGATTTGGCATTCATGAGAAATTGAGTCTTGTTTTGAAAAATGTTAGATCAGCTCAAAGCAAGCATCATTTACCTGGCAGCGTAAGAATGACCGTACCAGCTCAGAGCAAGGGTACGTCTCCCCCCGTATGCTCTCTTAGAGGGCAGCCAATTGCTAACGCCTAGAAAAGAGCAATAATAGTGCAAGGATATTTGACTGCATAGAGTTGTTCCCCAAAGTATGTTATGAACCAGAAATTTTAATATAAAGTCCTGGAAAAGCTGATGTTTGAAGTTTCCTACATGCCACATGCTCCAGCTCACTGAACCTGGCTCACTGAAACTACTGGTCTTCTGAGATTTTTTTAGAGAATCTCATTTCTGCTATACCACAGGAAAAACTGTTCATAAAGGATTTTTTCCCGATTTGTTTCTGGTCTTCTGGTCTCCTGGATCCTTGCCAAACAACCTAAGTCCACAGCAGCGTAGTGCTGCTGGTCTGGATCTGTGGGTCTTGAAAGCGCTGTTGACCGAATACTCTGACAGGAACTGCAAAAACATACGTCCTGCTTTTTATTTGTTTGTGAAGATCTGATGTTTTTCTGCAAAAGAAGCTCCTGCCGTCATGTCCGTCCTGTCTATCGATGCACCTGCGCTGTGAGCATGCAGAAGCAGGAGCTCCACCCGTGCAAGCTTTGGATGCTGCCTCTGACACCGGGACAGACGGGACGTCCTCGGCCACCAGTGGCACCCTCGCGGGCTCCAGCCTTGCCACCCCACAGTCCTAACTGGGATGTGGCAGCTGGAAGAGCCCTACTCCTATAAGGTTACCTTTGGGCTTTCTTTCGTCACCTTTCACCACATTTCCAGGATCTGAGTATTTCCTGGGGAAAAAGAGATGAGGTTTTCACATTCTCCAGGCACACTTCGGCTGCAGTTAAACAACCAGACATTGTGAATCGAAGGGAAGGCATGCACTGCCTGCCTTATTAATTTGCAGGGGAAAGGAAAAGGTTAATTTAAAAGAATGAAAAAAAAAAAATAGAAATGACTCATTCTCAAGCTGAAAAAAGAAAGGGAACAGGAAGAATTTTGGCATTTATGACTCTTGTTGTCATAGAAACTGAACTTGATATTTCCATAGAGCCATCCGTAGAGGTAACAAATACTGTACTTTATAGCAGTGATGAATTAAGATCAACTTAAGATTTCCAATACATTGTCAAGCAGATCAAATACCGGTTTATTTTGTATTGCCAAGTTGTTATCAGAGTCCTTAAAAACCATTGCTGATATATTTAAATGAAACCTCTCTGGTATTTGCAGGCTATTATAAGAATTTAGAGCGGCTGGGGGAGAAACGTTACAATAGCCTAGGAAAAGTTCCCAAATTTCCATCGGAAAAGAGCGCGTCTCACGGGACACGTGGCTTGTTTGCCGTCGCACCACCTCCTCTGGCACCTACAGCAATGCTCCGCATCGCAAACAGTCCTGTGCAGTTCCGTGGGCCGCGTCTGAGACCGCAATGAAAGGGGGACCCCGCGCGAGGGGACCCACCCGTTGTCCGGACCCCACAGCTCAGGACCTGCTGGCTTCTCTCACCTTCTGTATTCGGTCTTTTGGCAGCTGATACGACAAACATTGCTTGGATTTCTCAAATTCTAGTTACCCGAGTAGGCCTATTAACAGTATGCGGGTGTCACAGCCAGGACCTGGGGGTGTCAGCTGGTTTAGCCACTGTGTAGCTGAAACCATCAAAGTCATGTATTAAAGGAATATTTCAACCATTCTGAGCGTGAACCATTACCTCCCACGTAGTTACGGCTGCAGGACTCCTCTGAACACGGTTCTGCTTCAAAGCAAGCTCTTCTTTAAAAAAAAAAAAAAAGAATCAAATTTTATTTTAAAAATTCCAGTAATGGATAACTTATCACAATTCTTTGTACATTATTCCTCATTATTTTAATATACAAGCAAGCAAATGGCCTTTATCCTGCAAACTCCAAACTATTTTTAACAAGGATATATTTAGTTTCGTTTCCCATCTGGGTATTCTTTGCCCTTTATTAATTAGGTTGGAGAATCCTCTGTCAAAATCAGGTGCCACCTGTTGTTAAAATTTGGAAATTGTGATCAAGATAGCCCTTTACCTTTTCTTTGGTAAGTAAAATGTTGACTTCCTAGGCAGTCTTTCATCTCAGATCTATTTTTCTTTCTTTTTTTGTTGTTGCTGTTCTCACGATTCTCAGAACCTTCTGCCTTCACATTTTTTAACGCGATCATGGCAGACCCGGGCGGTGCGTTTCAGCACTGCTTGTATTAAGGCAAAGCAGATGGAAAGAAGAACGCGGTACACCTACACAATATTTCTGAAATTATATAGTTAATGCTGCCTAGACTGGCCTCTGCCCATGGTCAGTAGTGCCTGCTTGGGTGTCTGCTGAGCCAGTAATCCCCTGCCTCTTCGTCTCGCAGAATGACTTCCCCGTGGTGTTGACTTTGGTGCTGCCGCCGCCTTTCCTCATTGCTGCGGCAGCTCGTCTCACTCTTGCAGGCGCTCACTGCTTGCGAGTGAGGACGCAGAAACAGCAGCAAGACGTGGAAGTAATCGTCTCTGTGCTAACGGGGCAAGTCATCTGACAAACCAGCATGCCCTGACCTCCGGAGGCTGCGGGTATTGACAGGGCAACCACACGCCTGCTTTGCAGAGGTGCTTCTGCCACTTGATTTCAATAGGGGTGGAAACGGGCGGTTGTTAGTCTGGCTGGGAAGAGTGAGTGGAGCCTCTGTTCTTCCTGCCAGCAGTTAGAACAGCTGAATTATGAATGAAGATAGTTACCTGCTTCCTAGGCTCTTTTATTTAGCTAATATATTAAAAGATTGGAAAGAAAATTTATATGGGATACGATGAAAGGAAAAAGACCAGTACAGGGAATGTGAAATGACACAGGGATATCTTGTGGGCACTAACGAAGTCACATCAAAGCCTCAGGGGAGATAATGCACTGTTCTAGGCACGATAACTCTTTGTCCCAAACGTACCCTGCTGAGGATGCTTTGCCGTCCTCCCCCCCATTTAAGAGTGCATACGAACGAGGTGAAGAGGCAGCGGTCTGGGCAAAAAGTCCAGAAAATGGTCCTCATTGCCATGAGCATTTAACAGTTGGAACCCGTACCTTTGGAAGTACCTGGCTCCTTTATTTTTCATTCTCACTTGGTGGAGCTTTTGCAGCACTCTTTTGCAACTCTGCACTCCATATATCCTTCTGGTAGATGGGGAGAAGAAATCTCAGTATTCTCATTTGTCCCCAGTACAGTTTAAGGAAAGGGTAAGAGGCTTTTCAGAAGTTTACCAGAAATCATTGAAGCCAGATAATAATCAGCCTCACCTTTTGTGGAAAGCCACGGTGCTGCTCCTCCGAGTGCTGTGCTCCCTTCTCGCGCGGGAGGAGGTCAGTAAATCATGCCACCATCAAGAGTGGAACTAAACAGATGAGAAGCTAAAGACTGCAGCGAGCGTGACAGTGCCGGTGAAATATTCCATATATTCAGCTTTCTAGAGCCTGAAAATACCTACAGGATTTTCTTAGAGACCTAAATTATGTTATGTGATCAGCCACCACGTTACTATTCTGCTTTGATCGCTCCATCAGTTGCCATGTTGCTGCTAAGAGCCCTGACCCAATGCACAGGACTTGTTTATGATTTATGTAAAACACGTAGGTTTATACGCTGCTAATTCCATGGCTTACTGACCTACGTAGCTTTTGGAAGTGCTGCGGCTCTGATTCCTCCTCTATCCTCACAGCGCGCATATATCCTGCCCATTTACACACTGCCCAGTTGCATATTTTCTTGAAAAATTATTTCTACATTTTTCATAGAACATGAACCACGGAGCTGGAGAGAAATATGTGATGCTGAAGTGCTAATATATTTCCATGTCTTGGTTTTAAGAGTGCATTTCCCAGAGAATACAGAGGCAATTGTTAATGTCATGTCTGATTTCCTTTCCAGAGATGGAAGACGGACAAAGATTTACTAGAAGTATTCTTTTCCGTGCCAAGAGAATGGATACACATTAGTAAGTTGACAGAAAAGATGAATCCTCTTGTGCCACTGCTGCTGTCCACTCTCCAGCCTTCCTTTATAATTAATTAGCTGTCAGATCTGCTAAAACTCAAATAACAGATTACCGGGATTCAAGGCAAATTGGCCCTGAAATTAAGACTCGAGTTGGTCTTCTTCCTGACCTTGCAACTCTTGTTATTGATTTTGGGTAATTTCCACCTGTTTAGGAGAAACAAGAATAAGGTAGCAGTAACAAAGAAGCTTCTTAAGAGTCTTTCTGTGAGTTGTTCTATGATTTCAAGGACATGGTACTTAGGGCTGTGAGCTCTCTTCGCTACTTAAGTACCTTAATTTAACTGATATATTTACTGCTCATCTGTTTCTAAGCTTCAAACTGAAAATAAGGACCTAGATCGATTGTTTGTCCCTACAATAATTCACAGAGTAAAATGTAATTTGAATAACCTAACTGAATTAATAAAAGTACTGAATTGCATAGCTTGGCTCAATTTCTAAGACCTTATTAAACCTGAAAACAACTATGGAAAAAATACCTCTGATTTAGGTGAATGGTTACAGTAACTGGCATAATCACCTTTATTACAGGACAAAAGGATTTATTAAACTTGTATTTATTTAATTAATCTCTGTTAGTCTTTCGGTAACTATCTTAAACCTTCAGTTGGATTTTAAGGATCCCAGAGCTCTTCTGATGTAGCACGAGCCTGATACCTGTTCTGAGATGCGCTTTCTCTGGGAGGCATGTTCCGCTGAAGTTAACTTGCTCCTATGACTGATGGCACTGGGGGAGGACGGGGGCACCGGTCCCCCCGCCCATTTGTGCCGGGGACTCAGCACAGCCCCATTTGTATCCTGTGACTGCCCCGGGCTGGCTCTAATGCCTTCATACTTCTCCTGCCCTGCTAACAGGCTGCTACTGGACGTGTTTCCTAGAGAAGGGTGACATAACACACAGTGTTTTTTAGATAATAGGACATCCACCAGTGGAAAACGAAGTGCTCGGTGCTCGCAGACGAAGCCTGGCTGAGGCAGTGATGGGTTTGCTGATACGAGTCTGACTCAACTGGCTCCAGTGGTCTCTCGATAACGTGGAAACCTCGGTGCTACACCGAAGACACATGGGATGTAACACCCTCAAAACCCATTGTGCTTCAGGGGCTTTGCTTTTGCGGGGTTGAAAGAGAACATGAATAAATCTTGATGTAGGCAAAACATCTGAAACACAAGACTTCACCTATAGGGGTGGTTTACAACAGGAGGACCTCGTGCGGTTCCAGGCAAAGCTGAATTTTCAGAGCCTATAGGTTAGTTAGGATGCATGAATAGGTCAGAAACACCTTGTTGGCACATCCTGATGAATTATTGCTCGCTCGTAAAAGCCGTCCACCGGACACATTTATACTGGAACCGCCTCGCTCAGCCAGAGTTACTGCTTTTTGCATTTTTATTTTGTGAAGAACAGAATTTACCTTGTAAAATGTAGTGCCTCCTGCAGGTGCCTTCTGCTTGCGTTAAAGCACAGAAAGCCAAGAGGAGCACTGGATTAGCGCTCGCTTACCTATGTCACAGGATAACTTTGATTGATTACCCCACATTCAGTCGGCTGAGACCGCCTGGTTCTCCCGACACGGTTGCTCCAGGGACGCGCACAGCCTGCGTGGGGGAGGGCTGGCAGGGCGGGATGCTGCTCTGTGCGACGGGACGACCGTAGCTGCCCCCTCCCCGGGGCTGGCAGAGGGGCACCCACCCAGCCGGGGCAGCCCCCGCAGCCCCCCGAGCCTGGGGGCACCCACACGAGCAGCACAAACCGGGGAAAACCCCAAACAGAGCGACGGGGCAGTAAAAGGGTGCGCTGGAGACGGAGCGAGGGGGAGATAACCGGAGCATCGCTGTCACCGTGAGCAAGGGGCTGGAAGGGGTTGGCTGCTTCTGCTGCCAGCCTGAAGAGGGCTTGCATGACTACTTCTTGCTCCCACCATTAGCTGGGCTAATAAAAGATGCTACACCCTGTCCAGCCCTCGAATCCATTAACAGAAGATAATGAGAGATCATTTTCTGACCAGCTCAAAGCATTCAGTGTTTTAAAGAGGTGTATGTTAACTGACGTGACGGAAACTAACTGTGGCACTGCAGGACAGGAGAAGATGCCATTTCATGAATAAATGAAACAGATGAGCGATGCTTCCTTTTAAAAAAAAAAAAAAAAAAGGATAAAAATAGAATCTGAGATGTGAAGTTTGAGGCATGAATCTCGCAGGCTCAGGAGATGTGTCCTGGCGAAGCGAACAGATTGTGATTTTGATCAGGATCATTTGCACAGGCATCCCTGGAAGTCAGAGAATTGATTCACATGGGAGAAAAAAAAAAAAAAAAAAAAAAGGATCCTGAATTAACTGACTGGTAAAAAAATAGAGGTAATAAGTGTGTCTTCAGCATCTGTGTAGCGGGATATTTCAGTTGTATATTATATCTGCCTTTGGAGACATCCCTGAAGAATTTACAATGGTCTGTTTCAACTATTTTTGTTATTTAAGGAATAAATACATAAATAAATAAATACATAATCAATGTTATTATTTATACTATTTAGATAGGTATTTAGATAGAATAAGAAATCATCTTTTTTTTAACAGGTGGGCTGCCTCTGGGCTGGGGGATGTCATGGGTTGGAGGCACCCACATGCCGCAGGGCTGGAGCAGCTTGACCCCACCTGTCCCTGACGGATGCTCGTCCCCCCTGGCCTTTCCCCATAGGGAAGGCGTTCACGATGTCCCTCCGGAGCCCGCTTCTGCGTTCAGCTGTCCTGGCCATCGGCAAGAGGTGGCTACCAGCTCACTCGCGTCGCCTTGCTGCGGCTGAGCCTGCAGGCTGGGGGTTCAGAGCTGTCTCCATTTCCACAGCAGAGTGCACGCTGCCATCATCCCTCCTGCCACCTTCTCTTTCCAGCCACAACAGCCACACATCTTCCATTCTTTCCCAGCAGCTCGTGTTCCTGGGATCTCTGGATTTGCCTTACCCCGTCCTCTGGTGCCCCAGCTGGCTCAGAAATACACAGGTGCCGGTAAGGGAAGTAGGTATCACAGACCAAAGAGATACTTCAAACTGAGAATATCAGGAAATGTATTCAAGAAATTGATCTGAGTCAAAGACAAACCATCATAGGAACACTGAATCTGCAGTAAATCTCACTGCTTCTTTGCCAGGAATAACCTCTTTCCCTTCCTGTGACCAGTGCCATCTGACCTGCCTGGTGCTTTAACTGGGAATCACTTGGGTTTCCATCCAAAAACACTTTCTTTGGGGAAAACAGTTTGGACAGAAGGCGGGTTCCTACATGTTCAAGCCAGGACTCGGCAAAAGCTCCAGTAAAAGCTGTCTCAAAATTCCTGCTGCTATTCCAGAGAAACTCCTTTAGGTGAACAAACCGGCGCCTACCCGCAGCTAAGCCTGGCACATCGAGGCGCAGCTCACTCCCCATCAGTCTGGAGCTCACAGCGTCATCCCTCCACCTACATCTCTGGGTGAGCTCTTCGGGAGGCGGCCCCGAGCTCACCTGCAGCAGACGGTGAGCGGAGCTCGGCCCAGAGCAGGGTGGGCGGCAGCGTCAACCCACAGCCAAGGAGGCACCGCTTCAGACTCCGCTTCACGGAACTGCGGCACATCAAACATTGCTGAGGCTGAAAGCAACAGTTGCCTGAAAAGCTGACTTGATCCTCATGGAATAAGAATCTAATGGAGGTTACTTAACACACAAACACATCTTTTGCCCCAGACACATTCGCGGCACAGGTTACTGGAGGCGGGGGTAGTGCTCTGCACCCTTCCCAGGGTGTCCCAGACCGGCTTTCCCAGGCGGGACTGCGGGGACGGCTCTGACTGGGTGTGATCGCTCTCCTGCTCACACTTTTCCATCCAATAACCCAGGAAGGGCAGCAATCATCTTGGTAGCGTATTTTTTTGCATGGTAGAAGAACCTTTCCACAAGCGTCCAGTGCTTTCTCCCAGTTAATGACCCATCACAGGTATTCACTGGAACAAGCCTCGCTCGGCTCCGGTTCAGTGCAACCCAGCTCTGGGCACCTCATTGTGCCTCTAATCTCCCCTTAACCCATTTATTTTTTTCTCCACTACCATCAAGAGCAGAGTAGTATTTCAATTAGATGTAGCAATTACATCTAACTCCTTAGAAGTGCTTCATCGCTTGTCTCTCCAGCCCATGCTGATGCCGAGAAGATACCAAGCTCTCAGAATATTCTTTGTTTTCAGTCTTTAAACACATCGTTGCCTTTAATCCTAAGACCCTTTGGTGTGGTCATCTTGGTTTTCAAAGCAAGAAATTAAAAATTCCTTGACATCACCACTTACCTAATTGCATCTTCTCCAGCTCTTTTCGATCGTTTATGCCAGAAAGGCTTATTATGCGCAGAGCCATGCTGTTGCTGTGCTGTGATGCACACAGCACGGATATGGGAAAGATAATACAGGAGGTTTTATATAAAAATGTAGAATACTGGCAACTATACAGCTCAGAACAGTCTTGTTTGTTTGGAGCATGTAGACAACAATCAAAGTTCACTGCAAATAATAAGAACTGGAACACGACTAAGATGAGAAATAAATACAACGACTGCTTGTTTATGACACTTTTAAGAAAATCCCTACATTTCTGGCCATTCCAGCTGTAGGACAGAGTTCATGACTCCTTTACTGGTATAAGTGTTTGTGAGGTCACACTGGAACTGGATCACTGAGATAACCCAATGTAAAAAAATAATAACCTTTTTCCTATTCAGTTCAGGTCTTTTTATAGGTCCACAAACCTCTGCACTGGTAATACGTCAGTGACACATAAATGGAGGCAGGAATGGGCGCTAACGGATGAAGTAGGGAGAAGGGTGAGGACTGTAAATGAGCTCTGCCTCTGAAAAAAATGTTTGTAAAAACAGTCACTTCCAACAACTAATTCTGTGTGTCTATATATTATTTTTTAAATTAAAGATGACATTGCTTAACGGAAGCATTCATTTCTTGCAGGCTCATACTGAAGGATTTTGTTCAGGAAGACAAAGTAAATCCCACAATGCATCATCATCCCTGCCTTTGCCAGGATGCGCATCTCTCCTGGCCTCCGAAACAACGCATGCTTATGGTCAGGGAAAGGTGGGACCTTTCTGAAAAGCCTAAGTTTTCTCTGAGATCTGTTTTCTGGAGGTTCAGTTTATGTCTATCATAAACCAGTGTAACATTCAAAGCGCGTGTTCCCCGGGCACATTCCGGTTTTATGACATTTGAATGACCGTGCCCTAACTGTGCTCTTTACCATATTTAATACATTTACAACTTGCAATTTAGTGTTTTATTAAAGGTATCAGGTTCACAATTCTCGGTAACTGTTGCTAGCATTCCCTCCCCCTCTTTAAAGTACATCATAAAAGAAAATAGAATTGAAATTAAAACAATACAAAAGTTATAAAACCCTCTATAAATATAATCTGTATTCCTATGGCTATTACCTCATTTTATACTTCAGACTTATCTTTGTGTGACAGGAAGCTGAAATCCCAAAAATGGCTTAATTAGGCTGAAAATCTTATTTAATAAAGTTCTGCCGAAGAAATATAAGCAAGCGTTAATATTAACTTCCAGAAGAATCAGACATATGAAGTCAATGGTGAATTTTACATTGCAAATTACAGCCATATGTAAGAACGTAACTGACAGATGGAAGAATAACTGCAACCATTTTTTGCATCATCTCTGAGGTTGCCCCAAAGAGTCCCTCCACCCCCAAGAACTCCTTTTGCAAAGAAATCTGTATATTAACCCGTTCCAGGCTGGCTATTACGAACGACAGTCATTTCCCGGCCAACACGCGTGTTACCACGCCACCCAGACGCACTCTGGTGGAACAGGCCTGACTGATGAGAAGCACGGCAAGCTCTAACCTGGAGTCCACGGAAGCACATGGAACGGCAGCAATGCCAACCACTGACAACTTCGGCGTTAAAAAAAAACCCCAACCCACCTAAAACCCCAAACACTTCACTGCTGTAAGCGGCCTTTGAGGAGGCTGCCAGCCCCGGTGCCTGTGCACAGCACGGGAAAGAGGACGTTGGTGTGGTTTAAAGGAATCCTTCACATGGGCAATACACAGCACGGGAGCAGAAGGGGACTGGGCTGCCAGCCTGAAAGCAAGCGGGATGCTCGCTGCACCCGCGGTGGGCCAAGTTGTACGTGCCAGTGTGGTGCCAAAGAAGACCAAAGGCTATGGCGGGTAAACAGAACCATTTCTTTCATTGTGGGAATATAACCAATTCAAGAGCACGCACTGAAAATTATTTTGTAACTTACAGATAGAAAGATACGGTTTCAATGATTTTTCCTGGAAAGAAGCCCTTTACATTGATCTCTGCTGGAGCTCATTTGCCACCTTCTTCCCTCACGTGGGGTTTGGGAAGGTCCTTCTAGGGTTCCTTACCGTTGGTGCAGCATCCAGGTATCCAAAAGGGCTTAGTATTGTCTGCAAAGTTGGCAAAAACTGGACGAAATAGGCTCAAAATGGAACAAAATGAAGATCCCAGGAAGAGAAGCCCATCAGTCAGCACAAAAAAGGTAAAGAGAGTTCACATGCCACTAGAGTCAACAGCAGGCCCGCAGCACAACAGGCTGCGAAGGAGGTGCAAAATTTTTGGGGGCCGATGAATTATAGAGAAGCATTTGCCCCTTGTCTGGCAGCCTCCTAGAAACCATTTCTAGGCAGGAGCGCTACAAAACAGTCCCTGGGAACATCCAGCACAGATTTAGGAAAACAAATCGTAACCGGCCACGGTGAAAAGGTTCTGTGGATGAGAGGAAAGCGGCAGATTGTCACCGCCGGAGAGGTCAGCGAGGCTTTTGGCACAGCCTCATAGCAGGCTTATGAGCCAAGCGGGTGGGAGGAGGGCTGGAGGGTGGTGGGGATGGGTGAAACGCCAGGGTCACAGGGCAGTGCTGTGACGTCTTCGAAGTTCAACGAGGAGAAACGCAGCTTTACACCTGGGATGGAATAGCCCCATGCAGCAGGGCAGCAGAAGGGAAGGTGGAAGAGGGATTTAATCACTGTCTTCAATTGCTTGAAGGGTAGTTATGGAGAAGACAGAGCCAGACGCATCAGTTGTGCACTGCGAAAGGTAGACAGGCAGTGGACACAAGCCGCAAGAAGGGAAATTTGAACCAGTTATAAGGAAAACAATGCTTTGCTGTGGGAGTAGTTAAGCAAGTTACCCAGACAGGGACTGCCCAGGGTGAGGATTTGTGTGCCACAACGGCATACGCACTGAATAAGTTGGAATCTAATGAGAATTAAGTTTTTCCCTGATCTTCAGGAAAAACCTCTCAGCGGTGCAGGCAGTTAGATGGAAGGTTGGCCAGGACACAGCAGGACACTAAAGCTTTCGTGGATTCGAAAGATTGCGCTGAATGCTCAACAGCTCTTCATGGACCTTCCCGTATTGGCTGGTGCATCTACCAATGCCTCTGTTTCTCTGTACTGTCCTCTGAAAAGCCCATCATTTATTCACAATCTTTTTTACCCATGTGTACTAATTATCTGCAACGTTTGGTTAATGGACAACTACGTTTTTCTAAAACATTCCTTCTAACCTTTTTCCCACACCTAAGTGAACATCTTTGCTTGTTTATGTGTGTCCTCTCAGGAAATCCCTCATGCCTGTTGTGCTTGAGCCTGCCACGCTCCCAACACTTTTACGGGAGCTGCCACTTCTACTATTTCCCATCATTTCTGAAACTGGTGTTCAAGGCAAGATTGTCAGTCCTGGTGCTGAAGAAATAATAACAGTACAGCGCTGGAACTGGAGATACGGACTTCTCTTGAAACTGTTTTTGGTATTTGATGGCCACCATCTTTTGCAGAGTAAACACATTCAGAAAGCTGTAGCATGAAGGCCCTATGCATATTTTTTAATCATAAAATGAGATAGAGATACCAGTGCCCCTACCAGCTCTTGCCACTGTCAATGTTGACTTGAGCGCTATCTCATCTCCTTGGAGTGGAGAGTCGGCTCCACTCAGCAAACCTCAAGCCTAGGTGTGCAAATAGCATAGGGCTTAAGTTAATAACTGTGTTCGCTTTTATTTGTAGAACTCCCTTCTAAGAGAATAAGTAGCCACATTTACTTCATAAAGAGGGTGGAGAAAGAAGAGCACCGAGCAAGCTAAAAGAACTAAAACCAGTAGTGGGTGCCTCAGCTTTGGCTGCAATTTTTGTTAGTGATAAGCATGTTCTTGATGTAAAGAGCTGCTCCTCTGGTTCCCAGGGAATGAGATAATTGGAAGTGAAGATAGGAGGGTGAAAAATACCCTACTGTGTATAACCACACGCCTCAGTGGGGTTGTCAGGGATGCTGACCTTGAGGAAAAGCTGTGCACGGGAGATGACTGGTGACCCGCGGGGTCTGTGGAGGGCCCTGACAAGAGGAGGACCTGGATACAGTGAGGTTAAGTTGTTCGCATGTGTATGCTTATATGCCCACATATACACGCATATATACGTTTATACGCCATACCATGGGCATTAAAATCAACCCCCTAAAGGGCAGTTCAGGCAATCCGAGTACAACGTAAGGTGAAGGGCGTGATCCGGGAGCCTGCGCAAGCTGCAGGGATGCGGCCCTATGGCGTGTGGTGCTGCACGAGCAAATCGCCTTCCCGGGAGCAAATGAATGCAAACTGGCCAGGAGCATGCCTGGTCTTCAGAATTAAAACATTTTTGGAATTTTGGGTGAAATGATCATCAGTTTTCTGACAACAAAATAGAAACTTCCCACTAAAGCAGATGCTTAAAAATTAAGTTTACTCAAAAGCCACGTTTCCTGTTTAAAGGCCCTTTTGCTGGACAACTCCTGGCTAAGCACACTCTGGAGCTGTCAGCCCCCCAAAAAGCCAGTGAAAGACACTGGAGGCTTTGGCTGAGGACTGCTGGAGAAGAGAAATAGTCAGGAGTTGGCCACCCCTCAGGGAATCATGGCTTTGCCATAAAAACCCTATAATCTTTGCAGTGTATTTTGACTACAAAGTAGTTCACTGGATTTTGTGGATGTTGCTTGTGTTTACAGATATCTTTTCTTCCCACACTATTATTTCTCCATCACTACCCAAATAACAGAATGCATTTTCACTGCTGCAAGTGGACAATATGTGTCACGTAAAGCCAAGCCCCAAATATATGTATAAAAAAGAAACATCCCAAAAATACCTAGGTTAGAAATGAACCAGATAAGAGGTTTGGGGTTTATTTTGTTTTAGCACTCATTAGGTGTGAATTGTGAGTGGCATTTAGTTGCAGTGCTGTGTATGGCATTAGGAAATGCTGTGCAGAATATTATCAATTCCACGGGAAACAGATGGAAATAGGCTGTGAAAAAATACTGTGCAGAGCAGACAAATGGCCTGCAAAGTGTGAAAAAAGTCCCTCAGAAATAGCATATTTGTAAGTTCTTCATATTGTTTGATTTATTTACTCTGCAGTTTATATACTACAATGCTAGATATGGCTATAAGAGCTGTTGATGGTTCCTGACAACACAGAGATAATTGACTGATATCAGACTTAGTGCTGAAGGAAGCAGCAGTTTGGCCATACTGCGTAGTTGATGGTAAGCAAATTATATAGCTGCTCATTATGGTTTTTCACCTCTGTAATGTCAATATTATATTTTTGATATGAAGAGTAAACCCAGACCTAGAACTTACCCACTCTTTAATACTTCTTTTCCCCAGTAGCATGTAGCTGTGCAGCTCATCTTAGTGCAGCAGACCTTGTTCTGTTGAGGCAAACTCATCAGAAAAAGATACGGTCCCCACCCAAGGGATGAAAAATCAGATAAAACAAAACCAAGTGGCATAGGGCAGCAGGAGAGGAGGACCAGAGAGCACTGAAAGAGTGTCCTCAGCACAACAGCAGACAAATTGTCAAAATCTCTTGCAAAGACGGAAATAAGGAGGACAGAAGGTTATATGCACAAGTTGGTGCTGGGAGCAGGTGGGGTGGAAGCGACAATGCATAAACGTGCTTCTGAAAATTCCTCTTGGGGTTAATGGAGGTCGGTACCACCAGCCAGTGGGAGAGGTCCCTGACACTGAAGATTTGACCCAAACAGCTGAACTATATTGCTGTTCTCAAAGCACATCATTAAAATAAAAATCAAAATCTTGAGTTTTGTGTAGTGTGCCATGATCCAGTTCTTGCTCTTGATCATCCACAGCTGTCGGGTTCATCAGTCAGCCCCAGGCAGGTTCGGGGAAGGATGGACAGCCAGGTGTGTTATGCGCCCTGCTGTCCTGGCAGCCTTCGTACACACCGAAGTGACATCTGTCATCGGGGGAAACATTAAGACTAGAGGATAAAACTGAAATTCCTCACATTAAAGCCACTTAAACAGTGGGCCTGAGCGGGCCATGGTGTCGCAGGGAGATACTGCTTAGCTCAGTATTTTGTCTCCCTGCTTTCAATAGCCTTTTGGAGGGGGAGAAGAGCACAGAGTAACCTCTGCAGTCACAGCGGCTGTGTCCAGAGCCTGCCATGGGCACCACAGGCTCCGTGGTCCCTGGGGCCATCCATGGCCACCCCACCGCATGGATCCCTCCTTGGACTTTGTTGTGGCTTCACAGCCTTTCCTGCCCGGGTGCCGGGAGGCGTCACAGGAGCTCATAGCTGGTACAAAGTGTGGTCTGAAACTCTGCCTCAGGATTTTGGTTACCTTTCTTGCAAGGAGCCTGGGTCCTATTTGGTATCTCCACGCCTGGCTGTAGTACAAAACAGTTGACGTAGAATCCTTTGCCCAAACGTTACAGCAGCTGAGGCTCCGGGATTCAGCGAAGAGGTTGTATCTTTATTCCAAGTCTCTTTCCAATGAAGGTAGAGAGCAAAATGACAGTGTAATTGCTCTCCCATTTTAATTTTAGAAGTGTCTTCTCTGTTTCATCTCAAACTCAGGGAGAATAAATCAGCTTAGCCCTTCCTCATAAATGCTCTGCACCGATTGCACCGTGGTGTCTGTCGCTCCCAAGGATGCAGCTCCCAGTCCTCAAGAGAGGGCATCCCACGACCACGCGTGGTCCCTGGTGGGAGGGATGCCAAAAACCTGATGGAACTGGAAATCGCTTTGGCTCACACTAAACTGTCAGGATGCTGGAAACTGCTGTTTATTTCTCCTTGGCTTTTATTAATGCAGAGTATTTATCCATCCATGCAGCAGTAGCAAAAGTTCAAAAACCTATATATATTTTATGAGCAATATTTTTAATGCTTTTTAATAAACCAAGAAAACAAGGCTTCAGTCTAAAATGTCCTTCATTAAGAATCAATGTAAATGGGCAGAAGGCTTCAGTGTAGTGCAAAGAATTTTCCATTAGGATTGAAATAAACTAATAAGTTACCGTTAGCTGGATTGCTAAAATGCACCATTCTCTCAAATAGAGCAGCAATACAATGTCAGCAAAGAAAAAGGTAATAAAAAGAAATGTACCACTACACGCCTAACCGCACCAGTGCACTTGGTCACCACTAGTGCAAGTGCATATGGGTGAAAAGCATGATCAGCTTTGGCTGCACCCCGGCTACAGAACAGCAGCTGAGGTTACCCCTTGCTCAGCCAGATGCCTCCTCCCCGGGTGACAAGTGCCTGAGAAAGAGCAGTTGCTTTCCAGTACCGTCCTCGCCCCAGGCACTGGTCATACTGGTAGGCAGAGGAGCACTGCCTCCAGCCAGCCCAGCGCAGAAAAACCTTTGGGTTGCTCATACTTGCTCCGAAGCCCGCACCAGATTGCAGGGGCTCCAGGCACTGTGAGACCATAAAGAAAAGCATATGGCCAGTTTTTTATCTGTTTCACAGTCCTGCTCTTGATATAGCTCAGCACATGTGCACGGAGAAGAAAAAAAAAAGAATTTTGCATGAAAAACACTCTTTCTTTAGAGGAAAATGTGTGTGAGCGGAGAAAGTACATAAAAGTATGTTCTTACAGCACTGTTATTGATAGTGCTAAGCACGGTAGCTCATTATGGATTGTAAATGCTGACAAAAATAAGCTCCAAATAACTCTTCAATGCAGTAGTACTGACAGCAGAGTCAATAGTATCAGCCATCCCCCAGCAATGCCCTTCCACAGCATGCTGAGACAAACCCCTGACCAATGTGCTTTCTCGTCCTGCCTGCCTGATGCCACCAGCCAGGCTGGACTGCAGGGTTAGCTGGACTCCAGCCCGGGTCCACGTTTGGCCAAGGAAAGACACTTGTTCCTCCCAGGCTGAAGAGGAAAAAAATGGTAAAGCACAGAATTGCTTTCAGTGAAGCACAAGTCCAGCAACGGGATACTGAGAGAAATACATCCCTTCAGCCTGGAGAAGGCAAAGGGAGACCTTAGAGATGATGGAGACAGATTATTTTTGAAGAGGCATGGTGAGAGGACAAGAGGCAGTAGGCACGAGCTAGAACGTGGGAACCTCTCATTAGATGTAAGGAAAGACGTTTAAAAATAGCATTAGTCAAATGCTAACAAGACTTGAGGAAACCCAGAAAAGTTGTGGAAACTCTGTCCTTGGGGACATTCAGAACCTGACTGGGCAAGACCCTGAGCAACGTGCTTTGAGCAGCACGTTGGAGCAGAGACCTCCAGCAGTCCCTTCCCACTCACATTATTTTGTGACTCCGGTGTTGCTGTGCTCTCGAAACCAGAGAACAACTTGGGTTGGAAGACACCTCGGAGGATCTCTGGTCCACTCCCCAGCTCTGACTAGCCTTAGAGTTAGATCAGGTTGCTCAGCACCTTTTGTCTTCTAAGCTGTGGGCATCCCCAAGGATGGAGATCTCACATGCTTGGCTGCCAAGATCAGACAATGAGAGAAGTCATCAGGAAAGGGGAGGTGACTTCAGCTTGGGCCAGCTGAGGCTCCTCCTGGGTCTTTCATTTACTTAGCAAAGACTCTGCTCTCCTGAGACTAAAGAAAATTTATTTGTAGCCTCTAAGCTGACCTGAGATGCTCCCCTGCCTGCAGCACAGTCACTGCAGCTGTGTCCATAACACAGTTTTGTCATTAAAAGATTGTCTTCTCAAAATGTTAGAAGACTAACTTTTGTTTCTGAATGGCTTCAGGGCAAAGCCTTCCTTCTCTGTAGTTCAGACACCCTCCTTGTCCACAGAGCACCTCTCCCCATGGCAGATGGAAGCAGCTCCTCAGGGAACAGCCCCTCTCATGCAGGTGACATGTTTTGTTCGGCCCCGATCCGTTCCTTGTGCTTCCCCCTGCTCCTGCCACTGGGTGCATCTTTCTCCTGTTCCTCCATCTTCCTCTCCTGGAAGATTAAGCTCACCAGAAGGAAAACCTCCCTTGTCCTGAGCTGGCCAGGCTCTGCTTAACTTTTCAGTAACTACAAATAGAGAATTCATATAATACTAATACAATGTCACTGCTAACTAATGAGTTAATGAGAGGCTGGAGTGAAACAAACTGCTACTGGGGTCTGCTCTAAAGCTGAAGGGGTTTAGTTATTTTCTCCAGTCAATACAATTGAAATGGTTCTGAATACTGGACTCTGTTATTCCAGGGGAAATCCGGGGAGTGAGGTCTCTGCTGCTTTATCCAGCATGGTTTCAATTTCCCTCCCAGAGCACTTCAGCCACTCGCTCCTCTCTCTCTGAGCATCCTTCATCGGCAGTGTCCGTGCTCCCCTCGTCTGACACCCTGCCCGGGCTGCCTGGAGCAGGGACCAGGCACATCGGAGAGGCGAGAGGCTGCGCAATCCACCTGCCCCCATACAACCCCCACTCCCGTCACCTCCATGGAGGAGAGTGTCTCGTGGTCCCAGGCGGCAGCTAGCAGGTTCAACACTTCTTCAGCATCCACACTGCCACAAATGAATTCATTTAATTTGTATTCAGAGTCACTCTCTGGAAACAAGAAGTCAGTTGTTTTACTCCGATTCCATCGCCTCAGTAGCAATTTTGACATTAAAACTACACGATGATTAGTGTTTTCCACACAGCGTACAGGTGGTGTCACGCGGTTTCTTGATGCGGCGCCATGCAACAAGAAATAAGATGGAAGAAAGGAGAGGAAGCAAAACTTCGAAAACACTGCAAATGGATGAGTGGGAGGGATTAATCCTCCTACTTAGAACTAAGCTGATTTCTTAGGTTTATTATTATAAACACAAAGTAGCTGTGCTCTCCATAAAACACTGCCTGCTAAGTAACTTTGGTAAAAAACATAGTCTACGTATGCTGAAGAGGGATTTTAGTTCCTACAAAATAGCGCTGTTTTTCTGTTAGCAGGAGTGAGCAACAAAGTGAATATTTTAAAGGAAAAGAATTAAATAATACAAGATTATGTATTATCAGTCTTATTAATGAAGTTATTTAAAACAGTTATTCACTCAAAACCAGCGTTCATATTTAGCACAGTATTTCATATACACACGGACACCTTTCAGGTATCTATGGGTGTTTGATAAACCTTGCAAGCCTCACAATGCTCAACTGACCTGTTGGGCTTTGAATATTTCCAAGGTTGGAGACTCCACATCATCTCTGGTCAACCTGCTCCGGTGTTTGACCACCCTCACAGTAAGAGAGTCTATTATGTTTATATGGAATTCCCTGCATTTCAGTGTGTGCCCATTGCCTCTCATCCTGTCACTGGACACCATGGAGAAGAGCCTGGCTCCATCTTCTTCACACCAACTATTTGTACAGGTGGATGAGATCTCCCCTGAGCCTGCTCTTCCCCAGGCTGAGCAGTCCCAGCTCTCTCAGCCTCTCCTCATAGAATCACAGGACGCCCTGAGCTGGAAGGGACCCGCAAGGACCATCGAGCCCAGCTCCCGTCCCTGCACAGGACACCCCAAACTCACACCATGTCTCTGAGGGCCTTGTCCAAGTGCTTCTGGAACATCGCCAGGCTGGTGCCGTGATGCCTCCCTGGGGAGCCTGTGCCAGGGCTCCACCACCCTCTGGGGGAAGGACCTTTCCCTAATGCCCAGCCTAACCCTCCCCTGGCACATCTCCCTGCCGTTCCCTCGGGTCTTGGCGTTGGGCACCAGAGAGCAGAGACCAGCCCTGCCCCTCCTCCTCCCCTTGGGAGGGGGCTGCAGGGCGCCATGAGGCTGCCCTCGGCCTCCTCTGCTCCAGGCTGGATCTCTCCTCATGTGAGAGATGCTCTACTCCATGATCTTTGTGGCTCTACACTGGACTCTCTCCAGGGAATCCATCATTCCTCCGTACGCAGGAGCCCAGCACTGGACCCAGCACCCAGCTGTGTCTCGCCAGTGCTGAGCAGAGGGGCAGGACCGCCTCCATTGGCCTGCTGCAGCCCAGGAGGCTGGTGGCCGTCTTTGCCATCACATCATTTAAGATGGTTTGGTCTCATTGTCTGTATAACATCCAACACACTCTCCCAGTTCACCGCTCTTCAACTTCATGATATTTCATAGGTAATCCCTCCATATTGTTATTCTTTATGGAAAGGACTTTTATGTTTGGCATCCAGATGCCTTCTATGTGCAAGTTCCTGCCTGTAAGATCTGGAAATTAATGTTGTGTATAATAATACACTGTGCAATAAGCCTGTGACCTTTGCTATGAAAGTGCACTTTGATTACTTGGCTTTTCCAACTGCCCTGTGTTTACACACCACATCCCACTAACCTTTGGGGACCAGACAAAGTGGCTGCTCAAACAAAATACAGAATACTGAAAAGGTCACGAGTGAAGCGTGGTCAAACACTACCCTCGTCTGAATACATTAAATAAGCGCTCTTAGTTAGAAGAGTTCATTCTCACAGCAGAGTGAAACAGTGAGGGTCTGTGGATACATTCACATGGCAAAGCCTGCGTGTGAGGAGCGAGGATCGGGACACTCGCTCCTGCTCACCTCATCTTAGGGAATGCAGTCCCATCAAGCTCCATAAGACCAATGCGGGGCAACATGCACCCAGTGACAGCTGAGAGAGGAATTAATATAACAGTAATAAAGCCCAGATCCACGTGCAGCCGGCTGTATGCGATTACAGCTCACGGGAAAGCTCTTTGCATTGAATCTTCCCCTGAATAGCAGCTATATGTAGGCTGCATCTTTTAACGACCCGAACGTGAGCTGAATAGAGGGGAATTTAAGCTGTTCAGAAGTCCTCCATCAAACCGCAGGTGACAAGATGTGCTCACAAATTACACTCCCATACTGGGAGGCTGCTCCTCAGCCTACCAGAAAATACAGCCAACAGCCAGAGACACAGCATGGCATGGTTTACGGCTACTGAAGCTTTTACAGTTGTGGCTTTGTGGTACTACATTACTCACACTTCCCTTTTCTTTATGCCTTGTATTTTACAAAGGAGCCTCAAACAACTGAACGATTCCTCTTGTAACCTGTCTCTAGGAATATTTAATGTTCTAAAAATGTTTCGGTCTATTCCAGGGCTCCCTGGACCGGGGTGCTGGGCACGTCCTAGCATTAGCATTAGCTAAGCATCTTAGCTTAGGACTGCACCACAGAGCCGTCAACCTCTATCCTTGGAGACACTCAAAACACACCTGGACACGGTCATGGGCAACCGGGTCTAGGTGGCCCTGCCTGAGCGGGGCAATTGGTGCAGATGGCCTCCAGAGGGCTCGTCCCACCTCAGCATTGCCTGTTTTCCACACACATGCGATGTCCGCATAGGCAAAGCCTGGCAGGTGCCAGTATCTGCTCAGGGTGCCTGCAAAGCAGGCGGTGGCAAATACGAAGGGAACTGAACACGTGGTGCACCTAACGTGTTCTTACAGCTGATCGTGCCAGCCTCACGGAAGGAGGAAAGAATAGCAACAAATGCACTCCATGGAAAAAGCCCAAGAAGCTGCAATACGCAGTATTCTGAAAAATTTAGTGACAATGCCTATCATTTCCTAGATGCAGAAAATCTCCTCAGAGAGCAAGGCGAGCATATCAGCCTAATGTTACATCTTGCACAAGAAGCAGCTTTCGGGTTCAGAGCCCTGGTTTCTCCCTCTGCAAGCTGCCATGGGAAACAGCAAGGTGGTTGAAAGCATGTAATTAATGCAATTAATCTGTGGATCTGCAAATTCTGTTTAAATAGAGCCAGTTGAAAAATGGGATTTTTTCCCTATAGCCAAGTTCGCTCCTGCACAAATAATATATTATTTTTTTCCTTGACAAAAAAAGTCAGCCCACATTATACAAGCAGAAATGGCAACAGCTCCTGCTTTCTCTTCACCCTTCCTCCTGAAGCTTTCTTCCAGTTTTAACAGTTATTAAAAATTGCAGGTTTATTTTCTTATATTTAAAAACCGTTATACACAAACAATGTTCCCTTTTCCCAATTCTTTTCAATTCAAGAGAATAGAAAAGGAAAACCTGAGTGTTCCTCCACCAAATTTTGCTTTCATTTAAAAAAAAGAAGAGAGAGAAAAAAAGTAATGAAAAACAAAAACTCATAAATCACAGCTTTTCCATTAAAAATATTTTGACAGATCTACTCATCACCTCTGAGTTCTTCAGAACTGGAGGTAAAGGTGGATATTCAGGCTACATTTTATTACTAGAGCCTCTATTGGCCTTTTTCAATATATCTTGTTCTTTTTTCATCTTTCTTCCACAAAAGGACGGTTTGCCATTTTACCTTTAATGCAGTTTCTTTCAGTAACTGCCAGCACTGTTTTTCCTCCTCGCATTTGGTCCCAAGGCTTTATACCCTCCTGCTCCCGAAGCCCGCTGAAAGCAGAGGGGTTGTTGCTTTGTTTAAGCCTATCATCTCTTTTCTGGCACTCTCATTGCGTCCCGTCGTTGGAATACTAAACATCACCTCGATACATGTGCATCTCTCCCTTGCTCGTGATACCCTCCACCCCTCAGACCTTCACCTAGCCCTCCCGTAACAGCCAGGTGTGAAGCTACAGCTGCTGTGCACGTGGTGAAGCCTTCCTCCTCCTGAATGAAAAACATGATTCCTGACGTTTCTCAAGAACGTGATGAACTGAACTCCTGCTGTTTTCTGTTTACAGGTGCAGCTTGGTGCTACCCGCAGGTAATTGTTCGGCAAATGAAAAAGCAACTCCTTTCCCAGCACCAGAGCGCCTACACGAACACGTTTGTGCTCTTTCCTCTTTCCTTTATCCACGAACAGTCAACAATTTCCCACACTACCACCTTCTAGACAGACGGATCAACCAGACACTCATCCTCCTTTTTGCCCACGTCTACGTAGGGGGCACTTCACAACCTTTTGCATCCCGAATGATCCCTGGCAGCCCATCTGCAGTGCCCCCAAGGCCGGCCAAGCCCTCACTGGCTGGGTAGCAAGACCCTCTTCCTCTTCCCTGCCTGCCCCCAGCTGATGCTGCACAGAGCTCCTCACCGTCGGTAGCCTGTGCTCCTCCCTTTTCTCTCTCCTTTGAATATAACAATTTTCCTTTCTCAGCCTGGCCTGAAATTCATCACAAGAGTCAGTTTGTGATAAGAGCCCGAACCCTTCACCTTTGGTGATTTTTCCATCACGGTTACCTGTGCAAAAAGGATCTGCACCAGGAGACACCACTCTGCCTTGCTTTTAACTTCTCACTTGTCTTACCGCGATGTTTTCACATCTCTGGTGCTAGGTAGGCAACTCTGCCTCCCCTCATCAGGCTTTGTTAGTGTGACTGCTGGCTAGCCTTGACATTTCTGGTTTCTTGAAGACTGAGGCTAGCTCTGCATTACAGCCCCTTTCCCAGACCAGATGTTTCATGCGACACACGCCAGTGCTCTGACAACAGTGTTCCCGCCGGCGTACCTTGCTCGTACTTCCCTGGGTTCAACACTAGAAACCCGTGCCAGAAATCCCCCGCCTTTTCCCCGGCACCCCGGGGAGCATGGTCAAACTGCAGAGCACCTGCACGGCGCTTCGGCCACAGAGAGGGAACCAGTTCGTTGCTTCCACCAGTTTTAGGCACAGAGGTACCCCACGCAGCAATGCTTGGTCTGTTAGCAGAGTTTAATACTCCCCTCCCACCCCCAAAACTGTACGGGTTAGGGGGGGCTATTCCTGTGGATTTAAAGCTTTTTGCCAGTCAGGTTTTTTTGCATTCAGTACTTCAGATACGTGTTTCCTCTCCTTTCAGACTGTCGTATATCTCTAAAGTTTGCATTCTTTACAGATGTGTGTAATCATACCTAAGTGACATATTATACACATACATTACATTTATATTCTATATAATTATGTTTTAAATGACAGCTGACACAGAAGCATAGATAAATAATCCTCTCAAACATCTCCTTTTATCTCGGCTTAGTTGCAGGAAGGTAACCTAGGGCAAAATCCTCTTAAAGCCCCTCTCAACAGCGCAAAATAAGATTAACTTGTTGCACGCGGTTCCGGTACACCGACCTATACACACAGGTCATGGAATACACAAGAAGCAAACATAAGCGGTGGAATAGGATAAAGAAGGCATTATGCTGCTGTATATTGATTTCTTCTTTAAGAGAGATTTTTATGTATTTAAATTCTGATTATTTTTTTTTTTACACAGATATTCTGGTTTTGTGCCGAATCTGATTATGACACTTTTTGCCTAAGGTTTTCTGTGCTTTTAGTTTAACATAGACTCAAAACATTTTAATAACTATCCAGTGTAATCTTGCTTAGGTACCACAGTCAGATGATTTCATTGTTCAACTCCAAAGAAAACACATGTTCCAGCTGAAAGGAATACCCAGCTTTCCTTAATGCGAAAGCCAACAATCATATGCTCTGTTAGGAAACCATTCTCTGATGCCAAAAACCAGTGCTCCTGCCTCATAATAAAGCATTATTATGCCAGAACGTGTGTTCATTTAAGCCAGAAAAGGTACAGCAGCACCCTGAAGGAACACTAAATGCCCTTAACTCTGTGGCACCTCCCGGCGCTCAGGCAAACCCTGCTGCGAGAGGGGACCGGGTGCTGCTCCCAGTGCCTGCCACAAGCTTCCTGCGCTGGAGGGGAACCCGCCTGGCACGGTGCGTCTCTCTGTGCTTTCAGGAATGGGGGCAGCAGCTGGGAGATCTGCTTTTCCAGCTTGAACCGCGTCAGCTCTTCTCCTTTTCTAACCTTCCTAGAGACTCTTGCTTCTGAAAATTGCTTGGTCTGAAAACGGGACACTGCTGATGTTTGTTAATTCTGTTAAGTGATGATGGAAGTGAAGCTTGGGTGGAAGTTCAATTTCTGACAATACTAATCAGCTTACCCTGCACAGGCTTGCTTGCAAATAAACTAGGTCTGTTAAAATGAACTTCAGCAGATATATTGACAGAAACAAATCAGATGACAAAGCTGCCAAGGAGCAATCGCTACCCCAGAAGCAGGGGAAATCTAAAGGAAGGCAAGATCGGTACATTTTTCTTAGACTTCACGCACTAAAGAAGCCACATGAAAATCAGACAGTCAAATAACTCATGGGAAAAAAATACAATGGATGTGCGTGCTCAAAACCCCATAGATCAGGGAATATTAGCTACTGGTGACAAAGGTAATGAGAAATACGATATCAAGGACCTCCAGTAGTGTTGGTTCAGTATCCAATGGAGTGAGAAAGCTGCCAGCGGAAGGAAACTGGTAAACAAATCAGTAACCACAAGAAATCGCTGATCAGGCAGCTGGGGCAATTAATGGCACAAAGAAGCGGTCACATTTTTAAAATTTTAAAAATTTTTAAAAGGCCCCTTTTTAAAATAGAGAGTAATGGGCAAGGACTAAAAAATGGGAGAAATCTCAGAATTATCACTGGTTAGTGTTAATCACTAATATTAGTGGTTATAGTTAATAATTACTAAGTTTTGCTTTGCACCAGTGGAGGCCCCTGAAAGACAGGGAAAGGGTCAATGTTACACAGATCTTCAGCAGTAGAAAAAAAACCCCAAAACAGGAGGTAAAAATAAGCGAAATTTGTTTTTTCCACAGAAAAACTGTGAAGGAAGTCAGCGTGATAAACCAGAAACAGCTTGGTTTTAATGAATCACATCAAACCAGTCTACATTTTTACCCGTAAGACAGTAACTATCTCATGATTTCTAATAAAGAACCAGCTGAAACAGTTTCGAAAGCTTTACAACAGTCAAAGCAGCTCACGCAGTATTCTAGGCAAATGAGAGAAGCATGGTCTAAAATAAATCATGACAATTTTTAGAGGTATACAGCATACTCTATTTTATGAAACAATAGTAACGTGTGACAGGTGCAAGCCTGCTTGGAAATTATACCTGTAGAAAGGTTATTGTACATTTATTACAGAGAAGGGGAGATACATCTGCATGGGTTCGTCAAATGCAGAATTTTAACAGCCTGGATGACACCTCCCAAAGATCATAGCATCCCTGAGGTTGGAAAAGACCCTGAAGATCACCGAGTCCAACCGTAAAATCATTGCATCAACATGAGATGTATTACGAATGAACTGGAGAGCAGCCCAAGATCGGAGCAGCTTTGCCATACTGGAAGTGTGGGAAGCTATCAGGTGATAAGCGCTGCAAGTATGATATGTAGGCAGGAGAAATCTGCATTTATATACGACGCAGAAGAGGACACGGGGTTTATCTGGAACAGACCGAATCAACAATGTGCAGCTGTGAAAAATGGTCTCTGAAGAGGAGCGTTACCTGTGAGGTGCGTGAAGTAAATGCTCCTCTCTGGTCAGCGTTGGGACGGTGCTTTGTGCTGGCGCTTTGTGACCAGTTTTGGTGCTGCGCTTCAAGGAAGAGGTTGATCAAACAGGGTCTGTGAGAGAACACAAAAACCTCTCAATAAAAAAAAAAACCCCGACCCCAGAACTACTGGAAAATCTTACCTTTGAGGAGAGACTTGGAACAATGAGCATAAAATGTTTCAAGGGGACATGGTTAGTGATCTTCAAGTGCATAAAAGGCTGGCAAGAAACATCAAATAATCAGTTTTCTATGTTCATCATGGGTAGAGCAAGCATAACAAAGGGAAACTCAGGCAAGAAACATTCAGAGGAACTTTCTAATGCTGGGCATGAAGCAGAGCTGGAGTAGGTTGCCCACGGAGGCCTGAAGAGCTTTTGTAACCGGGGCCAAGAACAAGCTCTGCCCCAGGAACTACGCAGCTAGAGCCGATCCTGGCCCGGGGCACGGAGTGTCCTACGCCTCCTGTGCCTTTGGCGTTGCGTCTCAAAGTGCCAGATAGACTGAAATGCTTCCTGACAGTTCAGGCTTAGAGCGAACGACGGGTTTGCTTTCTCAGTATAGCTGATTACAGCAGTTAAAGTGGCCACGCTCTCCTTCGCAACTTCTATCAGTGAAGTACAGAAAACTCTTCAAAGGCTGACACGCTACTCTCTTGTGGCATAAAGCAGACACGGACAGCTTTTGAACGTGATACCCAGAAGTTTGCCTTAGCCATGAACTGGCAGTACCTCCTCTGTCCTGGTAAGGGCCATCTGCCCCCAGAGGGCAAGGTGCCAGGGGCCAAGGGCCACCCAGGGCAGGCAGTCCCTCGCCTACCCAGGCACAACATCTCAGGGGCTGACCACAGCTGGTGAGAGGGTCCATCAACAGCCCCAGGCATGGCAGGGAACAAAACTCATCCAGGGGCTAAAGGAGACAGATCCGGAGACAGGACTAGAGATGAGTCGGCGAGATGGACCCAAAGCCCACCCGGGAGCAGGGACACCCACAGCACAGCTCAGGAAAAGGTGAGGTGCCCAGACCTAGGCTTAAATGGAGCTCCCAGCCCAGGGGCAGAGGGTGTGGGTGGCCAGGTGAGTCTCATGGGGCAATCAAGGTCTATTAGTGCACTCAAAGCCCTGACTCAGAGGAGCAGTCTTGAATTCTGAGTTTCTGGGAGCAAGGATTTTTGTAACATGCGCTTGGAGGATTTGGGTCCTCTAGGCACTGCCACAACGGCATGTAGCTACACTCCTGTTTATTTCCTGGGGAATTCCAACTGCTGTAGCTTTGATGATGACAGCTAAAGCAGAAACGGGTTTGCTGTGGTGATCTCAGGGGTTTCTAATGCTCAGCTCACAGTGATGGGCTCACAACTACCCTGTGGTGGCACAATTTCTGTGATCCTGTTGATGCACAGGAGTTTATTAAGATCCTTGACCTTTGGAAACACATTTCTGGTGTGGCATTAACAAGATCTCCAGTATCCACAGGAAAACATAACTGATGATTTCCTGAAACTTCCACAGCATCGCTTTAAACTGCTAAGCCCTTTGCTGTGGCATTCACACGCTGGCTTTGGGGAGCTTGAAGCACAGAGGAAGATCAAATCCGTCTATGCCACTGATCCACGGGGAGAGAGCTAAGGTGAAACCATGAAGTTGCTTACACTGTTAGACCTATCTATGCAGCAATGTACTGACACCCTGAAATCTGTAGTTTATGTAATGCTTGGCATTTGAAAAAAAAATCTATGAATAGCTCATTAGTCTCTTCTCTTCAGCAGCAGCAGGTCTGAATGTCTGTTGGTATGCGTAAAGGAAGCCAGTGCAGTGAAAAATGCTCTTTCTGATGGGCAATCTTGCAGATATAGGAGGCAACTGGTTTATTTTGCTGTGGTATCTATACCACATAACATATGAAGAATAAGTTTGGATGTCTATTTTTATGCATCCATAGAAGCAGACAGAGATACTTGCTTTGGTACTGAGAGTTACCAGAGTGAGACAGGACTTTGGCGACGGGAGACTGTCCGTGTTGAGACTGTGATTAAAGACTGAAACTGGAAGCAGAAAATTATTTTCTGTCTGACCCTCTCTGCCAACACCTTTGTCTTCCTGGGCTAAAAGTATAAATGCTGCCTCCATGGTTGTGCTTAATGTAGATGGTGATACAGTGTGTGGTGTCAAGATTTTTATCTTAAAATACTATGGATATACTAAGTAATTAGGTCATGACATGACAAGGGGAGGTGAAAACACAAATCAAGGACATTCAGTAAGAGTTGTCTCTGAAGTACATTAGCTCACAGTTTGTAAAGTCGAGTAAACCTTCGCGAGAGCACAAGCCACACAGCACAGCCCAGCTGCAAGGCTGGGGGAGTGTGAATTGCCCAACGCACCGAGCTGTTGGAGAAAGATCACTGAAATCCGCTGATGTGAGTTACATTATTCTCTCATGGGGAAGTCCATTTATTATCTATAACTGAAGAAAAACGACGCAGTGTGTGGCACGTGACCATGTTTTCACATTTCATGGAATAAACTGCGATGTTGCTGGAGAGAAGCAAAATTCTGAGTCTGGTGGTTCTTGCCATGCCATGTTGACCAGGCTGGGCTGGCAACCTTAAAGGCACCTCGTCTTGTGAAGAAATACGTTCTGGCAGGATTTAACCCTGTGTATGTTTTTTTTAGTTGTTTTAATTAAAGTGAAAATTTGTTCAACAGCATTTGCTTTCATCAACATCTAAATTTTTTTTTCAACTTTAGCGCCTCAGATTAAGCACCTGCACGAAGCGACTTCACTACAAGCTCCAAATGAATCACATCTTTGTAAATTAAGGAACTTGAATTTAAAGGTATTTAACATGAGATTTCTTTCTTAGGAGTGGAAGCACCACTCCTGAGAGGAACCTCCGTGCCTGGTCCTTTATGGGAGACACCAGCTGCTGCCCGCATCTTAGTGCCGAAGCAGACGGACAGCCAGGCTGGTGGGTCCCATGGTACAGCTGGTGACAGTTCCCTAACGATGCACGGGGGCTCTTCTACAGGGACAGGCAGTTGAGACCCTGTCAAGGCAGAGAATTTACCCTGTTGCAGATCACATAGTTCCCCTTGTTAATTGTCGTCATCGTTGGAAATACGCTGAATGGGCTTGTGCCCCGTTTGTAGACAGACCCGTTTCTGCTCGCAGCCTCCACACCGGCCACGCAAAATTGCCCCCAATCACTGATCCTCCTCTGATTATACATGCGTCAACTTGGACGTGAGCCCCCTCCCCTGTTGAATGTTAAAAACCTTGCAGAGTTTTCTAAAATTGTGTCACAGTTATGGCTGTCTCTCCAAAACCTTTTCTGTTTCCACCATTCTGACTGGAGACAGGGCACGATGTTTTCCACAGTACTTCTGTAACCATCTCAGATACTCCTCATAAATTGGTAACACCAGTGTTTGGCTTTTACTTACTATATTTTTTCTCCAACATTGGGTTTTATTTTTTCCCCTATGCACAGAATCACTTTGGGCACTTGTGGTCTCTCTGGAGCTACTGTTTTCCAAAAGACAGGGTGGAAAGCAAAGCTCTTCCCCGCATGCAAGGCTCTCGGCCTCACGGCTTTCCACTCAGCTGAATTAAAAAGAATACTTTCAAGCAGTTTGAATGTCACATTCTTTACAATTTTTAAATGGAGAGTGTCCTGTGTAACAATTATTTTTAGGAAGAAAGTTAGGAATGTAATTAAACATATTCAAGTAAAAATTCTGTGCCAGGTCCTGAGGTCCTTTGCTTTATTAACGTAACACCGCTCAGCCACTGAATATGGTTGAACAGCACTTTGTTGATACAATTTCTGTTTAATAACAGGCAGCTTCTGGCCTCGCATGAGCTTCCTCTTCACTGGGGATTGCATATGTACTCCTCCCAAGGCTCAACTCGGCCCTGAGTTTACGGGACACAAACAGAAACCAAACGTGCCTTTGTAAGCATGAGGAAAGTTCTCAAAAGAAATCAGTGTCTTCTTCATTTGCCAGTATCACTTTAGTGAAGGGCTTTTTATTAGCAAGATGAATTTGCCTTTTTCTTTTCTTCTTTTAAAACAAATACTTGGAAGAATTACTGAAACTCTTTGTTACACATTGTTTAATATATTTGCTTTCTGAAATTAGAGTATGTAACTGGAACAAATCGGGTGACACCTAAAGCTTTAGTTTTAGTAGAGTCCTGCCAAAATGCTATTGTTAAAAATAAGAAAGCTTTCCAGGCGGACACTACGGGAATGGATATTATTGTCCGTAGAGGCAGTAACACAGTTCATAAGGCAGCTTTTTTCCTTTGCCAACTGTTGTGGTAAACATTTTCTAATCAGTGAACAAGTCTGTATGGGTATCTCTACTGCCATAACGATCATCCTTGGTGGGTGATTCTGTAGAAGGTTTATTATCAAGTTCGTGCCTACATTAAAGTTGATGACAGTTATTGAGGTTTCTGTAAGTATCTCCTCTGTACTGGGATCCATTCTCCTGTGCACAGTTTCCATTTGGATTTTTCCTGATACCAAGTTGAGAAAGAAAATGCATGAGAGGATAGCCTACATTAACTGGGTGAAGAGTTTACTCAAATCACTCGGTAGTATCTTTTATTTTTCAGGCACTGAAAATGGCTGGATGTGAGGTTATTACTTTTTTTTATTAAATCAATGCACATTTAGAAGCGCTGCTTGGCATTCGAATGTTTGTATGGAATTAGCAGAAATAGCTACAGCAAAACGTGTAAATGCTGCACCGGGTCTATTTACAACGCCAGTATTCATGCCCATTAAGGAAACTCATCCTACGCCCTTATGGGCTACATATATCTATCACCTCTGGAGAACGTATGTTCCAGGACCAATAACAAGTCACTTTAGATAAGAGAGTTTAAAAGCCCAGCCTGTGAGAGTGTTTCTGCACACCGTGTGCAGCAGTAACACACGCTGCGTGCCGTGCCTGCCACGTTAACCCGCCCAACCCCCGGCCAGCGGCTTCCCCGGCCGCCGGGCACCGGCAGCCCCCAGGAGCGGGGGTCTCGCTGTGGGCATTAGTGCTCGCGCGTCGGCAGCTTGTTTAGGCACGTGACACTCAGGCCAACGCGAAAGGGCAGGTCTGAAGCGTGGAGGTGCAGGATGATGGGCGAGGGGTGGTGGGGAGCCAAGTGCCAGCATCTTCGCTGTCTTTCCCTGTCTCCGCAATCCTTTGACACCATCTGACAGCTCCTCCTTGCTGCTTGGGGCTCCTTTGGGACCAGGGCTGAGCCACTTGCGCAGGGCATTTTCCCTTGTTTTAAGGGCTGCTGGACTGTGCCACGGTTGGCCCTCGGCTGAGACGGCGTGTTTGTTAATTCAGATCAATGCTGCGTATTTCACAGGGGTGTTAGGAGGACGGGGGCTTCTCCGTACGTACACCGCACTGCAACATTAATAATTTCAGCAACAGCAACACTGAAACGAGTTAAATTCTTTTCTGATCTGGAACCTCTGACCTGTTAAAATAACTGTTGAAAATGCTGCATCCAAATGAGGACAGCGCTGCTGTCGTTGCCTCCGGCCGTTATTGGCACAAAGAAAAAGTGACATTTCATGCTTTTCAACTGAGGCTCTGTTTTCGGGGAATGGCAGTCCTGCTCTCCTACCCGAAGAGTAAAACAGGATCTGCCAGCCTGGCTACCCGCTTACGTGCCTGCGCAACCCGAGGGGCACTCTCCCGGGAGCACCGGCAGCACGGAGCTCAGAGGCTTGCTGCCCCCGGACGCTGTGCTCCATGGGCCCAGCACTCGGCCCGGTTGTCATCTGAGGCAGGAGGGAACGTGAGCTGTGGAAGCCATTCTTCCCGCTCCCTCCAAACACGTAGAAGCTGCTGAGTTTCACGGGGACGTTCTGAAGCAGCTCTCTGGCCAGGGTGTTTTCTCAGCTCTGACAGAGAAGGAAATTTCCAAGCACAGAAGCCAAGGACAGATGCAATGGATGATAGGCCTTTATGTGTTGACGTTCATGTCAAATGTACTGCAGAAGGCTGTGGTGACAAGTTACAGCGTCACCCTAGTATTGCCATTTCGCTAAGGAGGTCCGATGACCACAGCTGCAGTAGCTAGAGACAGGGCGGTTCGGCCATCGGAGAGCTGAGCACAGGGTTGCTATTCCCATGTGAGGCTGGGAAAAGGAAAAGGGAGAATGTGGTTTGCATTTGAAAAACCAAATAGAAATACTCTAAAGCCAAGATGCTGTCAGAGTTACAAGGTCTACTGCTTGAGGGGTTAAAATCATTTGAAGCAGATTTCTAATGGAAAGGCACACAGACCTTGGAAGGGAATCTGTAACACGCGTCAAGATGGAGAGAGAAAGTAAAAAGAAACATGTAAAAGTGTCAGGACTTAAACGAACAAAAGGAGAAAAGATCACTAATGAACAAACCCATCTCACTGCTAAATGTATGCTCTTCTTTGTTAATTTCTTAAAGCTAAACATTTTACAAAGTCCTGAAAATTTTCTGTATTCTTTGCAGTGCCAAACTCTTCTCAGATAATTTACCTCAAGAGACATGGACAAGGTGTTCTACTGATTTCCCTCTAACTTGCTATCAACAGCTCAAGTTTTTCCAATTAACTAATTATATAGAAAAATTAACCTGCTCACCTGAAAAGAACAGAAGACTTCAGATTTGACTCATTAAGATCGTGTTTTCTGAAGGAAATTGTGCTGCGAAGATTAAATGAAATTCATAAGGGAAGAACAAGTTCCATTGAATAATTAACTTAATAAGTATCAAGCTCCTATCACTTGCAGTAGTATTCCCACGGCAAGCTACTCTTTCATAAGCCTTATGTATCTTCTCTTCAGTGTACAGCAAACATTGGCAGCAGATGTTGAAGAACGTCAGCGCCTGAGCGTGGTAATGCAATAAAAATAGTTTGAAAGTACTTGAAACAATGAAGACGAGCATTTGTTTGGCTGTGAGAACGTTGTTCATCCCCTGAGTACTGTAATCGCTAGTCAGAGAAAAATAAGGCTACAACAAAACAACTTGCTGGCAATGACCTTTTTTTGCAGGAATGAATTCAAAGGTCTGTTTTAGTTTGAAACGAGCAGCGCCTCCTGAGTGGCGGCACCGTGTGTCTATAACCACTGCGTCCACAGGAGGCGTGGGGTCCTGGGTGGTTGTCATGGCCATTCCCTCCTCTGCTAGTGAACAACGAGGAAAATCCACCACAGTCCCCTGTTCGGGGGTACTTCTGCTTCGTAGGTGGATGCTGTTAGCGGAGACCATGCAATGGGACAGCCTCTCTGCGGGAGGCACGTCCTCCAGCCCAGGCTTCCTGCAGCATCTCAGAGACCTCCCCATGCTTTCTGCTTCCCACAGCTCCCGCCGGCAGAGTGCCTCTGCAAAATACAACCCAGAAACTAATGACATGCAATTCAAATGCATTAATGCAGCTCTCCTTTCCTTCCTCATGCTGTTTGCAAAGTCCTTGTAAACTGTCCATGTTTTTATCCCTTTCTTTATTTACCCCTGGCAGTTTAGCAAGGCTCCACGAGGCAGCGCGGTATCTGCGTGGCTCAGGAGGCAGGTACGTGCTCCAGTTCTTCCCTGCCTCACGGTGTGGGCCCTGTAGAACACTTCCAGCTGACCTGCAGAGCTACAGCTGCCACAGCCCCGCAGACGCCCGGCAGTCCGCCAACAATAACATTCCTGTGATTAGTCAGGTTCAAACCAATGCAAAATTCCAGAAAGCTCTCTGGTCAAATCAAAGTAAATCACAGAATCACAGAATCCCAGGTTGGGAGGGACCGCAGGGACCATCTAGTCCAACCTCTCTAGGCAGAGCCCAGCCTAGACAAGACGGCCCAGCACCCTGTCCAGACGGCTCTTGAAGGTGTCCAACATGGCCGAGCCAACCCCTTCCCTGGGGAGATTATTCCAACGGTGACTGTCCTCACTGTGAAAAATTTCCCTCTCGTGTCCAATCGGAATCTCCCCAAGAGCAACTTGTGTAAAGAACAACTAAACCTCAGGATCTCTTGGCCTTCTGCACGGCTCCTCTCCCGGTTGCTGGATTTTCTTTGATGTACAACAAATATGATTTTTAAAAAATTCAAAAAACTAAAATGTTTAAGAAAACGATGGAGTACAATAAGCCAGAGGCAAGTTTCGAACAGAGATTCTGAAGTGACCGAGTGAAAGGAAGGGATGTTTTCGACGCTGAAGTTAGTTGCTGCACGCAGGAACATGTAACAGAGAGCATGGGTATCCACAGCTCAGATTTCATTTTATTTTCTCCCATGCTGTAGCCATGCAATATAACACTGAGATTTGAGAATTAATTAAAAAAAAAAAAAAAGGAAAAAAAAAAGAGGCTGACACTCTAAACCTGACAGGGCTCTAAGAAAGGTTAAAATAGAAATAGTCTACTTGAGAATTTGACTGCAGTCTAGGGCACAATTAGTGAGCAAATACACCATTAATTGAAAGGATCAAGGGCATAGCAGGACCATTATAAGAGGACTGACTGTAGTAATATCACGGTTAACTGAGTGACTATTTGCCTGCACTTGAATAGAGAGCAGAACTAGTAATTAATTACTTGTATTTCCATTTTCCTCTGGAGCTATGCCATTTCCCAACTACACTGATCACCATTTAAAACATACTATTTCTTGGATCTGGACTGTTGGAAATGGTGTTTCAGCAGTAAAATTTCTGATTCATGGTTGCCTGTATCACATCCCCTTCTCTGAAACACAGTTTGGTGGATAAAATGAGTACCTGTGGAGAGAAATGGGAAGAATATTCATCTCTGGGATGTCTCTGAGCAAAACTAGGTTCGAGAAGCTTCTTTGGTACATAAGAAGAAATGTTTTACTTCCTTTCTAACAGATTTAGAGAGCTGTGTTGTATCTTATTACTGCTAAATACATTTCAATGCACATCCTCCACATCCGCTGACATTTATATGTCATGTATCCCCCACTCCAACCACCTCTTCCACTACAAGCCAATAGAAAAAAAACATTAAAAAGCTGTTTCCTTCTGGGTTAGACCAAAACAGTTCAGTATTTTCAAGGTCCTTTCAAGTAATGCTTGTTTTATAAACAAGATGTCTCTGAATATAGTACTTCTTTTTTGCTTGGAGAAATTCTATGAAGAAAATTTTTTAGTAAGTGATGAGCTTGACACTGTCTTGCTGGGGATTCTCAAGGCAGTTTTGAGGAGCTGTTCAAGCAAAGAACAGGAAGATATATTCCTTTTAACCTCCCAGAACAAATGGTTTCCAAAAAGGTTACATTGCCGCAAGTCATGACATTATGAGCCTGATCTCATGAAACTGGTACAAACTGGCCTGCAGTCATGGTTGTTTCTCTCTTAAATCAAGATCAGATTTGTTTTGCAGACATAGCTTTATGGAGTAGCTGCTGGGTGAGGCTCCTGTGCCCTCTGTTATGTCCAAAGGGAGACATGATGATCACAAGCATCTCTTCCAGTACGAAAAAGAATAAGAATTTAAATGAATGGCAGTCAACTACTTATTTCTCTCTCGGTCTGTTCTCCTTATGGCTCCTGTTGTCACTGTCTGCCAGCTTCTACAGCTATACCCTCCCTGTATCGGGCCCTGTGACTCCGCTGACGAGCAGCGCTGGGGACTTCCACCATTTCATTATCCATTTTAAGGGAAGCACCTCCTTCCGATTTTTCTTGAGCTTTCCACCCGTTATACTGGGGACTGCATTCAAAACCCACCGCCTGCGTCGTTCAGCTCAGAGAGTGAGGACAAATAACTCGTTCGTGAATGCAGGCGGGAGGAGGTGTGAGATAGACGCCAATGCACACATCTCAGTCAAGAATTCAGCACCTTTGACAGAAGAGCAAACAGCAGACGTCTAGGCTTCTAAGTAAGCTTTTAGGAAAAAACCTTCCATGTCAATAAACTCTTGGCATGTGTTCAGTTAGATGAGCTTTTGTTGTTTGCTTCCTGAGAGTAGGCATCTTACAGGGTTTTTGGGTGATAGTCTAATGGTTTTCCTTTCAAGCACTGGACAGCGTGGATTGTCATATCTACACAAAGGAAAGGACATTACTGCTGACCAACAGGGAGAAATGCTGTCCTCGACTCAGGGCCGTTCCGTGCATAGCTTTCCTGATGGACCGAGCTCAAAGTACGTCAATGGTTTGAGGTATCTGCTGGGTTTGAGCTCAGCTTGTGACATATGGACTGTGTGATCTCTCAAGGTCCCTCTGGATCTCGTTGGTCCATTCATATGGTACCAGATAAGAGTCATTAGCCCCTAGAGGAAATCAGTATGTTGGTTATTACCAGCTTTAGTATTCCACGGTACGCTGAAGTGGTACTCGTTAGTCATTTCCAGACTGAGGGACTCTGATCCCATCCAAGAGCAGACCTACTCCTAAAGGTGCAATTGCTGTTAGAAGTCTTTGGGCAGATCCAACCAAAGTAGTCTATAGAGGAAGTAAGCACTGCTTTCAGTCTTTTCTTTTAGATATATACCTTTTTATCTGTCCTTTTCCCGTAATAATAAAATAGTTAAATAATTACAACCACTTTGCTTTCTTTATGGCTGCCTCAACACAAATTACTTCCCTGAACTGTGTGTTGTGTTGGTGGACCTGTAGTAACACTTGGATGTGATTATTTCTCAGTCATGAATTCGACCTCTTCTTTCTTTTCTGCTGCTCTCCCCATGGAAAAGGCTCATTTCCAAGGGTGATTTTGCAGGCACTTTCCTGGACATCAGGCACAACCTGAACTCTTAAGTCATGGCACATTTCCCCAGAATGGAAGATTTTATGTCTCTGTCTCTGCCTCAGGTTCTACTTGTATCTTCTGCGAGAAAGCATTGCTAATTTGTTTCATTTATACTCAGAGACCACAACACACTAATTCAGTATTTTTCTCACCAGTGCTTGTCTTTTTTAGAAAGAAAACTTCTACTTGATTTCTTTATCCATCCCAAGCATTTTTTTTACCTCTGGCCTCAAATTAAGAGCCAATGCTGAGCCAGTTGGTGATGTGTCACTCTGGCCTTTTCAGCATCATTGCCATCTTCCATCTGTTCTCCAGGCCTGTACGTTGGCTCATCTGTATTAACATGCCATTTGTTTGCCAACATTTTTACCCAAAAATCCATACAACCCATTTTTAACTTCTGTCAGTGTTTTTCACGTTCATACTTTTTGGGTAACACCTCTATATTCACCCTCAAAGCAGAGAATAATGTTTGTCTTTGTGATTTCTACTAAGTAACCTTATTAAAACACCTTCATTTGGTGATCTCCTCTTAGCAAAACCCAGAGATAAAGTCAAATAGCTGATGACTGTAAGAATTACCTCTACCTATCAAATTTGTACTCTCTCTCCTAAGAGTAAAATCAGATCACTTCACTCCGACACCTGCTTTCCATTCCATAACCTGTGCTGGCCAGGACTAGGACTGGTCCTATCTCATTGCTCTCTCTTCAGCCCATATCAGCCTGTTATTAACTAATCAGGGATGACATGATGTCAGCTGGTGTGTGGCTGCTTGGTTCATCCTCTCCACCTAATGAAATGTCCCTGGCTATGGGGTTTCCCTGCTATTCTTGAATTAAATAAATGTCAGTACCTGAGAGACACAGCTCTCCTGACCCAGCTTGCTCAGGGATCCTGCATGCAGGGTCCTGTTGACCTGAAAATTTCAGGAGACATTTTTTTACTGTACTCCTTGAGGAGAAAGGATTGGAGAACGTTTCACCATCCAGTTCAGCATAGAGATTTCTCCCTGCATTTTTCAGGTACAGAAAATAAATATTTATAGTTCCTTCTGGTCTGAACCGTGACTAACAGTCTTATTTCAGTGCAGCAACTTGCTCACAGTGCTTCTAGGATTTTGTCACTAATGGGATGCATGAAATCATATCAACCTAAGTATTTCCCTCTCATGGTCTGTAGCTCTGCTAGTCCTGCATAATTTCTAAGGTCCTCACCTTCCCCTGCTAATTTCCCCTGTGACAGGGTTGTTCACTCATGACTGCCTTTTCTTCCCCTCCCCAGGGGCTGTACCACACGCCGGGTCCCAGCTCAGCTCTCCCAAAGCGTGGGGCTTTCGGCAGCCAGTTCTTGTCTGCGAAATGAGAATAATCATCCCAAACTTCACAGACATCTTACAAATCCACTGCAGGTTACAAAATGCTCCGACTCTGATGTGGCAAGGCCGCAGCTAAAAGAGAGGGTAGGAAAGGGAGGGAGTGGTGATTTTATCTGTACAGCAAAGAACCTCTGCTTCCTGTGCAGATCCTGCCCCACTTTCTCCCCAGACAGTCTCTGTACAGTGAAGATGTGTGTGCGAATTGTGTCCTGGTTACTCTCGTGGTACTGGAAGAAAAACTAAGCTCTAGAAGTGAATTAACTAGCAAGAAGCTGAGTGGGTTAGGAGAGGAGTGGGAGGAGGAGGGAAAAAGGGGATCATGAAAGACAGAGAGGGAGAGAGAGGAAAAACTAGTAGTTATTCATCTATGAAAACTTATTTTTTAACTACATGGCTTCTTCCTGCTGCTGTCTGCAATTTCTACTAACAGGTAATTAATTTACCAGACACGTTTTGCATTTCCCCAGGTTGCATTTTGCCTGCTAAGAGAAGATATTCATATTTTGACACTGTCTCAGCCAATTCAGATTTGCTTGAGACAGTGACTTGTTATTTAGGTCAGAAACCTTTTTTTCATAATTAAATTAGAATTATTTTGTGCATGTTAGGTTTTGCGATATTAATTTTGGATACAAATATACTTTTATTTCCTTTCTTGCCTGTGCACACTGATCTGTTCTAGTGGTGTGGACATGGGAAAGAACATGGCATGAAAATATTGGCACTGTAAGAGACTAGATTATTTCTGGTCTTATGTGAATGCATTTATTTATCATGTGGTTATTCTTTGCACTAAGCTTGAACCCATGCTGATTCCTAGGAAAGGGAGGTGAAAAAACCAGGTGAAATCAACAAAGTACAAAATCCGCGTGGCTATCTGGACGTGTGAGAACAGCAGGTCTCATTGCTTAGGGTGCTTTGGATCAGTTTTGGTCTGGGTTACTTTCGGAAGCAGAAGTCCCCCTGGAAATAATCACAATTTCCTTAACCGTACGATAAAGTGAAGTAACTGAGCTCAAGTGCTGTATGGGGGCTGGCTCCTGACATGTCAACATATTTTGAATGTGGAATAATGCTCTCCCTTGATACTGAAAATTCTTGCAAGATTATGCATTTCTCTGTACACTTTTCTTTCTGTGAAATGAAGACCCATTCCTCTTATTTCAGAGATAAACAATCAGGTTAAATACTGTGTCTTCCTCTGACTCTGACTGGTGAGAAAATGTCTTTTCTTGGGCAGGTGTAGTACAGCCTTCCCATGGTACAGCCTTCATCACCCAAACCCAACCTCTGCCCACTGTCCTAAAGCACAGGGATTTATGCACCCAACATTTAGCATGGACGTATGGTCAGAATCTGTCTAAAAATGCCTCCGTTTTATTTCTTTGATTTCTGATTAATTCTTGGCTTCAGAGATACCTGTTTAAATGATCTGTATTGGTAAATGGTGCACTGGGCAAACCCCCAGACTGCGTACTCCCTCTGCCTGCTGCCCAGTGCTACCCGCTGTGGGGACACTTTGAGTGAGAAGGCTTAAAACTGGGTCTACAGTTAAGTGCATCTTCAGCTGATGCCACCAATATAGGTGCCTTTCTCAGCTGAGGACCATATTTGTATCCTTTAACTTCCATTACTTTTTCCTTGCTTCTTACAGAAAACTGGAGCCACAGAACTTTTTCACTCCTTATTTTGGTGCTTTTTTGCTATATTTAGTGTGTTCTTGATCCTCTCTATTTTTATGTGACTTAAAGGTAGCACTTCTGTTTTTCAGAAATAGATAAATTTCAGTATTATCATACTGAAAAAAAACCCCAATCCTTCCAAATTTAACATGATCTTTGACTAAGGAGTAATCTTTGATTTGGACAAGAAGGGATAAAGGATAGAGACTGTCTGGATTCTTCAGGACTGATATTCTTATCTGTGTGACTTCAAATAATCAAAAAAACCCCAATAAGATTACACTTCGAATTAAACAGATTAGGACTGAGATCTAAGTGGCTCATAAATAAAACACAACATTGTGTTTTCATCCTATTTAAAATGTACAAAATCAGACTAAAATGACATCATCCCGTGTCATCCCAGCTGTAAGGGACAGCTGCATATTAGGGTTCTTTCCACAGTTTTATAAGAAAGAATATCCAAATTCCTAAATCACGTGTTTCAAATCCCTTTTCTAAGCCCCCCTGAGTTTATTGCACAAAATAGTGGCTGCTTTTCTCTCCTCACAGGCATTTTTCAGTCCAGGGATCTACAGCCTGTGCTGTTGGTCAGTTACAAACTAGTGTCCAGGATTAATGAAAATTATTAGCAAGAGCTTGATTAATTGTTGGCAGTAATGGGACAACCCAAGCGATCAGTGGCCGTTCCATGGAGTACAGATTCGCAGTGTGGCACGGTGGTAGAGCTGAAGGAACCAGAAGATTAACCGAACCCTTTTGTTTCACAGACTGAGCTGAAGAAGTTGGATTTTTTAGTTGTCATTTGTGTTATCTCCTTAAATATGCCCTTTGGAAAGCAACATGGATACTGTCCTTTTAATGACACTTCATTTTTTACGACGTGTTCATTATAAAAGGGCTCTCAGGGTTTCCAGGAAGTGAAAAACTCCTCAGGGAGTTTTCTGAAAAGATTAGACTGGTTTGGCAAAGCTGTTTTAGTGCTGGGCGGGTGCAGTTGTGGGTGCTGGCATCAGGAGATGAAAGCAGTATGCCTAGATAGTGATACCGAGTTAATTTATCAGAAATAAGAAATGCCTCTGGATACATAGGATATGCCCTCTAGACTGCATTTATTTTTCAGGACTTCTTTTCAGGCTTTCCCAGAATCTTTTGGTTTTACGGCGTGGAAATCGTTGGTACAAGCATTTCTGCATGATTTTCCAGATAGCTGTGGGCTTTCCTCACTCTTAGTATCAGCTACTGAAATGAGTGAAACAAGCACTCCGCAGCAGCATTTCCACGTCCTGCACGCGGATGTATGAGCAAGGGCTAAATAGATTAGAACTCAACCTCAGAAAGGAAAAAAGTCAAACCCTGAGAATATGATAGCAGCCTGTGAAGTAAAAAATGACACGGGAACAGTGAATGGGGGGTGGCTAGTCATTACTCTCATAAAAGAAAAAAGCAAGGGCCCCAGTCAACTTACCAGGTAACCTGTTAAAAACAAACAAAAGAGAGTATTTTTTCATCCAAATGTTGGGCAAACATCTGTCAGGAATGATATTATGTAGTTGTTCTTGCCTTGGGGCAAGTGATGGACCAGATGTCCTCTTGATGTTCCCATTCAGTCCTGTTTCCTGTGATTCTATAATTAGGTTGCAGAGCTCATTGGCATAAGCTTTAGCAGTTGCCAAAGTTACAAACATATTAAAAAAAAATTACTGCATAGAATAAAAACCCACAAAGAGCTGTTAATCACAACAGCCTGGGTGCAGTCTCTGACTCGGATGGTCTCTGATCAATGCTGGGAAGAGCATTGGTCTGCATTTACCCTTTTTCTTGCCTTTTCCCCCAAAGCAGCCCCTTCCAGCTGCTGCGGGTGGTGTTTGCCATATGTTGTTTCTACACGGGACTGCAGATGCTGCCGCATCCTCAGCACCCTGCAGGAGTCAGGAAACATCCCTTAATGTCTCCTTCTGGAAAAGGCTCCTTCAAAAGGAGGCAGTGCCAGCATTCAGCATATTTGCAGCCAAACAGTGCGTCGCTGCGTGTCTGCGGCAGCGGTGCAGCCAGTATTTCTGCGTCCGGGAAAGTTTCCAGCATGAACCTGGGCTCTGGCAACACAGCAGCACTGGATTCACTGGTGGGACGCAATTTCAGTCCAGCATGAAGGAATCAATATCCAACTACCCTGCAAACATACGTGGCCAGTCTTTGTAGGAAAACATCCACAGGGTGAAGAATATCATAAATTTACTGGTGTGTTCACAATGCACCTGTGCAGTAAAGCTGCTGTGGCTAAAAGCGGGATGTGTCTGGAGTAAGAATTCCATGCAGCCTTACCAACTACCTTGCATTTTCACCCATAAAATAGCAGGTGTTTTTTGTAGGACCATACGTCATAGCTAAGGTACCTCTTGCAATAGAAAAAAAAAACTAGTCAAGTAATCCAACCAGCCAAGTTAATGGCAAATTAAGGCTGCATCCCCTACCAGAACTGTCCTGGGTAGCCACAGCACACAACAGGCTGTACTGTCACATACATGTAGGAGGCATAAAATCTCGCAAAGCCGAGTAATTTGTCTGATTGCCTGCTTCCTTTACAGTGTTCAGAACTTCCATGCCAGTATTAACCTGAGAGTGAATTTGTGAAGGTGTCAGAGAATTTCCTTAAGAATGTGACACTACAGATTTGGTGTAGCTAATTAAAAACTTAGATGAATTATTCTTTATTACCTAAGCCTTTTCCAAACTTGCTTTAAGAAGGAAAGCCAGAAGATGTCTTCAGGAACCTGAACGTGCAGGGAGCTGGGAGGTAAGCTGGTATGATGCTGGTACTCTCAGGCACCAAACAGCGAAGACAGGATCTAGCTCAAGAAGAGGTATTGCCCAGAACACGAGTCCCTCAATCTAGACGTTAACAATGGCTTTGAACTTCATTGTGGGACCTGATAGTTCAGTGCAAAAATAGGGCCTCTTCAGTGCAGAGTGGGGTTTGAGCCCTGATTAATCTGTCCCGAGGACCGCACCTTATGCCCCGGCCAATCTGTCAGTCGGGGCTGCTGGTTTCTCAGAGGCTTGTAGGAACTGGTACCCAGCTCTGCACTGCTAAGCAAGCTGAAACCGCTGCCTTGGCCTTTTCTGGGGAAAAATAACCTACACGCCAGGAGTCTGAAGGAAATGGAATACCATATCGCAGTCCATGGGCAAAGATTTTTAATAAATCTAACAAATCTGAGGTGACGTTATGTGAGGTTGATCCTGCTCTGTGGTACGGCATTTGAGCAACATGCTGGGACGAGGCGAGGAAATAATTCAAGTAACGATAAGCCCATTAGCATGGAAGGCTTTGGTACACAACGTGGAGAAAATAATAAGATATAAGAGTGTAAAAAGAGACCATGATGAAATGCAGCTTGGGCTTACTGGAGATACATCGTTGCAGATTAACATAGCATTATCAAGGAAAGCCTTGATAATGTAGCTGTTTTTTCCAGGCAAGAAAAATTCAGAGGATTAATCTGTCTGAATTTTTATAAAACGTCCAATAAAGCACCACACAGGAAATAATCTATTAAAGTGGAATAACAAAAGAAGTTGTAAATTGAATAATAAACTCACTGAAAGGGAAACAGCAAGAAGTACGGAAAGGAGGATGGCTGGGTGAGTGGCAGGGTACAGCTGCTGTCCTCAGGGCCGGCTGGAAACTGCTCATGAATATCTTTCTCCCCAAAGTGAGAGCACACAAAGTGAGGTGGCATCACACAGAGGAAAGCACAAACTGGGGGTATTGATAGGAGCTGAAGTCTTTGCCAGTAGGTTGCGACCACAGGACATCTGTTCCTGTGACAGCACACAGGGGACGCAGGGGCCTGGGGACCCTCATTGTTTCCACAAAATCATAGAATTGTTTAGGTAGGAAAAGACCTCTAAGATCATCAAGTCCAGCCACTAAACCCTGTCCCCCAGCACCACGTCTACACAGCCTTTAAATACCTCCAGGGATGGTGGCTCAACTGCTTCCCTGGGCAGCCTGTTCCAATGTTTAATAAACATTTCAGTGAATAAATTGTGCCTAATCTCCAACCTAAACCTCCCCTGATGCAGCTTGGGGCCGTTCCCTCTCGCCCTGTCACTGGTGACTTGGGAGCAGAGACCAGCCCCCCCCTCACTCCAGCCCCTCTCAGGCAGCTGCAGAGAGCGAGAAGGGCTCCCCTCAGCCTCCCCTTCTCCAGGCTAAACCCCCCCAGCCCCCTCAGCCGCCCCCCAGCACACTTGTGCTCCAGACCCTGCCCCAGCCCCGCTGCCCTTCTCTGGACACGCTCCAGCCCCTCCAGGCCCTTCTTGTCCCGAGGGGCCCAAACCTGAGCCCAGCATTCGAGGTGGGGCCTCCCCAGGGCCGAGCACAGGGGCCCCATCCCTGCCCGGCCCCTGCTGGCCACACCAGTGCTGACACAAGCCCGGGGGCTGGTGGCCTCCTTGGCCACCCGGGCACTGCTGGCTCATGCCCAGCCGGCTGTCAGCCAGCACCCCCAGGGCCTTCTCCGCCGGGCACTTCCCAGCCCCTCTGCCCTGACTTCACTGCTCCCTCTTCCAAAGTTCATAAGCTCTTTATTTTCCCTGGTTCCAGCCAAAGCTCTCTCCTCAGCCAGGCAGGTCTTCCCAGACAGCTCATCTTGCAGCACACGGGGACATCCTGCTCCTGCTCCTGTAAGATATCCTTCCCGAAGAATGTCCAGCCTTCCTGGACTCCTCGCCTTTCCTCCTCCGCTCCCCCAGCCTAGAGCTAACCGACACCACAGCCTTACCAATATCTGTGTGGAGAAAACACTTCTGCGAGGTGTGTGCTGGCGGGCACTTCCGAGAGCAGCGTGCCCACGCCGCCCAGCGGCGCTGGTCCCAGCGCCCGTGGCACCCCGGCCGCCCCCGGCCGCACTCCTTGGGGGTGCTGGGGTGCCCTGGCGCAGCACAGCCCGCCGTCTGGGTGCCGTTCGTACCAAGACAGCAACATCTTACATGTCGAGGGTTAGGATTGATCTGAGGCTCATCCGTTGCTAAACTTCCTGGTTTTCCCTGGAGATCTCACAAGAATGGATTTTCCTCTGAAATGCCCAAGTTTTTCAAGGGACATGAATAGCACTGGCTCACATTCAGGGTTGAAAAGCAAAATAAACAAAAGGTTTGTATTCAAAAATTGCAGAATCTCACCCAGTAGTTGGCTGAAGCTCATCTCTGGAGATGAACAAAAGACGTGCTGCTCTCCCAGACCTGGCTTATCCAACCACCGCTGCGGATTGGAGCCGTAGAAGACTTCCAGATTTAAAGCTGCTTTCTCTCTTTACCGCTTTTTTTTAGGAACTCTGAAATGAGAAGGAAAGGGACCTTAAGGGGCTTGATTTAATGCATTTACCTGCCATTCTGTCTGAGACAAGCTGTGTTACTCTGCATTTTAAATTAACTTCTCTCCTTCTTTTATGAAGCAAAATGAAAGACAGCTCTGTTGATTTAAAGTGCGATGTTCACTCATTACTCGCTATACTTATAATAGATATCCACACTTCCAGATGATGCTGATTTTCAGTGTTTCATACAACTCCAGGCAGGCTGTGTTATTAAGTACTGTAGGCTGGAATATGGGATTTCCTTTTGACAGACAATTCAAATGTTCAGAAACATATTTTGATCCTTATTCTGAAATGTATTTTGTTTAAATCCCAACTATGCGGGAACAAAAGGCTCCAGTTTCCGGTGGGATCAATTTTACAATACTCTGACATATGACATTTGACATATGTCAAAACAATATAATAAAATATAGAAGTAAATAGCATCAAATTAATATGACAAGTCTCTGAGAAATTATATACTTGAAGTAAAGGTAACAAGACATCTTTATTTCGATGAAACAGAATCCTGCTGAAAAAATTAACAAAATCAGCACATTACCAGGAAACTGTTTCATTTGGTGCATTGCCTTTTTCAATGAAAATGTTTCAGTTAACATGTTACTGAATAAAGCACTGAAGTTGCTCCCTTGATGCCTGCAGAAATTAGTGTGGCCTTTGATATAAATCGAATTAATTTGGACCTCCTTCATGAGTTTCATTTAAATTTTTGACACACATATATATATTTATTGATCTGGAACCTATGGAAGGCAATTTATCAAATCTCTTGCTCCATACATTGCAATTACTGACAGAAAGAAAATAGCAGCACATAATTTAGCACGTTGAATATATTAGTTTAGTTCATTCAAATTAAAACAAGTCAGCAGGAAAAGTAAAAGGAAACTTCAAACACGTCGCAGTAAGTAAGGCAATACCTTTGGTAAAATTTTACCTTGCTATAGGGAACATTTAAAAATGACTAGTAGAAATGGCTACTTTTGCAAATACACACATTTTTGTCTTCCACATGCAGGTGATTCATCAGAGGTAGCCTGAACTAGCTCTGCCCTCTCTGCGCGGAGACGTGGGGGGCTGCACAGGTACAGCCCGCTCCCCCAGCCACCGGCCCCTCCACGCCGGGCTCTCGCCGGGGCGGCTCGTCACCGCGGACATGGCGCTTAGCCGAAGGGGCCGGGCTGTGCATCGGTCGGGTCCAACCCACGCTCTGTGCACCGTGGAGCACTTGCCAGGTCACCTCGTCATTGCACAGCTGTGCCTATGGAAAGCCAGAAGTCACGACTGTATATGATCTCTAAAGCTGAGTTTCATTAGAGATTCAAACCCAGCTGAATTAGCAGAGTCTTTTCTGAACTTGGTCTATGAAGCGTTTTTCCCCCCGCTATCCTCTAAGAATGAATCCAAATGGGCAGGAGGTGTTTACTGACACTACACAGCAGCCCCCCATGTCTCCAGGTGGCTGGAAGAAGGTGATGAGGGTGGTGCTCTGGCCTGCAGGAGTGAGCTGCTTTGATTATTTCATTTGGATGAACTCAATTTGTACTACTCTTAAGCATGCGAAGTCAGGTGTTGAGAAAATAGTTAATAATGGAGAATAAGTTAAGGTTTTCATCAGGCCAAAACCAAAAAAGGACTTTAAAGCTGACAGGGGCTGGTGTTAATGAGGTGGCGTTAAAGCCTGGCGAGAGGCAGGTTCTGCCATCAGTCGAGGTGCTGAGCTGCTCTTCCCTCTGCATGCAGACCTCCTTCCTCAAGTCCTCCGGGAGGCAGGGACCCCTGTGAGGAAGGTGGATACCAGGAGTGATGAGGGAAACCCATCAGGCTGTCCTGCTGCGTCCATGCTCACGCTGGAGAGGGGAGCAGCTACGAATCATCGCAGCGCCCATGCTGACGCTGGGGATCTGTGGAGATGTTCTCCTTGACCTTGAGAGCTTGAACATGTTAAGGTTGTGTGCTGTACCTCTTCCCGTTATCATGGCCAAAAAAAAATACCTTCTAACTGCTCAGTGGATTAATATTTCTGAGTAACTTTTTGCTTTTTATACATATGCATAACTCTAAACATTTTTACCTAGGTTCATGAGCAACCGAGGAATCCCCAGGCAGGGCACTGCTCTGTATTTTAGTATTTCCTAGGCAGCGCTGAGTGACCCGCTTGAGGAGCAGCAGTCACCACTGAACGGTCTCCTCGTGCTGTGCATGGAAGTTCAGCATTGCAGCAAAGAGCGCAGCCGCAACTACGGAGCCTGGTCCGCCTTCTCCCTGTACATTAGGTGGGCACGAATTTTTCAGTTCATACATCATTTACCATTGGCTGCAGCGATTCCGCAAAATCAGTAAGCTTTAAAAAGTTAATGAAAGGCAATATATTTTTCTGACTGTTGTTAAAAGTTAAGTAATTTGTTGCATTGCTCTGGGAGCCTGGAGAATAAGTGGAGATGAGAGGTGAGGAAAAAAACCACTCCAAACATTACATTTTCTTTGAAAGTTTCATGGTTCTTAAAGATCTGTATATTGAGAAGTTAGCCACGATTGGTCCACTGCCTGATCTGCAATGTCTGACAGATGTGAGAGCCACTCCTTTCAAAGCTGTGTTCTTAAATATCATCGTATTTTAATATTTAAATATCTTCATAACCTAACATCTGCATCAAAAGCCCAGACAACGGGGCAGCATGCACCTTCAGCAAGTTCATACATGACACCAGAGTGGTAGAGCAGGAGGACACGGACCAGCAGAGGCCGCAGAAGAGGGCTGACAGGAGTCCACGTGCCAAGACCCATGTCTGAGCTGCCATAACCCCACGCAACAGGACAGGCTGGGCTGCCTGGAGAGGAGGCAGCTCTGCAGAACCGGGCCTGGTGGTCCTGCAGACCCTAACCCTAACCCTGGCAGGCAGCAAGTCAGACAGCAGACAGCAGTGTGCCCTTGCAGCAGTGAAGGCCAACTGCCTCTTGGGTTGCATCTGCAAGAGTACAGGCAGCAGGGCAGGGGGAGAAGTTGTTCCCCTCCTATGGCTACAACTGGAGCACTGTGTCCAGTTTTGGGCCCTCTGTTGGTAAACTGGAGAGAGCCTGATGGAGGCCACAGTGATGGTCAGGTGGTGGAGGACCTGAAACAAGTTAAGTCATGAGCATAAGAAAGCTTGAGGAGCCTGGGGAAGAGCAAGCAAAGAGCGGACCTCATTGCTATCTCCCACTAGTCAGGGGTTATAAAAGAAAGCGCAGCCAGGTTCTCCTCAGAGGAGCAGAAGCACTTCAAAAGGGTGACAGGCAACAAATACAAGTTGATACAAGAAAAGCTTCAACTGGATATAAGGAAAAAAATGCTGAGCAGTTGCTCAGAGAGGTGCTGTGATCTCCATTTTTGGAGATTCTTCAAAGTGAGCTTGAGAAGGCCTCCACCTTTATCTAACACTGGAGTTGGCTTTGGCTTGGAGCAGATGGGACAGCACACTTCTGAGGCCTCTTCCAACCTGCATTTTTCTATGATTCATATGCCCACATGACTGTGGTTAACGGAGCCCTCTGAACATCATGTTAATGAACAGAAAGATAAGGCATCACATTTATCTAGATTTTAGTGTACGTAAACGTGCCACTTAAGACAGTCTGTCTCATATCCAACCAAGAGCACTGAAGGAGCTGGTGGAGGAGCTCGCCAAGCCACTCTTCATCATTTACCAGCAGTCCTGGTTAACTGGGGGGTCCCCGCCAGCTGGAGGCTTGCCGATGTGACGCCCTTCTACAAGAAGGGCTGGAAAGAGGATCTGGGGAACTACAGACCAGTCAGCCTGACCTCGGTACCGGGGAAGGTTACAGCACGGCTCATCTTGAGTGAGCTCACCAAGCATGTGCAGGCCCAGCCAGCATGGCTTCATGAAAGGCAGGTCCTGCCTGACCACCCTGATCTCCTTCTATGACAGGGTGACCCACCTGGTGGCTGAGGGAAAGGCTGTGGCTGTGTCTACCTGGGCTTTAGCAAAGCCTGTGACACTGTGTCCCACAGCATCCTCCTAGAGAAGCTGGTGGCTCATGGCTTGGATGGGTCTGCTCTTTGCTGGGTAAAACCTGGCTGGTGGCCGAGCCCAGAGAGTTGTGGTGACAGAGCTAAATCCAGTTGGTGGCTGGTCATGAGTGGGGTTCCCCAGGGCTCAGTGTTGGGTTCAGTTCTGTTTAATGTCTTTATCAATGATCTGGATGAGGGGATCAAGTGCGCCCTCAGTGAGTTTGCAGGTGACACCAAATTGGGCAGGGGTGTTGATCTGCTGGAGGGCAGGAAGGCTCTGCAGAGGGACCTGGACAGGCTGGATCCATGGGCCGAGGCCAGTTGTGTGAGGTTTAACAAGGCCCAGTGCCGGGTCCTGCCCTTGGGTCACACCAACCCCAGGCAGCGCCCCAGGCCTGGGGCAGAGGGGCTGGGAAGTGCCCGGCGGAGAAGGCCCTGGGGGTGCTGGCTGACAGCCGGCTGGGCATGAGCCAGCAGTGCCCGGGTGGCCAAGGAGGCCACCAGCCCCCGGGCTTGTGTCAGCACTGGTGTGGCCAGCAGGGGCCGGGCAGGGATGGGGCCCCCGTGCTCGGCCCTGGGGAGGCCCCACCTCGAATGCTGGGCTCAGGTTTGGGCCCCTCGGGACAAGAAGGGCCTGGAGGGGCTGGAGCGTGTCCAGAGAAGGGCAGCGGGGCTGGGGCAGGGTCTGGAGCACAAGTGTGCTGGGGGGCGGCTGAGGGGGCTGGGGGGGTTTAGCCTGGAGAAGGGGGGGCTGAGGGGAGCCCTTCTCGCTCTCTGCAGCTGCCTGAGAGGGGCTGGAGTGAGGGGGGGGCTGGTCTCTGCTCCCAAGTCACCAGTGACAGGACGAGAGGGAACGGCCTCAAGCTGCGTCAGGGGAGGTTTAGGTTGGAGATTAGGCACAATTTATTCACTGAAATGTTTATTAAACATTGGAACAGGCTGCCCAGGGAAGCGGTTGAGTCACCATCCCTGGAGGTGTTAAAAAAATGTGTAGATGTGGCACTTCAGGGCACATATTAGGAGGCCTGGGGGTGTTGGGTTAATGGTCGGACTTGATGGTGTTAGAGGTCATTCCAACTTTAATGATTCTATGATTCGCTTAGAATCAGGATGGCACTAGGCATTGTTAGTTATGTGTCCTTTATCTTTCTTGAAGTTTCTCATAACACCCGATGTAAAAGATTGGTTAAAGTAACAAAAGAAACCAAAGTTTGTGTGTGAATAATGGTATATGAGTAATGGAGAAACCACTTCATTAGTACTGACCACCTAGCCTATGAGTATTGGTTTAAACTATCCAGCAAAGTAAAGACATCCAGAAGTTATCTAAGCTATTTTTATGTTTGTACAGCTGATGGATAAATCCTCAATTTTTCAAAACTCGAGGTTGCTGAATATAACGCAAAGAGATGAGCAATGTCACTGCAGCAGGCAGACCCTTACTTTATTAAAAGAAAATAGCCCCTTGGTTACATAGGGCCAAAAACCTTGTCTGAAACTTCTTATCACTCCAATATAAGCCAACCTATACAGTTCTGAAGGTGAATTTCCCACACTTTTCAATAACCTTCGAAAGGAGAGAAGATGAGAAATAGGATGTCAATTAACAGTAATATCCCCTGGCAAATCTGTTTCCTAAAATAGGAGCTGTGGTACCATATCAGATTCTCCAGACACCAGCCATCAGCATTAGCTACAGGAAGATGCCTGCAAGGAATAAAAGTGGGCCAACAAAATAAAACAGCTTTTCTTCCTGAAGAGGGCCAGCTCTCAAGGTGAGGAGCGCTTGCCTAAAGCAAATGTTATTTACATTCTGGATGGCATTCAGCCAAACTGAAGGAAATTATTATTTGAAGAATTAAGTCTGAAATAGCTGGATGTGGCAAGAACCGCAGCATTTGCCTCTCTCTGCCAAGGCATCTTTTTTTCAGCCTTCTGTTCCTCTCCGTCAATTGTTTCTACATTTCTTTTCAAAGGATCCACCACCGGCACACATGGTATTGAGCTCTTTGTGCATTTACACCCATGATGAATTCGCTTATGTTCTTCAAATGTCTGTGGCAAAGCAGCACTTTGCTAAACCTGACCACACCGTAATCAGTGACCCTGTCGCAATAGCTGTAGGTCCAGCTGCAGCGGCCACAGAGCATTGCACCGGGCTGACCCATTCCCTTCCCTCTCCGTACAGCCAGTGCGTCCCATTGCACTGGCCATGTCCTAGCTCATTGTCAGGGTGAAATGATGTGGGCTTGGAGGCTGTTGGGGAATGTCACAGTGCCCTCCACACACCTCAGGGACTGCCCGAGCCGAGAACTGCTGCAGGGCACAGCCATGTCTGGGGAAAACGCTGCCGCCTGCTTCCACCGCCTGTGTGCTCCTCCCTGGGCGCCTGCCGTCGGCCGCTGCTGCAGAGGCCCCCGAGCCACAGCCCCCGAGCTGGTCAGGCCCCACACCTGAGGACATGCCGCAGGACACAATGTCCAGCAGAAAGACACGTTCTCCGAATGCATATCCTTAGGCAATGTGACACAGGTACCTTTTCCCAGGAGAGGAAAACGTGTGCTTTACCACCGCTTCTCCTGACAGCCACCACGCCTTGCTGGCATGGGAGGGAAGAGGTGCTGAGAAAGTATTCCCTGAGACGTCTGCGTTTACTTGCCTTGTTCCTCAGTGTCTGAAAGGAAAAACACTGTCACTCCCATGGTAACCAGTGATGGTGAATGCAAATCAGACTAACAGCAGCTTCCTTTATACAATGATAGTTTGAGTAGAGGTGAGGGTTCAGCTCTATTTGAAAGTAGACAAGAAATAAAGTAGGAAATTAATTTGAAGTTGTTCTTGAAATACGACTTCTCTGGACATCTTGAAAAAGAAAATAAAAGCAAAGGGAGAGAAAGGAGAATGTGAAAATGGAACAAACGTTCCTAGCTAACATAATTCATTCTGAAAGTCAGTAGAGCACAGTTAGCGATTTCTAGCTCTTATGAAATGTCTCCAGTAATATAAACTCCAGTTCTGGTCTTCAGAGTCAGCTAATTCATACTTGTTTCATTCAAGGAGTCAGGGCAATTCTACACTTAACATGAAGTTCATGTCTGTGATATGTCAGAGCCAGAAATAGCTGTCTATTTAACAGCAAGAGGCTCCTGTAAAGGTAGTTGGGATTTCTTCTCCTAAGACCACCCAGAATCTTGAGTTTGGAATATATTTCACTAATGAGGGGAAAAAAAAATTAGTTTCTAGAAGTCTTTGCTTATCAAAGCACCCCTCCTCACGGCAACTGATACAGGAGTGAAACCCAGCCCCTGTATGTAGGTTATGAGATTTACTTTTTTCTAGTAGGGCAAACAGAACCCCCCACCCCCAGCCCAGGAGCCTGCATCTGGATGATGGAACAAATGAAAGACTTAAAAATGGAAAGGGGCAGATTCACAGCTGATTAAACGTGCTGTTGTCACCGTATTACAGCTTTCAGAGAGTGGCTGTTGTGTTCCCCCAAAAGGAAATAGCACACAAAGGCTTGGCACTAAAGGTTCTCAGAACAAGGCAGCCCTTAACTCCCTCTCCAGACAGGTTGCTGCCAGAGCACCCAAGAGACAGCGGGAGTGAGCGGGGCGCTGTGCAGACCCCAGCAGGGAGGAACGCAGCTCCTTCCCCAAACGGCAGAGCCCAAGGTGCTGAGACTCAGCTGGTGCTCCAGAGCGGTCGGTTGAGGGGAGGTCTCGCCTCACCTTTCAGAACAAGAATCTGTCAGAGAGAAATGTAATTCAAAATTTCTAAGAGATTTGGTCCTGGTTTTTTTTCCCCCTAGGGCTACTGAAAAAGAAATGGGTCTTGTAAAGCCTGGATTGCAATGGTGTCTATATACATATATATATATTGCGTGTTTATGTGTATATATTTTTTTAAAAGGTATATATTGTGTACATGTATAAATATATGCATATACATTTGTGTTGATGAGACTGTTCAGAAGGCTGAAAAAGGAGGCCACTTTCAAACTTCAACACCAAGCTTTACTAGACAAATATTCATTAACACCAAACATTATCAATGGTTTGGTTTTCATCATTACCAACACATACCAAAGCAATCAGTCCTTAACAAGCTTATCCTGAACTGTGTGCGTATGGACCGGAGATCTGGGCAATCACCAGCCGTATGGAGTTGAACAAGGGCAGGTGCCAGGTGTTGCCCCTGGGGCGCGGCAGCCCTGGCTGTACAGGCAGCCTGGGGAGCGAGGGGCTGGGGAGCAGCTCTGCAGGGACCTGGGGGTTCCGGCTGATGGCAGGTTGAACAGGAGCCACCAGCGTGCCCTGGCAGCCCCGAGGGCCAGCCGTGCCCTGGGGGGCACCGAGCCCTGCATCGCAGCCGGGCGAGGGGGGGGATTGTCCCGCTCTGCCCCGCGCTGGGGCGGCCTCACCCCGAGTGCTGTGGGCAGCGTTGGGCGCCGCAGGACATGGAGGGTATAAAGGTACTGGAGAGTGTCCAGAGGAGGCCACGGAGTTGGGGAAGGGTTTAGAGGGGAACAGTACGAGGAGCGGCTGGAGTCCCTTGGGTTGTTCAGCTGGAGCAGAGGAGGCCGAGGGCAGCCTCATGGCGCTCTGCAGCTCCCTCCCGAGGGCAGGAGGAGGGGCAGGGCTGGTCTCTTCTCTCTGGTGCCCAACGCCAGGCCCCGAGGGAACGGCAGGGAGATGTGCCAGGGGAGGGTTAGGCTGGGCATTAGGAGAAGGTCCTTCCCCCCGAGGGTGGTGGAGCCCTGGCACAGGCTCCCCAGGGAGGCATCACGGCACCAAGGCTGGCGATGTTCCACAAGCACTTGGACAAGGCCCTCAGAGAGACGGTGTGAATTTGGGGTGTCCTGTGCAGGGACAGGAGTTGGACTTGATGGTCCTTGTGGGTCCCTTCCAACTCAGGGCATTCTATGATTCTACGACAGTCCCAGGCAGCCGATGCCAGGTCACGGGTGCTGGCAGCTGTGGTCCATCATGGGCCTGGTCCCCAAGGTTGTTGATCAGGTTTGAGAACCCAAATGCAACTGAAATGGGGAACGTCTTTTCCACCATTTTTACTGGGTTTGTTGTTTCATGGTCTCCTCTTCCTCCCTGAAAAGAAAGGCAGGGATTTAATCTGCTCCTAACATAGTTTATCTTTTTTTGGGGGGCCAGGACTTGTCTGGTTTTGCCAAACATCTTTCCTCCTTGCTCTGCAGCATTATTCTGGTACCATCAGGTACCCTTCCTCCTTGCCCTCCATCCTTTGTTCTTACTGTGCAGGTTTTATTACTTGCACACATCCATTTCCAGTACCCCGTTTGTGCAAATATACCACAAATCTGTTTTTCCCCTTGCATTTATATACTTTTAATATACTTATGCTTAGCTGTGTTACAAAATGCCTGTACACTGTTGTTGGTTATGCTATTTTAATGTGTTTATGTCTATGTTTAAGGCAAGAAATAGCCTGCTTAAAATATTTCTCCTTCATGGGTGCAACAGGCCTCTGCTTCATCTACACCTGCCTTTGCGCTCTTAGTTTTAATGTGCAGTCTAAAAGCCTGTATCAGAAATTACATTTCTGAAATAGAAAAATTATATTATGTATGCAGTACCAAACCCAGCTGAGTGCTGAATGCCATCAACCCTCATTTCATCAGGAGCTGAGGGCACTTAACACCTCGCAGGGCTGAGATTAGAAACCTGGCAAGAAATAACCGATTGTAATTCAACTTGTTCCACTCTGTTAGTAATTTCCTGGCCTGAGACCATCTGCTGTTCAGAAGTAGCTTTTCTAACATAGTAGGGCAAGACAAGAAAATATATCAGAACTGTTACAAAACTTTCTTAGCATATTAACGCTCTCCTCCTTTACCAGTTTTAATTATTTATAACCGTGTCATAGAAACTTAGAGTTTTTGGGTTCTTGCTCTGACTAAAACTACAAATTTCCATAAGCCATAAACAGAAAATATTGCAGAACAGTGGGAAAAGCACTGTGTTTTACTCAGGCGTGAGCCTTCAGGGCTTTAGCAATCTAAACAGCTATTCACAAACCTAAGTGCACCATTATGTTACCTCCTAGGGAACTCCAGTACCGAATGATAAGGTACCTGGGCACTTGGGGACAACTCTTGTGGCCAAACAGGCGAGGTTAGAAAAAGAAATTCAAAAGGATAGGCTTATAAGGAGATTGTCTTAAAATGAAGTAAACGTTTGGGAAAAGACTCGGTCAGACCTGAGAGATCAGAAACCCCAGAGGATGGGGCTGAACAAAACAGGGAGGTTTGCAGGTTCAAACTAGTCCACCATGAACCAGGCAAATCCCTTTCACCAAAGTGTTTTCTGCCTTAGGTAGCAGAAATCCTACCCTGCTCTGTATGGAGATTTTCCCTGTGGTAGCAGAGGTGCTTTGTATTCATCCTTGGCTTCCTTCTTGCTATTGTCCTTCTGCCCAAATGCAAGCCAGGGGCAGATCAGGTTTTCCTAATTGTCCCTTCTCCTCTTAACATTTACCTCCCTAGAAGTGAGCTTCGTGCAGTTGGAAGGTCAGCGCCGATCCCTCTGTAGCAGCCCCTCTCAAGGCAGTACCTCCTGACAACAAGAAACCATTTTTTTTTCCTCCTGATATTTTTCTCCCAGCTCCCTGACCTGATGCTGCCTGGAGCCAGGATACAGCATTCCTTTTCCTAAAGCAGCCACGTGCTCCAAAGGGAGGAGGCTTGGGAAGGGGAACGCATAAAGCTGTTAAAACATAATAATCCGAGGTCAGTCGGCAACGCATCACTCGTGTAAGAAATGTGTTGTGAGCTAAACCAGCATATCAGTCCACCGTTGGTATTGTAATGACGACAAGACATGGCTGTGTCCTGACTTACAAACACGGTTGCTTTAGTAACTAAACCCTATTCATCTGCAGCGTGCTTGCATGAAACCGCTACCGTCTCTTTGTAACACAGAAAATAAAGGAAAAGGGAAAAAAATCAGGATTATATTGAGGAGAGAAAGAAGCTGCATTGCTGAAGGAGAATGCTCCTCGAAAGTATGCCTGGAAGCCACCAGGCCTGATTTCCAGTATTACCAAGGTGATAATGTCTGAAAAGGCGGCCAGTTTGTGTGATGGAATTTGCCCTTGTTGTTCCCGTTACAGTCATATAAATTCACAAGATGCAAAAATGCAGTGAGCCACTGTAACCAGTTTGAGTGAATTATCAAACTTTATCTCCCATTTCCATGTTTCCATGGTGATGGGAAAAGTGAATGAATAGTTAGTTCTTAGACATAGAGGTACGTAATGCAAAGACAAATACTGGCAGAGGTAAGGGGTCACGTTATTAGATGAATGGAACAGAATGATCAGAAAATTCCCTTGTTGCAGAAAGAAATTATAGAGTATGTACAAAAAGAAAGAGGTGCTCTACAGCTTCCAGTGGAACGGGGGAAGGCAAATCACTTAGATACCGTAAATGGTTTAGGGAGCAAATCCTACCTTTTAACATCCAGAAGCCAGAAATAAATTAAAAGTGGGATTAATATGGGGGGAAAAAAGAAAAGCTCGAGCATCTATTATATCCTGGCTCATATTAGAAAAGGGGAAGAAATCCTTTAAAAGATAAAATCATATAGGCCAGCTAACCGTTTGTCTGAATGTGTTGTGTGAACTGCAAGGTCATGCCAGGACATACATAATCTCTCTGGAATTGTTTTACTCCCTACCTTTTTATCCCTTCCCGGTATGAGAACAGAGCTAACATATCAGCGTGGCGTTAGGTAATTTTTTAACCTTGGTCATTATTTTCTCACCTGATGCCTCTGCCTTTAGGCAAATATAGAACTAGAAATACAAATAAAAATTGCAGTCTGAATAAAAGAATGTGGAGACTAGCATCTTTTCAGGCTCCTCTGCTACAAGCCAGTGGTTTTAGAAGTGGACGTTGGTCTCAGTTATAATAAGCTAGAAATGGTAAACGGGGCAAAGTAACGAGCGTTTCCGATCTCCCCCACCCCTCGCTGCAGGAGTCCTTTGCTGCGCTGGCTGGGAGCCCTGCCCTCGTAATGACTTTGCTCAGTTTGTGGGGGCTCGGTGTCCATAAAGAGGAATAATGGGCTTTTCAGATACATCCAAAGTAAACAAAAATAGGAGAGGGGGAATTTATCTTAAATTAAAAGAAAGTTTTCTAAAACGTACTGATGAAAGAAAGATTCTGAAATGGCAAATCCACTTCATTTTCATTCAGATTAGTGCTTTTTAACCATTAAACCCCCCTCTCTTGGTAAATGTATGTTAATTTTAATATGGTAAGTGTCACTTCTACATACAAAGTGATTTATTAAAAATTGAGATGAAGCACTATAGAATATCAAAGCCTGAAACATTTCATTCTGATAATGTTAAAATCCAATGTTTTGCAATTAAATACATCTTTTTTTCTTTTTCTTTTTCTTTTTTTTTACTTTGCTGATTTCAACCTACTTCAACAGATTTTCCATTCCTGTGAAACTTCATAGTTCAATCAATTATGTAATCAAAAAAATAAGAGAAATAAAATTCTGCATCCAGCAGAGAGGCCTGCATGTACGGAGCTCACTGCAGAACCAAGGCACGGCCAGAGCATGAATAAATTCTACAGTAGCTCAATATCCTGAGGCCAGCGCTTGCCTCAGGCCCTGCTACTGGTTTCTGCTGGCAAGAAGGTCTTTGGATTTCTCCTTCCCCCCACTTCTTTTTCTCTCTTTCTTGCTCCTTAGAGTACTAATTCAAATCTTGATTTCCTTTGACAGAGACTTCTCTTGTGGATGTTCAGGCCAACTTGTACTTCCCCAGCACAGGCAGAGCAGTACAGAAGACACAGAGCCTCCCAAGCCATCCACGGGGCCTTTGAGACCTTCCAGGGTAACCTGGAAGCCCTTGGGAAAGCTGGTTATCGACGGTTTTACTTTTTTTTCTCTGCATTTGCAGATCCTTTGGTGCGGGTGAGAAGAAAAGTACATCAAATCACCTCTTATACAAGTCTCAGATCTGTGGAGCAGACCTGCCACAGCTGAGGCCCGGGTAACAGGGGCAGACGGACACACAGACACAGCCTGGTATAAAAGGGCAAGAATGTTTGTGCTCTGACCTTCGTTATTCGTATCTTTATTTTTCATCTAATTTCTAACCAAATAATGATGAAAGTCGACACGTGTAGCTCACATAAGCAAAGCTGACCCTAAATTTGCGTAACACGGAAAGGAGAAAATCCCTGCAGCGCAGGGACTGCGAATTTGCGCCCCCTCCTCCTTCGCCTGGAGCACTGAGCGCAGCTGAGATGGCCGAGGGGGGGTCTGGGGCATCTCAGACGCAGAGGGTGCCTCTGGGACTAGACCACAACGTCTGTGGGGGAAAATTAACGGGACAAAAGGGAGCGCGTTACTAGGTAGAGAGAGAGATGGGAAAAGGTGGCTCGTGGACCTACGAGGAAGGGCTGTGAGAAGGCCTCCGGAAAAGGACAGTCTGGGCTTTTCTGTGGTTTTACTACTGCTGCAAACCTGGACAGAAGAGACTGAAACACTGTAGGGGGTTTTCAAGGAGCAGCATGTGGGATGGTCAATGGGGACGTGCGTTAGATGAGGAGAGGGAAGTGCTCTCGGACACGGTGGTGAATCGGGTCCGCGGTGGGAGAAGGGAGAGCTGTACGTGTGGGGAGAAAGCGACTTCTTGGGGAGTCTGTGGGCCACCACCTCTTTTGCAGGCACTTGCAAGAGAGGGTTTTGCCCCACCTTTGTGCCTCCCTAGGCACACGCACCGGCTGCGCGCCCCTTTCAGCAGACCCAAGAGCCCATCATCTCCTCGACGTGTGGGAGCACGGGCACACCAAGGGCTACGGCTAAACAGCTGGGGAATATCTTGGCTGAGAAATGTCCGTTACCAACATTTTCCGCTTATTTTACTTACACCTGCCACTCATAAACTCCCAGTACTCTGGAGTTCAAGCTGTTGCCAGCAGCCCTATAATTAACTCTCTCTGATGTCAATATAAATCACACCGAACCCAAAGTCTTTAATTCTCTGAGATTTTTGTCACGTCGTATGATCAGCTTAATACAGTCATGTATGTTCCAGGACCTGGAGTATTCTTTAGAGTATCTGTGGTCGTTAAGTTCCAGCGTTGCCACAGATCCCTTGTGCCCTTAAACCAGTCACCTAGTTTGGGATTTATCTTAATTAACTTCAGACAAGGAACAGTTAGATGGCTGGGTCTAAACTGGTGACACAGGCTACACATACAGCCACATTTTAGCTCAGAAATGTTGCACAGCCTTTAAGCAAATCTGATCACATCCATTTTTGATACAGAGCAATGTTGGTTTGCATGAACTAGAGGATGCTCACACCAGAATTGAACTCTAAGTGAACATCAAATGTATTCTGGCCCCTAATGAGCCAAAAAGGAGTGAAAAAATTACTGGTTCTTCAGACAGCCCAAACCCACGTTCTCAGTCAGGGACACCTCACTAAGTTTAGTCCAAAGTAAAGCTTCTGAAGTTCATACAGTACAGACATACGGGCTTCATCAAAGGCTGCTTCAAACTACTTATCTGCACTGATTTTGCTGAATTATTTACTAATGCAGATGAAAACTCTGTCTCCCTTTATAGTCGGGGACAGAAAGAGGCACTCCAGAGGGATTCACTGGACCTGTCTTACCGATGAACTGCCCTGCTTCTTCAGTGAGAAGTGAGATGATTAGGTCAGACTTAAACCTAATTTTGGGGGCATTCTGAAGTCAGGGAAGGTGAATCACGGCTTTAATCTCCCTAAACCTTAGCTTCTCAACCTACATGGAGGGTGAAAATCTCTCTGGATGAACTATGAAAGACACGGGTGGAGCAGCGTCAGCTGCTAGCAGAATGGTGACCCATTTCAGCCGCGATCTCCAGAAGTGCCCGCAACACAAATACAAATGCAACTGTGTTTTCATCAGTCATTTGTATGGATTTTATTCTGTTGCCTTTGCTTGGCAAACCTCCCACGGTAGTCACCAGGACTTTAAATTAGGACAGGAGCCAAACCTAACTAGGGATTATTCATTGAACTCCATCAGTAAGAAATTCATTGAAGCCAGATATGCATAGATGCAACTACAGTGAGAAACTGCTTAGAAAGAGCTTAGACATCTATCAGTCCTCCAGCGAATAGGAGGGTCATTATGCATAACAGAGTAATTCTAGCTTGACTCATAATGGGTTATTATTTTATTCTTGCAACCTATGATCACATATTGTGAGGAATAACGCTCTGTTGTAATAAAATATAATATGTCATATCCCACATTTTCCGTGCTATATGATTCAGTAGCTGGAGACAATATGATAATCTTATGTCAGAGAGTACTTTTACAATGTCATTATGGAAAGGCGTTATTTAATGAACTGGTTTCTGTGTTCATAAACACAAAATAGAATTATTTTTCACAGTGGGTTCTTTTTGCCCATTTATTGTTAAAATGTAGATTAGATGCCAACTAGTGGAATACCCAGTCTGAATTTATAGAAGACAATTACAAGACCATTTTCCAAATACTTTTTATTAATTTGCTGGGTCTTCCAGTATCTGAGCTTTAAGCAAGCTAAGGATATCGTGACTGATACAATTTTAAGTCTGACGTATGCAAACATCAGTCTTATCCCAGTACTTCATGAAAAAACATGTAAGCACAAGTTTTGTCTGGGGTTTTAAAATTTCCTCTCTTCCTTCAAACTATCACAGTTCGGGATCCATCCTTCTAACACAGAAGTTGAATGGATAAATAGAAATCATTTTTATGAATGACTCAGAGGGCTTCAAATTACATGTTCTCGGGGTCTTTTTCTCAGAAGGTCTATACCTACAACCATAAATCTTCCAGTTTCTTCCATCGTGAGTGTCCAGGAGCAATCCTCTTTGGTGAAAAAATAAATGAGAGTAACCTCTATCAGCACTGTTTCTTGCATTGCATGATCTCAAAGTGATATTCCTGATTGCAAGCTTATTACTTCAGTTTCACTCTGAGCAAAGGATCATGTAAAAACAGAAGTTCTTCACCCAACCTACTCATATTGAAACCGGTCTTTTCCCTCTGATGATAACTAATTTTGGATTGTTTTATTTCTGCAGGTGGCATAAGAGGGCTTGAACTCGGTTGTGTTTCTCCCTGGGCTTCAAATGCACAATCAGTTTTATATTTTTGAACACGCCGAGGCCACTTTTAATCGAGACCCTCAGCTGGTCTGAACAAACACAATTAGGAGAATTAAGATAATTCACGGCAATTGAGATTGACCTACTCTATGTCAGCGAGGGCTCAATGTGAGCTAACAAAATGCTTAACCGAACTTGTAAAAATTTTTATTGTGCAAATTTTTTAAAAATCAGAGACCTCTGTTAGACAAAATATAAAACCAACCAAAAAACTATTGACTCAGAAAATATGCTTAATCTGGTATCACATAAGATCTCATAAACATGGAGCCCCATGATGTCACTTTATAGTCAAAAGTGAGAAAAGGAATAATGTGTTAAGTAGGAAAATAATTAGAAAGAGCTTTTAGCTTCCCCCATACCAGTTTTAACGTGGTGCGGTTCCTCTGGCTTCAGCGGCATGGGCTCATGCCCGTGTGAGGAGGTGGGCAGGGCTGGCTGCCCGTGGCACACTCGGAAACCTGCGTTAAGGTGACATCCATGCTGGGTGTGTCGGTCACGTGGAGACACGCTGGATAAAGCTATTTACCTGCTGAATTTAACTTTGGGCATTAATGGCTGATACTAAAAGTAGGACAGCTGAGGGACAGCAGGACAAAGGCTTACGGATGCTCCAGAAAGCGACCACCACGCTGTGGAAAAGGCGGCCGTTCCCACTAATTCGTTAGCCCGCTTACAGGAGCTGCTGGAAATTGAAGTCCTGACAACCCTCCCCTCCTGCCTTACCTACGCAGAAGCTTCCGAGGGCCAGATTTGACCCTGTTGAAGCCAACAGCAAAAGTCACAGTGACTTCTCTGGGCCAGGACACCCCAGTAGGTACAGTTTGCTGTGCGCAAGACGTGGTCAGAAAATGCTTCCCGCTCCGTAGGGCCCTCAGGAAAATCAGCACCCTCATCTGCTCCCCCGTACGCTTTATGCTCCCGTTTGCAGCGGTGGATGTTAACATAAAGTCTGTCTGGTGTGATTTGGTACAGCTGTAACCCTCCTGCTCTGCTCCGGTCGAATGATTGAATCCAACACACGAAGAACGAAGGCCCAGCTGGATTGTTGTCTGAAAAACAAAAGCTTGCAGCACTCTGGTGAGAAGAAAGCACATTTTCTGCTTTAAAAAAAGTATTTTTAACTTATTCCCACACGTCACATGTATTGAGCACCTCTAAGTTTTCTAATGGTGAAAAAAATTCTGCAGATTCACAGATTTTACAGCTAGAAGGGACCTCATGACCATCTAACCTGATTTTGTATGGACTTACCACATAAATTCCCTGTGTTAATTCCGGCTTCAAATGCAGTACCTAAGTGATGTTGTCAGCAAGTGACACAGGCAATTCTGGAGTTTATCTTTGTACCTGTGTATTTCACCTGCAACATTTAAAAGGTGCCACATTTTAAACACAACTGTGGATTCTCAGACTAGATTTACCACTGATGAACAAGGCATATGACTGCTTAAGAAGCTGATCTACTCAGGAAGCTGTCAAGAGGCTGGTGATCATTCTAAAAAGCAGCTGGATGAAAAATGAATATTTTCTAATATTCACGCTTCAAAAATTTCCTCCAACAAGGAGTAAATCAAAGGAGACAAATTTTTAAATATATAATTCTTGGAACTTTAATGTTTAACTTAATGTGCTTTTTGCTGCTTTTTGCTTAATAGTGGACACGACTGTTATTAAGTAACTTCAAAAAATACACAGGAGACCAAGGAGTGTGTAGCCCAGCAGGGAGAGTATCTTTCATCATTGTACCAGGAACATCTTTTCTTGCTTGCCTTCATCTTTCTGCGAGTGCATCTTATCAGACCCTGAAACCTTTTCCAAGGAGAATAGGTGGTTCATCCTGTGTCCTTGTTACCAAACCTGGTAGGATATAGAGCAAGGAATGGCATTTCATCAGGGTTCTTCAAAAATTAGACATTTTGGCCTAACAGTTCCTTTTTATAGCCAATGTCTTTTCATCTATAACGTAACAATAAAACCAAGGCAAACTTTGTCCACGGTAACTCGGAAGGCATCACTATCATTACTATAGCAGAGGGGTCTGCATGGGTCCTTTCCACAGGGTCACACAATGAATTCTTAATGGTATCAGCCACTGATTGCATCACTCCCCTGCACAGATCAATGAAGGGTTCACAGCAACCAGTTACGCCGTTGACCTTAACCTCCTGTTCTGTTTGCAGATTGCAGTCGCAGCGTGCAAATCCTCCGGCTGCATATCTTCTCAGCGTGATCATCGTGAGAGTGGGGACCTGAGCGGGGCTGGGCAGCCGTGAACCTGATTCCTTCACTGCAGCCTGCCACGCTATGTCCTCCCAGTTTGGGAACGTAAAGTGGCAATTAGGGGACTTTGCAATGCAACTGCTGAAATTCATGCAAAGTGGAACTCACCCAGGTGAAGCTTCACGGGTCTGCGCAGAAGCCCCTAGACCAGCAAGCTTATGGACGGCAGTGCTGTCTCCACGCACATGATGTCCCTGTGTGAGCTCAGCACCACCATCCTGGTGCCCAGATCCCCTGACCCATGCCTTTGCTCAGTGCTGGTTCAGCTGGCTGCTGTGTCATCCGCACCTGGTGGAACAGTGCCTCTCTTGAAACAGCAGGCTGTATACGTACAGGCAGTACCACCACACCTTTTTCTACAATTTGTGCAAAAACTATGGAGACAGCTGTGAAGAATTCTTAAGGAAATAACCAAGCTCTTCTTTATAACTCCGCTGCGGACAGCTAGAGTTTGTCTGTGAGCGTAATTCCAAGATCAGTACAAAAACAGTGGCACAAGAGGAACCAAAATTAATACCTCTTCATTTCCTTCAACTATAGGAGAAGAAAAATCCCTGATAATCCATCTATCCAAACGCTGCCAAGACACCCGGCGCTACCCGACGGCATGGCACTGTGAATTAATTACCTGGTTGCTCTACTTGCAATCCAGGAAGTGATGCTCTGGTTTTTTGATTACTCTGAAAGTCTACGGGGAGAGGAGAATCTTTCAAGATGCTGCACAGCAGCTTAAAGGGCAAAGATCAGGAAAAAAAGGAAAAAAGAAAAAAAAAAAAGGAGAGAGCAATACAAAAAAAAGGCTGAAAAACCCCAGCAAATTAGAGAAAGTTATCATACGGATTCTTAATAGGGTTGCTCTTTTCCTCATTGCACCTTCATACTGGTGCGACCAGCACACGGACCGGTGCTTTCAGAGGAGTAGAAAAGCAGTAGCTAAAGGCATCTTTCCACCGTAGAGGGATCCTTGGCTCGTGGTTCATGCAGGGCAGCACGGCTTGTGTCCGCGCTACCCCAGGCTCACCTTCCCTTGGGCAGAGGGCCTAGGAGACTGCACGGCACTTGTCCCTCTTTTGTGGGTTGTTTTTTGTTGAAAGCATCTGGAAACTTTGAAGGACTGTGTCAGATGGAGGCCCAAACCTGTCTTGGCCTCATCTATATTATTTATCAGGAGTGGTGCTTTATGTGCCAGAGCCAGGTTCTGCCTCAGAAGCAGCTTATTCAACCCAGACAGGAGCGCAGGAGGGCACTGCCGTACAGGAGCGTGGGCTGACGTGCACTAGATTCTGGGGGAAACCCAGGGAGATGAACTGTTTGTCATTGTATAATACCACCTCTCTCCAATCACTTGGATCAGCCTGTTTATCTCAGTGACCTCTCTGCTTTCTGCTTTTTCCAGCTTATACTATGGACAATTAAGGATATTCTGAGAAAATATTTTTTTCTAAGCAGGAAAATCTTGCTCCTTCCCAGCTTACCAGGGGGTACATAGCAAAGGGATGCTGGGCTCAGGCTAAGCACAATAGCAGCTGATGTACACCCCCATAAAGGTCTGATTTAATCAGCCCACATTTAATCTGACCACAAGCTGTGAGACGTTCATGGCTATCCCAAGGTGTCTGTCAAAGTCTGGGGTTGATGAAAGGCAGGCTGGCTGGCTGGGAAAAGCTGCCAGAAGGAGGCAACTTACATCCCAACCTCGTTTAAATGGCTGCTGCTCTTACTAGGAAGATATTTTGACATACTTTGCTCTGATCCCCAGCTCTGGCAGCCAGTTTGCCATTCAAAACCAAGAAAAAAGGGATCAGAAACACCTTCGTCTGTGTCCCCTGCACAACAGGTTCACCATCCTTTAGGAAAAATCAACTTACTTTTAGATGTGCGGACTCAGATGCTAGGTGTACTCTAGCTGCAAAAGCAGGCTCTTAGTAGCCTATTTTACCTTGCTTTCTAGCAAAAAATGAGCTTCTGCTAGACCCCATGCTGTCATAGCTGAACTGCTTCTAGTTTTAATTGCTTCTTTAAAGTTAGTTTACATATTTTTACAGTGCACTACGTTCGACAGGACAGACAAGTCCTTTATTCCTCTCCCTCTGACAATAAGCTGAATTCACTCCCACATTCCCTGGGATAATTTCCTATGAGAACATATGGAATTGTTACAGGAGAATCTTGATGTAAATGACACAATTTGCCAGAATGCTCGATTTAATAACCCTTATAATGGCTACTCGCAAAAAGCACAACCATTCCTGAGAGAACATGTTTTCTAAAGCTTTCTGCCACAAACAGCCCATCATTCATCATAACCCAGAAAAACTGCACCCACTAAAGTTTCTGACACCGCAGCTCCTAAACATGTAACGGCACCAGAACACCACAGCTACCGCTGGAGACATATCTCTGGGAGGAATCTGGGGAGAGGCAAAGCCGCCTCTGAAAACAAGGTATGTTTGTTATCAGGCCCATATGTGGTTTTATAATGCCAAGAAAATAAAAGCATCTGGAGTGGGCACAGAAAGGGACGCACACCCCGCGCGACGTACGTGGCCGTCGCATCCAGCGTGACGGTGCTGCGGGTGCCTGGGCGATGGGTGACACCCCAACTGCCCAGTCCCCGGAGCCACCCGGACCCTCCCAGGGGCACCTCAGCGGTGGGTGGCTGCAGGCCGCTGAGGGGGACCGGGGCCGGCTCTTGGACGCCTTTAGCACATGGCTGGTGCCCTGGTCCCTCATTGCGGGGGGCAAACGGTGCGTGCCCCGGTGTGGGGGGCAGCCGGTACCTCAGCACATCTGGGGGTGCCCAGGTACCCCGGCGAGCGTGGGGAGGGGAGCGGGAGCAGCAGCTGAGAGTATCGCAGAGGTGGTGGTTCACTCCGAGGTTTGAGGGTGCTCCTGGAGGAAGCTTAAAATGCAAATACTTTTCAAAAATAAATCCGAGTGAGGAATAAATCTGAATAATAAATTTATCCAAAGAAAAAAAGCGATAAGCTCAAGGATGTTTCACTAGGAGAAGAAAAAGAAAGCGGGCAAAATTAATCAAGGAATAGCAAATTATTTGCTTTAATTATTTGCCCAAAGCTCTGTGGAAGTCATGTGTAAAATAAGTGTCGTACCTGTTACAATAGAGATTATAATCACTGCAAAGCTCAGTAAATCACTTTCTTCTAGGTAATCTGTGATGACTCTCTTTGGTAATCGGGAGTCTATAGAAGATTTGGTTCCCTTTTTGGCAGTACACCCGTTGGTAGCATGCCTCTGGTAATCAGCTGCCTTGGCAGACACCGCTCGGTGGGTCCTGAAGGAGCTCTCTGATGAGTCAAGGGTTTACTCCACTGTGACCGTGGCCTTTTAGTAACCATTTTAATGGGTTTTTGGAAACTGTGTCCACTGCGGTTAATGTTGTGATAATGATTTCATTTTAATTCCATGTTTTTAAACCGTTAGAACAATGCTGTTAAACCAGGCTGTACATCATTAGTCAAGGTTTCAAACTGGGAGTCATTATTTTAAAAGTCTGCTTGCTATTTTACTGTCACAGGAATTCAAAATGAAGAGGGGGGAGAGAAAAAAAGCATCTTTTTCACTTGTATTGTGCGCAAATGATCTAAAAAATTCTGGATGGAAAAATGGGGCCTGCTTATTAAAATAATAAATGAGCTTATCTTTCAAACTTTCAGTGCCATCATTCCCTCTTGCCGTCACAATCTTCAGGTTTAAAAAGCTAATAAGAGAACAATTTCAGCCTATAAGGCAAATCTAGTAATAGTTATCCAGGAAAGGTTGGATGTCTTAGTTAAACCAAAAAATATAAGTTTGGGGTTTATTGCAATCTTTTGTAGATTAGATTCAATTCGGTGGACAGTTTCAGCCAAAAAATTTTCAGAAATTTGAATCTGATTTTATATTATGCCTTTAATATATTTCAACATGTCGTCTCATTTCAAACGTAGCAACGTAGATCTTCAAAGATTAAAAAAATACCTGACAACATAACAAAAGGGTTTTAGAAGAAAACTAATTATTTTTAATGACTCCAAACTATGTATTTCTGTATGCTTTCCCTATTTCTTTTTCTGTTGCTTGCAGTGTGGCCTATAAAGGACTGTAAAGCGAGTGTAGCATGAAACAAATGTGATAGCCACAGCTGAAGAATGTATTTATTTTGACCAAAACCTCTTCTGCCATCACAAGCCGTACTTTGCTGCGAGCATGCTGGACAAACAAGAGGTGATTTTTTTAGTTGTGGTTACCCAGGACTGAGTGTTACTGATACCACGCTTGTGGCTAGTTTAGATAGATCACCCTCCTCTTTGGCTTTTTATGTTACTCCCACCACCACCGCCACACCTCCCCTGTCAGCCCGTCACAAACCAGCACGTTCTCGTGGTTCTAGGTAGAGAGAAATGACTTTAAAGCTGACTGGTCTGGCTACAAAACTACCTGTGTGGATAGCACAAGCCTTTTTAGCAGCTCGCTTTCTTTATAACCTGTGTCCTTTTCTCCTTTTATAAGCTATATACCTTTTATAACATTCTCCAACCAATCTGAGAGATTAACTTCTTAGCAGCGCTTCTGAGAAATGGACTTCGAAATACTCATAAAACCCCATCAGCTTACACAATGCAAGGATTTTATGGCAAAACTCTCTAAAGGGAGCGTTTATTCTGATTCTTCTCCCAAGAATGTGGCCGAGCACTCTCCCATTCAAGGGGGAAGTGCAAATCCTCCATACCCAGGAGCTGCTGCGACACCTCGTCCTGCAGCCTGAGTGACAGCTGCCATTATCGGAGCTCATGTAAATGACAAGCGTGGTGGACAATAAACCACTCTTCCTGCATGGCCTCTTTGAACCTGGCTGGCACAATCCTCTCTGGCTACTCTGTGAACAGCAAGCCCTGGTTCAGCAAGCTTTCTCCGGAAGGTCAGATTGCATTCCGTTCCTTTGTAATAGTTTTCGGGGCAATATTGCTCGGTGGTACCACAGCCATCCCTATTAAATAAAAAGAAATGTCATGACTATGAATTCTATATCTTAAAAATCAAAACAAACTTAATGATGGCTTTTCCAACTCTAAGTGTTCATGTCATACTGTGCTCTGTCGATACAGTTTATTCCCTTAGCTTTTAAATTGTGCTTTCTCTTTCCTATTATTTTATAGAGTCAGGATTCTTTAAGCCAGGGGAGAAGCACTGTAGCAATTTCTTGCAAGTGCGTGAATACCTGCCATGCACTGTTTATGAGGAACCCACCAAGGAATAGCTACCGTAGAATCACAGAATACCCCGAGCTGGGAGGGACCCACAAGGATCATCGACTCCAACTCCCGTCCCTGCACGGGACAGCCCCAAACTCACACCGTGGCTCTGAGGGCCTTGTCACATGGTGTGCATTTTGGGGTTGTCCCGTGCAGGGACAGGAATTGGACTCGATGATCCTTGCAGGTAGTAATTTATAGGCTTTGTAACACTTGTGCTCTGACCTTTGCCATGAAATGCTTTGCCATGAAAGGAAATGTACGGTCATTGCCAAGAACGCTACCAAGCATCGAGTGGGTGGCAGAGATGCTCTGAGTGGGGTGGCAGAGCTGGCTTTGCTCTGCAAGGTGCAACTATCATGCATGTAAATAAACACTGAGAGGTTTAACAGAGCACTCCGTTATCACCTGGTATGGGGAGCTGGGCCCTGGAAAGCAGGGTTTTCAGCAGCAAGTGGAGACCATTAGGACTGGGTATGTCCAGGCTTAGGCAGATAACAGCCTGGTAAGGTGAGTTACCCTGGATTCTGCTCAAAACTGATGAAGAGAAATAAGACCGTCAGAAGGACAGTTTTGTAGGTAAATCAGATGAATGGCAGTGAATTGCCCCGTCCTCCTTATGGACTCTGAAGGGACCCCGGAAAACTGGCTGAGATTTAGATGTCTAATATTTGTATGAGGAAAGGATTTCATTCTAACCGCATGTGAGCTCCCATGGAGACGCTGGGGCTAAGGAGGATTAACGTATCCTTGGCTACATGGAGGTGGAAGAAATGAAGATTATTCTGGCTGTCGAAGACAGGCCCCTGCTCTTCCTGCCTTTTGCTACTTCAACAGCAGTTGTGGGGCTGAGGAATGATCCTTACAGGTCCAAAACCACCATGCTGGGGATGAAAGCAGGGTGGTGCCGCTCACTTTGTTTCCTCTGTTGCAACCCACAATGCTAAAGGAGCAGAAAAATAAATTAGAGCAACTTTCTGCTGCAAATTCCCCTTTCCCTGATAAGAGCCATGGTGTCAGGAGTCAAAGATCGCATTGACCTTCTTGCAGAAAACCTTTTACTCACTAAGCTGTTGTTAGTAGCAACAATAACTTGTTTCTGTTAACAGCAGTAGATAACTGTTCACACAACAATTCACAAATTCACTCGGCCGCCTCACGCACCCACTCGCAATGGCCCAGTTGGAGCCCCAGAAGGATGCCCAGCCCCAGCCTGTGGTCAGAAGCAGAGGGTGGCACTGGCGTTCCCGTGGCTTCTACGTGCCTATCCAAAAAGTCCCTCGGGCATACTAGTCTCTCAAACTCACCAGTCCTTGGGACACATTCACATGCTGCCTTCTCAGCACGTATTCGTCTCTCTATCCTGCTGTTTGTTGTTAACTACTTCTCCTCCCCAGCCTATGGGTACCATAGGCCCCATTCCCACCAACCCACGCTGAAGGTACCTTGAGGCCATTTCCACCTCCCTCTGTCCCTGTAATAAAATATTTGTTCGGGTGAGAACTAGAAAATGCTGACAATAGCAACAAAAATAAGAATGAAATGAGTTCTGGAAAAACCTGCCTGAAAAAGAAATATATAGAATACCGAAAAACCCCTTCAGACTAAATATTTTATCCCAGAGGAAGCTAAGAGTTGACTCGATCATGGTCTACATGCATTTATGTGTGTTCCTGTTAAGAAAAGGTTCTTTAACGTAGCAGGCAAGGAAACGCTGAGATCTGCTTGGAGGAAGTTCAGACTGGAAATTCTGAACACTAGAAAGCAATCTCACAAGAAACAAGGGTTTAACTTGGTAAGGGGGATGCAGTTACATACAGCAGGCTCTCCATTGCTTGAACCCCCTAAATTATGAGTAGCTGCTTTTCTAAAATCCATCATCTCCCGTGTCATAGGAGTTGATGCAAAGGGACAAAATCTGCATCCTGTGTTCTACAGTAACGCCAGTTACAAGCTGAGAATATCGTTGCAATGGTCTGAACCCATCACATCAAAATCAAACCAAAATTTCCCCTGCCATCCTCTGGAGCAGTATTATTACCATGGAGAATTAATACAAAAATAGTAAGAGTAATAATAACTAATAGGCGTTAAGTCTTCCCATCACAAGCCAGTCAGAACCTGCCACATAAACTCTTAAAAACAGCTCAAAATGCATTTACTAGTAAATGCTATTTTTAAAGCTAACTCTTCCGCTCGGGTTCAGTGACTTAGTCACACTGCAATGGAGTGTGCCGCCCAACTACAAATAAAGACACCGCTGTATCTCAGCGGAGCTGATGTGTTTGGGGAGTTGTACATTTCATTTTTGACAGGTTTCTATTAACATGTCCGTGCTTGGCCCATTAAAGGGCCTTGTGCCAGCAAATTATCTTGTAATCAGAAGCCCTGCATGCACCACTGACTCCACACAGTCTGCTTCAGAAGCAAACTGGACCTGCACGGGCGTGCTGGCACGCGAGGGGAGCCGGGTGTGCGCGATGCTTTGGGGAGCCCGGTGGGCTTTTGCCTAACGGGATTTTTTTGGTGCATAGGTTGCAAGTTCAAGCTATGCTCATGAAGATGTGGTTGCATCTCTTTCTCTCTGATACCGGGTAGTTTCTGCCATAGCTGCGTGCATGCAGGCTGCCTCTTTCCCATCCGACTGCATTCGTTATCATTGGAAACTGCCTGTAGCAGAGACTGAAGACCTCATGATGTGTTAGTTTCATTAACTGGGGCTTAGCTCGCCTATCGGTGGTCAGTCCCTGCGCTCAGCCAGTTGTACAGGCTTCTGATTTTTTTCCACTGAAGGTGTTCATAGGTGTTTTCATACTAAACTGCAGCTTTATGGCTCTCTACAGTTTTGCTGATGTAGCATTTTTCTTTAAATACTCAAGAATACTGAGCAAGAAGGACTCCCGAAGATGACACTATCGTGGGATAGGACTAATAAAATGAAGCTATGTTGTACAAAGGTTAATTCATTTTTGCATAAAATTTTGCAGATCACAAATGCTGTGGGGCTATTCTTTAGCACACGGTTTTCCAGAGCAGCCCAAAGCACTCAAGGGGGTGATGCCTTGAAGAAATGTTTTGCCTTTGGTCCTTACAGGAAAATACCTATAGATGTCTCCCATGGACTCCCTGAGGATACCCGGGATGGCAGCTCTCCCACTTGTATTTTGGTATTTTTAGACAAACCAGTGAGAGTTGTGTGAGCAAGAAACTGGGACTAGATGATCCCTGAGGTCCTTTCCAACCTGTGATTCTGTGATTCTTGGGCAGTGATCCTCATCTGTGTCTTCTATTCACCTGTTTTAAAATTAATTTGTCGTTACGGCTCCGGGACTTCAAAAGCTGTGAAGTGGGCAGCAAAAAGAATTTGCTTTCCTTAACAGGTGCTCACATTGCTGCTTGCTGCCTATCCCAATTTCTCCGTAGGCTGGGTAAGGTGGGTAAAGCCTCTGATCGAGCCAGGTGGTCAAGACCAGACTCATCAGGGTAACAATGCCGTGGTAAAGATGACTTTCCTTGGAAAAGGCTTCGTAAGTATCGCATTGACTGACCCACGATGATATTAGGTTCAAACCCATTCCAGTTATGAATGAAATATGATTTTTCATGTACTAGCCTTGCAGCCTCTGTCCGGGATCTGAAAATTTGCTTGGGTTGATTCTAGTTCATTGGCAACAGACCTTCTGGGAGAGAGTCCATTGCTCTGTAATAAGTTTTGAGCCAGGTGCCCTCGGGTAGGTGTCCCTGATCAGGGAGGCAGATGGCTCTGGTTTTTGTTGTGCGCTAAGCAAAGTACTTCTGATATGTAAAAGGCCACCACAATAGAGCAGAAAAGTGTCATTTTTCAAAGTATGCAAAGGTAGTGCAAGATGGGCTGTTTCTGAGATGTGAACAGTTAAGTGAAAAAATTACTTGAGATGTAGAACAGCTAAGCTCAGGTATTGATTAAGCTTTGAAACAGAAGTAGTTACAAGTAATTTATTCTTTATACCCTGACATAATGCAAAAAAATTGTTTCATTAGGAAAAAAATATTTACAGAAAGGTACATTTATGGCGACTTTAAAACAATAGGCTTTGTCAGTGTTCAAAAATATAAATCTAGATGGAGTTTAATTAACTCCAGGTTCTATCAGCAGTTATGGGATTACACTTTTGTGTAAGTCCATCACATTCACAGTAGCTACCTGTGTCATTTTCATGGATAGCTCATCTTTTAAATTAATTCCTTTGTGCAATTTTCATGCTCTCCTTTAAAAACACTCTTCCACTTCATTGTATTTAATGGAAAGAGACGGCAAGACCTATTCCTCATCATACACCCCTGTGTGTATGTATATATAATGAAGACATTTCATTATAAAAAAGCAGCTGGAGCAGGTATGACAGCTCTGCCTCTAAAGCCCCAGCGGTGTCCTACACAAAACCTCAAGGTGATGGAATAGTATAACTGCCTGCCTGCTATGGGGCTCCTTTTACCTTACAGGATCCGATATGGCACTGTAACTGCGTGGGAACAGCTTCCTGTTGCTGCACTCTACATTTCACCAAATATTTATTCCGAATGGCAATTGCAGGTCTAGAGGGGAGCAGTGAAAGGCCTTATCTCCCTCTCACCCGTCCCTTCCTGTGCACAAACACGTAGCGACATCCCTCTAAAATAAACTTTAGCCTTCAGCAATATAGACTAAAAAACGTCCCATGGCACATAGAGTGTCTTTATACTTCTTCACCTCGACGCGCCTCTTCTTAGCTGAATTTGCACAACTGCTTTTTGAACCCATGAAAATTGTTGGCATCGAAATACCCTGTGCTGAGGAGTTCCCCAGGGAGGACGCCGTGGCACATCCCGTTTCGCTTCTGATACAGCTTCCTGCTGTCTGCCTTTGATGTCTCCTCCTTCTGGCGCTGGAACAACATGTGAACATTTTCTTTCTTCCCCCGAATAGGTTTTCCATTTTGTTCTGCTCGGCGAAGACTCCGGTATCTGTCTCTTGAAGAAAGCGGAAATGGTCATAGTGAACTACAGAGATTTCTTCCATTTTGCCAAACTTTTTAACACCAGATCAGAAGATCCGTATTAAATTCAGATCCATTAAAAGTCAAAGAAAAATGGATTTGTTGATAGAAAGAAAAATAGGTTTGCTTTAGTGTTTCCACACAAGACGCAATCTTTTCTCAGGTTTGTATATATTGAGGTGAGTGTGCACAAGAGCTTTGTCACGCTGACAAGGTTGGTTACAATTTTGCAGTACTGTACAATAATAATCTGATATCCAAGCAGCCGGTATCTATCTGTGATTACTGTGCAATTAATTCATTTGTAATTTTTCCTAAGATGTTTTTTTGAGCCTTAAAATTTTGGGGCACCAGAAGAATCTTCTTTTTTTTCTTACACATACGATGTTTACAAGAAATTGGATAAGGTTTGTTTTGTTTTGCTTTGCTTTTCACACGTTATCAGCTGTAGTCAAGAAATGCTTTATGGCAATAAATGTATTACTTCTGAAAAAGAATGGAGGAGATTGGAGGGGTTTTTTTTACATAATCAGTATACACGAATGAAAAATATAACTGTATGTAATATAAATTCCAGCAGATGTGAAAAGTCACTTTTGCTCCGGCAAGCTAGAAATGTAGTTTCTTTTCATAAGCGTGCATTCCTTGCTGAGGGGAGTTTGCTGCAAAACTTTTTTAAAAAAAAAAACCCAGGAAACAAAAAACAGCTTTTTGGAAGAAAATCCTGTGGTTCTTAGGCAGATCTTTAATTTCAGGGAGAATTTGTGCCTAAATGATAACTATGGGGCTGTTCCATATCTTTTAATCAATAGAAATGGAAATATGGATTAATTTAGAGTCAGATCAGACTAGAAGTTACAGAATTTATCCATAACACTTTAAAAATGGAGTGTTTTACAAAATACGAATAATTTTCTGTTTGCTGTGGAGGCTACAGGAAGGGGCGAGAATAACGTGTTTCCTATCTTATTGCAATACTTTTTTCGTTAAGAGAAGGCTAGCGCATCGCTGGTCTGTTGCATAATATCACTTTCTTCATGGCAACGGACAGAAAAGTAAGGGTGAGCAACCTTTGTTAATTCAACCCGTTCACATTCTATATCATAACAAAGAGGCATCGGAATATAGGTAGGAAGAAAGAATCTCTTTCCCCTGCATGCCAAGTCCTTGAACTGGGATAGAAGCCATTGACTTGTTTTGATTAACATCAATGCTCAATTAAAAGAAGCAAACATTAAGCTGCACAAATTATGACCTTCAATTATCAAATTATTTTTAAGGCAGCTTGTTAGGACGCCCGCAGATAAAAGCCTGCAGGCAAGAAGATTCCACCTCGGAGGCAAAGGGAGCCATTACAGTGGTTTCTTTCATTTACAGCCTGACAGTAAACACGCATTACAGTGTCCAGAAGGAACACACACAGTCCCATTGCGCATCCTGCCCTGCAGTTATGTGCAAGATAAAGTGTTACATACTTTCATGCTTGTTGATTTAATTTACTTCCAATTTAGGTGTCATGATAAAAGATGACAGATTTGCCCTGTCAATCAGATTAAGAAGAGAATAGCAAAACTAATTTGGCTTATCATCAAGAGAATAAATCTTGTTGGAAGGCTGTTGCCGTGCTTTCTTATTCATAACAGCTTCCTCTTCCAGGAGGACCTCAGTCACTACATCATGAAGGCAGCTCTGGGCTTGTATTAAGACTGTCTGTCTTTCTTGTCAGGAGCAAAATCTTACTCCGGTCTCTCTTTTTCTTCATGTGGTGAGAGAGCAGATGGAGGAGGTGCTGCCCCTATTACTGTAATAAATGCCTGGTGCCTAAAGTCATTAATTCCTGAAGAAAACGGTTCCTCACCGCTGTGGATTCTCTCAAAACAGCTACGACAAAATTGTTCTGATTGCATTCTATGTTCACTTATCCAGCTTCTGAGAAATGCTTTGGGCAGCTTACAGCCCAGCGCGTCTCAGATCGGCCGCTGGGGATGCTTTCCTTCGGTCGTGCCCAGGCGCAAGGCAAGCCCTGTTGTGACTCTCAAAAGCTCATTCGTGTTGAGCGTGAGGTCCTTGCCTCCACCCAGCTCTGGGGTTGGAGGGTTCGAGACAGACAGGCCTTGTCATGAAGGCGCTGACATAGGTCCTGAAAAAGCAGGATTCGTTTCTTAATTCTCCATTAAAAGATCCATGTGCCTCTTTGGAAAGCCCCGTAATTTCTGCGGTTCTCCGTTGTACGTGTTTTCTGTCGCCTGCTCTCGGGCTGTCTGGATTGTGGGCTCCACAAGGCACAGGCTATTTCTTTACACAGTACCTAGCACGCTAACATTTCTAGATGAATTTCAATGTAAAACTCATGATGCTAAAACTAGCTGTAAGCGCAGATGTTAAATGGTAAACCTTCCCACTCTGATAAGGATCTTTTTCTGCTTAGCAAAGTGTGATATCAAAAGCTGATATTAAGGACGAGTTCCAGAAGCTAAAAGGTTTTCTCACAATTGCTGTACCTTTTCCTCTGCTAACTCATTTTTAGCTCGCGTAAATCCTATTTGCCAAGCTATAGTCAGTGCTCACTGGCTGCAGAGCCGTTACCAAGCTTCAGCTGTGCTGGCTTTTGAGGAAAATCTACTGAATAGACACAGCTCCAGAAGAGACGGGCAGCAGTTGATACCAAAGTATTTTCATTCCCCTTTCTGCTTTTTAAGGCTCCTGCCTAGCTCTTTATTTTTCTTTCTTTTCCGTCTCTTCCTCCAGCCATACCTCCTCCTCCCTTCCATAGAAGGGAAATCAGATTTGTTTTACTCATCTTCAGAAGCTATATACTGACGCTGGTTTTACTTACGAACCAGCAGGTCCCAAGCAGCCAAAGCAAGAGCACAAAGAACGCCCCCCCCCCGCTGGCTGTTCAACAAACCATCCATGCGCGTCTCATCGTTCCTGCAGTTCGTTCCTACGCAGCCGCCCCGTTACTAGTGCGATCGGGTTTAGTTACGACCCGGTGCATGGTATTTGGCGTGTCGGCGCATCAGCGAGGGCCAGCTGACCTTGGAGAGACCTGATGTGAATGTCAGGTTGTCAGATCTGACGTGGATCCCACCAGGACATAGTCTAGTCCATCGTTACAGGGCTAACGATGGGTAAGTTTGCTGCTTCTCACATTTTACCTCTGAGGCTGTTCTTTCCCCTACGAGGAAGACATTGTCTGCAAGCTGGGAAGTCAGGCTCCCCAGGACGCTCTGGAGCCAAGGAAGCCATTTAGAGGGTGAGGTTTAGCCTAAGTGATGTAAATCACCACCTGGAAGATCTTTGCTGAGCGGTGGATGAGGTGCCTGGGGTTGATACTCCTCGGCGTGAGAGCCTTTGTCAGGCATGGATGCAGAGCTGCCCTCTCAGTGACAACGAGAACTCTGCAAATAATTGCAGTTTTCATTTAGAAGATGGATCAAAAGTCACAGGTAGGGAAAAGATGGTTAACAAGGAATGGGAATTCAATATAATTGGCTTATTAATGAAAATTAAAGCCAAACCGACTTTGTGTCATGCCCTGAATGAGAGGTTCAAAATTTCAACCTAACATTTTTTTTTTGGTAAAAATATTTGTATAATAAATAAGTTAAAGGTTTTGAAATTTCAGTGAAATAATCCCTGTCTTAGCAATAACAAAACAAAACCTAATTCAGCCCAAAGTAACAAACTTCATTTTTTTAGTCAAGTAAACTAGCCATCTGAAAAAAAAGTACTCTGTTCTGTGCACAAGTGCTAACCAAAAGCCTTTGCAAATGGAAACGGCGTTGTTCCCAAAGCGCTGGAAGCCCGACATTTTATGGGGCTTACCCAAAATACGGGCAGCGAACAATGGTCTGCTGGAAACGTTTGCTTCTTAGCTCCTTGCTCCTTGCCTTGGAATGCTCTAAGGAAAATCTCACGCTAAGCCCTTACTTCTACCTTGCCCTTGTAACCGGTCAGTAAAGCGTGATGTTGCCTGACCACTTCGGAAGCTGTTTTCTATCCTGGCTGCTGGGAGAATAAGCCCGTGCCCTGCCCTGCGGCAGGGATGCCGCCTGAGCAGTTACGCTGATGCCAGAGGCTCCAGTCTGGCCGCTGGTGGTGTGCCGGTTTAGCTGAGGGTGACTGTAAGGGACCAGAAACTTGTCTCAGCATCGCTGGCAGGACAAGTTTCACCACCAAAGCTCAATCACTGCAGCAACTCAGCAGGACGGGTCGGTCCCCAAGGCAGCCCATGAGCCCTGCCCGGGAGGAGCGTGTGGGTCCTGCTGTCTCTGGAGTACGTGCCCTCTGCACAGCACACCTCCTACCTGACCGTGAGTGGGGCCCTCCTCGCTCCTCTGGATGGGGAGGCTTCTCTGCTCACCTCCTCGCTCGCAGAGCTGGAGCTTGTGTCCCAGGAGCGGCTGCGCTCGTTCAGATTTCCACCCTCCTGGCTTGGCCTGCGACTGCTGAGCTGACTCCCCCGCACGGTGTGTGAGGGATGCTGTTCCATACCAGCGCTGCTTCCCGACTTCCCAAAGTTTCTGCCCAATTGTCTTCCACTGCAGGGCCTTGGTGGGAACGAGGGAGAGCAAATGGGCTGGGGATTATGAACTTGGTCTGAAGAGAGTGGCAGGGTTTTGTTTTGGTCAGTGTCATCTTCTCTTTCCTGGTCTGCAGTGTCTGAGGAACCGGCTCACACAGACAAGCAGGATTTCTCTTTGGCTATTGAATTATGTCCATGGAAACGTCCTGAGTGTTTTTACATAAAGCTGCTAATATCAACTTTGATTACAAAGAGACAAAAGGCCTGTTAGAAAACAGGAACCACAATACAGAAAGAACAATGAATTCAGGACCTCTTTTGGGGGAAAGAGGCTGAGCTTGTTTTTTTAAAAGATCACTGTCTTGCAAATATTTTTCATTTCTTTACCAAATATAAGTAAAGCATCTTTGCTGGCTCATTAGGTGCTGATGAGAGAGGCAGGATCCAGCCTCTGAAAGCACCGTGCTGGAGCACCGTCTCTTCTAGGGACTTCTTGGTCAACTGTGGGCAGGGCAGAGCGTTTCTGGTTTGGCTTTGGTTTCCCTTTGCCATAATACGGTGAGCGCTTCTGTCTTCCCTCCTCGTTTCAAGAGCTCAGGGCTATCCTCTGCACCACAGCCATGGGCTGCCAGCAGCAACGTGCCACCCCGCACGAGCCAGGGTGCCGCAGCACGTGCCACGCGCTTCAGGGGACGCGTTTGCCGTTAGCCGTGAGTATGAACTTGGCGAAGCGCGTGGCACAATAAAGTCCAGATCTCAGTGACACCTTTGGGCTCTGCAGCACAGATGATATAATGCAACATAAAAGCAAATACATCAACCAAATGAATTGTCCAATTCTCAGACTACACATTGCCAGATGAGGATTTATGTTATTTTTTTTCCCCACTGAAGGGTTATCAATCATGCAGCTTTACTGCTGTATCTGGCTTGTGGGATTACTCAGGATCTATTTATCTTGCGCCTTTCCCTTGTCTAGAGCACTGGAGTTACCTGCAGAGGTGATGCACGCTCAGTCCTGATCAGGCAAGATGCCCTGTTCCATTTCATGCCAGGCTGTGGAAGCACTCATTTCCATCAAAAACAACAGCCTCCAGAAATGACAGGTTGTGATAAAGGTGTGTTACTGCAAGCACAGCTTCTCAGGGAAGCACAGAAATCAGTGAGAAATAAACCCTGTTCTGCAAGTGTAGGTACCTTCCTGCCACTTGCAGCCAGCCCTGGGAGGCATCACTGCCTGGTCGCTGCGTGGCCTCACGCCGGAGCCGAGCTCCCTCCCAGGGGGTTGGGGGTTTTCTTACAGTTGTGCCCCGTGATCCCTTTTCACAAGGGAAGCCCATTTGGCTGCGTAGCACTGTCGTCGAAATAATGTCACTGCCTCAGCGGGGTGAGCGTCAGCACGGTTCCCCTGGTCATCAGCACGGGGACGCACCGGGCTTTGAGTAATTTCTAAATAGGTCACAGGTTTCTGGCAGACAAAAGCAGAGTCAGTTATTGTCATCTTGTCTGTTTTTACATAAATCTGACAGGCTGATTATGAGAAATCCCCGTTCCGCAGTGGTGAGTGCATGGCAGCGCTGTCACTGTCAGCCTTTCTTCTCAGGGTTTTGTACAGCGGGAAAAATGCAGAAGACCTTGCTCCCAGCTGAGCACTGACCTGCTGCACAGACTTGTCACCTGGGAAAAACCCCACTCCTTCCGCCTCCTCCTCCCTCCTGGCCTTTGCAAACAGCGTTTGAATAGAAAGGCTTCTCAGCTTGTTATTATAGGAAAAAGTCTGGCAACCTTGATGTGGCTTTTCCTCTCTGCGCGGCCATTCCTTGCGGAGCCGATCAGAAGCTCTGCCAGAGTGATCTGCTGTCAGAAAGCAGGGTTGCACTGGAATAAAAGTACAGGTTTTAATGATTTTTTTATTTCCTGGAATTAAAACAAAAGTAGAGGTTTTAATGATTTTTTTATTTTCTGGAATTAAAATAAAAGTACAGGTTTTAATGATTTTTTATTTCCTGGAATTAAAATAAAAGTACAGTTTTTAATGATTTCTTATTTTCTGGAATTAAAATAAAAGTACAGGTTTTAATGATTTTTTATTTCCTGGAATTAAAATAAAAGTACAGGTTTTAATGATTTCTTATTTCCCTGAATTTTCACATGGGGCTGGGGGGGAGAATGAAAAGTCTTCTGGTCTTGCTGAATACTCAGTTTTAACCTGTGAAGGACTGGTTTTTATTTGTTTGTTTGTTTTAAGCAAGGGATCAAAGAACTAAAGAGCACAAGTTTTTAACCGCTGTGGGGAAGACGTGCCTGTTCGGCCTCAGTCGGTAAGTGATGGCCCCGGCTCAGGACTGGTCTCCGTCTCACGTTCCCCTGCTCTTGGTTTCCTCGGTAGGGGATGGGTGCTCCATCCACCCTCTCCAACCTCCCACAGGGAAGATCCCGCTTCTTACCCCCCCCTCGCTCTGATCCTTCAGGCTTATTTAACAGCAGGCTCCAGGAGCGAGGGTCTCCCCTCTCCTGGGCTGTGCCTCGCGCGGCCGCCCAGCTCACGGCATCCAAAGGGCAGCGCAGGCATGCCCACCTTTGACAAACTGAGACTGCAGGACTTGGAACAAAGATACCTTACGATGTAATTGCAGTTATAGAGTCATAAACATCTCTCGTTTCCCAATAGGAATAAATGAAAGCATGATAAAATTGCTCAGAACCACTGTCTGTGGCCAGGTGCCTGTACTCGAGTTGCCAGTAGACTACAGAATATATATTTTTCTGAGGCTTTTCAAGAAAACAATTATAAACAAAAAATTAAGGAGTCCCAAGCTTTGAAGTCCTACCCATTTGGATAAATGTGTGTGTAATACTTGTATACACCCAAGTACCGTTGCCTGCTCTTGCTGGAGAAAGATAAAATGTCAGTGAAACTAATAAGAGTAATGGACTTGCCAGCCCTGTCAGCACCACTCAGATCTGCTGTGCAGATACGTGCCTGCCCAAAAGAGGATAAAATGAACCAGAAATGTCTGACAGACAAAGGTGGAATACATTTAATATCCATCTCACTTTGCTGTTTCCGAGCGCGTTGCTGTATTTGTTGTAAATGGTTTACATTATGAAAATTTATTCTGGTTATACTTGTAGTTCTAGTCTTTCTCACCTCCCAAATTGCATCTTTACCACCGAGAAAGAAACGCCGTGATGAGGATAAACATACCGCTACTTGATAAACAATTTTATTCTGTTGAGAAATGGATCATGAAAACAACACTTCAAATCAGTTTTATGACTCTCTCACTCTACTTTTTTCCTCCTTTGGGTGAAGGAAAGGTTATTAATCCTCAAATCTTTTATACAGGAATGGCATTCTCCGAACGTTAGAAAGTACCCGGAACTGTTAAGTTGGTGGGGTTTATGACCCTTACATCAAGGACAGCGTTATCTGATTCCAAATAATCTTCATTATATACAAGTAACTTTTATTTCCCATATTACCTGGGCTTCAGAAAAAGGGTGAACTCCCGTGCAGTGACAGAGAACAACAGTTGCCTTTTGCAGTACGTGATGGTGCTCTTAAACTCCTGTGGGCACCGTGGCTCCACTTCATCAACTGGAGTAAAACTCACAGTAGGAAAGGTAATAACTTCAGTTATTCTGTATTTAAAATTAGTGAGTACAAATGCAAAGGGAGCCCTGTTGTTAAGTAAACATGCTGTTGAATCCCTGTTGAGTCCCAGAGCCGGGTCTCGCTGCAAGGGCACCTGCTGAAAGAGACCTGCTCCAGAGGGCTGCCAGCGAAGCTGCGCTGCGGCAGTAAGTTGCGGGCGAATGGGTTGACCTGAACAGCTGGCGGTGTTCAGAGGAGTCGTGGGATGCTCCTGCTGTACTTGCAAGCCATGTTCCCAGATCCCCTCTAGCAGACGTGATGTCTTATATTGGAATCTGAATCATTTCATCAGACCTCTTCCGAGTGCACAAGCCAATGCCTCCATAGCCCCGGTGTTGCCTGAGAACTTCTGGACTTGTGGAAAAGCCCGGGAAGTGGCAGCTGTGTCCCTGCAGCTCAGTGGCTGGGTCCCCATGGGACCCTGCACCGGCAGGTTGCTCCGTCAGGTTTCCAGCCACCCGAGTTCCCCGGAGAGTGGATTTACAGAAGAGTATGTCCCGCAGGACAGAGCCCTTCTCTCTGCGTTTCTCACCAAAACCAGGGACACGGCAGGGCAGGCTTTGCCGGGACCCGGAGCAGAAGTGTGGATCCCTCCCAGCTGCATGAGAGCACCGACAGCCCTGCCTGGGGAGGGGTGCCCACTCTGACCTTTATTTGCTTCGGTCTTAGATTTGAGACCATTGGGCAATTCCTGAGCAAAGCTTTGCACGTGCACAAGGCAAGTATTTAGGTGCAAACCACTTTAGATAAAGAGCAGATGTGTTTTCCCAATACTCTTGGGCACATCCTGCCACTTCTCGTACCTTTTCCCTTTAGCAGCTGTAGATAGTCGTTAATATGAGCATGTATTCTGTGTGACTCTGGGCTCGGGAAGTTTCGGAGGTGGGATGGTTCCAGCTGGCACCAGCTCATGGCTCCCTGACCCCGTGCCTCACGCTCGAGCACCCCTTGGCTGTGAGCCGCATTACAATGGCAGATGTACAAAAATTCAGCAGCCCAGTCCTGTGTGGCAGTTGTCAAGGAAATAACGACTGGTGCATTTTAGCAACTGCCCAGGTAAAGGGGATAATAGGAAAATGATCACTGTTCAGGAGCCTTAGATGTTTAGCAGTCATGTCTCAAATATCCTTGGTGTGAGTGGTGAAAACCTGGTGTAAAACAATTTTTAAATGACCTTTAATTTCTTAGAACATGTCCAATAGTTTATCAGAACCGGATTATAAAGATTCCTTAAAAATAATACACAACACCTTAAAGTCCAGCAGAGTTTATCTACTTCCTTCAGTATTTCTTTTCTTTATGCATGTCTTTTCAGATTTTTTTTCCTGTTCTGTGAAATTTCGGAGACGATCTGACCCCTGCTGTATGGCGGGTTAGAGCTTGTAAGGCAGAGTTATGTGTCTTGTGAATGCTCTGATTTTCTCTCACAGCCTGGTTTGCATGCTTTGACAGACTTTGTTTACTTCTGGTTGTGCCCTTCCTCTGAAACCTTCTCAAGCTTTATGGTTTTTTCTTGCATAATAGAATGTAATTATGTTAAGAATTCCTTTGGGCAATTTCAATTCACATACTGTATTAAGAAGCACATATATTAGTTTTCTTCATCAGGAAGTCTAGACTTAGCAAACTGTCTATGTTCAGTGAAAAAGCCAGAATGGCTACTAGATATTTAAGTTAAATTATTTTGAAAAGAAAGTAATATCCAAGTTTACTCTGGAAAAAAAGATTCATAACAAACTGATTTATTTTAATGTTATCTAAATCTTGAAAACCGCCCTGGAAATAATTGCTAATTAATAATTGTCATTTTTTAAAGAAAACTTCTTTAGCTGACAACAATTAAAAAAAAAATAATCCCAATATCTGTACAACACAGAAAGGGCTAAACTATTTCATTTTACAAACTTATCAGGCACATTTGGTCCCAGTATCCAGTGCCAGTTCTCTTACTAAAATTCAGATAACGCCTCCTTTGCTGTTGGGTAACAGTGCAAATAGGTTTGAGTTACAGTGCAAATAGGTTTTATAATGGAAATCAGGCAATCTTAAATACAGCAGTTTATTATAAAATTAAGAGAATTCTATTAGGGTCCATTTCCATTAGTTTCCATTAGTTGTTTCATTTGTGGGAAATGGCTTATAAGAATAAATACATTTTTCTTGTTGTGTGGAACAAGGGTTTTTTTTAAACAAGGCAAGCCAGCTGGAAAAAGTGGCCAAGGACAAGCTATGGGAAATTCCTTCAACACCTTCAGTCAGTCCTGATGCATTCATGGAACTTGAGATTTTCTGTAACTCCACTGGGCTGTGCAGAAACAAGGAAAGTTCTGCATGCAAAGGAAGGGCCAGCTCTCAGCGTGAACAATGAAGACCTGAAGCTGGGGACTGCCAGCAGGGAATTGCTATGCTGACGTCAGACCTTTTGGGCTTGAAGCTGCGTAACCGTCTCCAAGGTGGTATTTTTTTGGTGTTATTAACATTTCTACAGCGTGTGCCCACGATTTCAGAGGTGCAGCCCGAAGGTCCACCTAGACCCTGCCCGTGGGGGGGAGGTGGTGAACGCCTGTGGCCCCTCTCATGAGCACTCGCTGACACTGATGTTCTCCATGGCACGAGTGGGGGATGCTTCTCCAGCTCGGTCCTCACAGGCAAAGCCAGGCAGCGGCCAGACACACCAGCATGACCGCATGTAGGCTGGCTTGGGGCAGGGGGTGGACAAAAAGTCGGCCAAAGGTCCCTTCCCACTGACACCTCTGTGACTGTGTGATTCCATGATGTAACCCCTGTGCCAGAATCCCAGAGTCACAGAATCCCAGGCTGGAAGGGACCTCGGGGATCATCTAGTCCAACCTCTCTAGGCAGAGCCCAGCCTAGACAAGACAGCCCAGCACCCTGTCCAGACGGCTCTTGAAGGTGCCCAATGTGGCCGAGCCAACCCCTTCCCTGGGGAGATTATTCCAGTGGTGACTGGCCTCACGGTGAAATATTTCCCTCTGGTGTCCAATCGGAATCTCCCCAAGAGCAACTTGTGTCCATCCCCCTTGTCCTCTCCGTGGGACTCCGTGTAAAAAGGGAGTCTCCATCTTCTCTGTAGCTGCCCCCTAAGTGCTGGTACATGGGGATGAGATCCCCTCTGAGCCTCCTTTTCTCAAGGCTGCACAAACCCAGCTCTCCCAGCCTAGCCTCGTATGGCAGCTTCCCAGTCCTCTGATCATCCTGGTGGCCCTTCTCTGGACCCCTTCCAGCCTGGCCACATCCTTTTTGTACAGCGGGGACCAGACCTGCACACAGCGCTCCAGGGGTGGCCTGGCCAGCGCTGAGTAGAGCGGGATGATGACTTCTTTCTCTCTGCTGGCGATGCCCTGTTTGATGCAACCCAGCATCCCGTTGGCCTTCTTGGCCACAGCAGCCACTGTTCGCTCATGTTGAGCTTCCCCCCACCAGGACCCCCAGGTCCCTCCCCACAGAGCTGCTCTCCAGCCAGGTGGGTCCCAGTCTGTGCTGCACTCCTGGATTATGTTTTCCCAAGTGCGAGACCTTACACTTGTCCTTGTTGAACTCCATAAGGTTCTTGCTGGCCCACTCCTCCAGCCTACCCAGATCTCCCTGCAGAGCAGCTCTCCCGTCTGGAGTGTCTGCTTCCCCACTCAACCGGTGTAATCAGCAAACTTCATCAGGCTACACTGGATGCCGTTATCCAGAAGACACAGGTTGGCGTAACAACCATACACGGTGACTGTACTTTCCCTGGGAAGGCACGAAGCACGGAGCCTTCCCCATTAAAATTCAGCTCAGTCTTCAACTGGGAGCTAAGCACGGCTGAAGCGAAGCATCTGAAAGCTGTTGCGCTCGGCGCCACAGAGGTGTGAGCTTCCCCCACGCTCTGCAGGCTCTCGGTGCTTATTTATAGCTGGGCCTGTAACGAGGGGGTGTGTGTGGATGCATCTGTAAAAACAAAAAAAATAGTCTGTGGAAACCTGATTGCCGCCCTAAAAGAGGATTTATTTGTCACGAGAATCAATGACGCTTGATTTTTTGTTTGTTCAAGTGTCAGGAGCTATGGTACGTAGGCAGTATTGTTATTAATGAAAAAAGATTTCCAAAGAAAATGAGAACTTTCCATGGATAATTTAGATTAGATATAGAAATGATTAGGGAGGTCTAATTTCACTGCTACTTAATATTGTTTCTCCCTGCCCTGGTTCTGACAAAGCAATGCAAAGGCTCTTCAATCAGGCAAGGAAAAAAGCTATCTAAAACCCCTTGAATAAGGTCAAGCAAAATGAATCATGTCTTTTTCATTCAAGAAATGAATTTTGCTTCAGGCATTAGAATCTAGAGCTGTCTGAAAATGTTTGAGACATACTTACTATTTCTTGTGCTAAAATTGTCTCATTTTTGCATAGTCTGATTGCAATTCCAGAGCACATGTATTATTAACAGAGGTTTTCTTTGTAACTCAACCTGTTCTTTAATTTACTTACAGAGCAAAGAGACTGGAGAGCTGCCCTCTGATGCCTGTAGATAGCAATACACGGTGAGGCTCTAGAAAGGGCTCATGCAAACAGTTGAAAAGTCTCTGTTCTTGGAGGTTTGTGAGACCCAACTGGACAAAGCCCTGAGCAGCCCGGTATAAATCCTGTGCCGATCTTAATTTGAGCAGGAGTTTAGACTAGGGACATCCTGGGATCCTTTCCAGGCCGAGTGAGTTTGAGTAGGTGATTCTACAACTATATAAAAGTCCTTTAACTACTATAGTAATTTGGTTAGATGCGGTATTTTCTTTACTAGAAAGAATCCCCCAAACCTTCAGATTAATTACAGCCTACTACTACTAAAAAAAATAATCCCTCACCCACTTCTCTGTAGTCTCAAATAAGTGCTTCAGTACTGTTTGTTTCTTACTGAAAAGTAAACAAACCTTTTTGCTCAGATGCTGTTTTCTGGTTTAACTGAGCCCATCCAGGTAGAGCAGGCTGCATCACGCAGCTGTCCTGCTTGGGGGGTCCCCTGGCACCCCACCTTCTGGCGCCAAGTGGGGCACGGCTTGTAAAGGGCCATGAGGCTCACAGATGAGGGAAGAGGGCTGGGTACCTGCTGGGCGCCCAGACATTGAGGTGATGCACAGGAGGGAGAGGGCAGGTCGTGTCCTCCGAGGGCTGTATTTGCAATAACTGACCTCGCTCCTACCCACCGGCCCTGGAGCACCTCCTCGAGCCTGGGTTAGGGCTGTCCCAGCTCTCTTCAAAGCTGCCACGCTGTGGCAGATCCATCACTCTGGGGAACATTGTTCTGCTTATCACTTCGACCTCCAGGAAATGGCATCTTATTTCCAAGTTGAATTCGTGCAACATCAGCTCCCAGCCGCTGGGCTTGTGAAGCCTTTTCTGCAAGACTGCCAGATCTCTTCTCTGTGACCTTCTCACATCTGTCTATTCAGATTATGGCAGACGTGGGTTAAAAGGTGAGCTCCTGGAGTGTCCTGTCAAGGTCTAGGTTTTGCCCCAGGTTTCTTTCTGGGGTTTCTGTGGGGTTTCAGATTTCTGGAGCTGCATCTCATTCTGCATTTGAAAAAAAACAGGGACTAATTCAATTTTCCCCACTGGACGCCGCAGTCATTGAGTGCTCTGGTAGCTCCACGTGACGGGTGTATGAGCTGAGCTTTTCTCCGTGAGACACTCCACGAGGATCATTCTCAGTGCTCTGCTCCTACCCCTCTGCATCAGCTGTCTCCAGCGGCACCTCCTCAGCTTGGCTCCGAGTCACAGCGCTGCACCCCACGGTCAGTTCAGCGCTAAGGGGAGCAGCTTGGAGCGCCGACCCTGAAAATAAGAACTCTTCTCCTGGTTCAACGCTGTTGGAGTGAAAAGAAGTGCCATACATGGCAGCAGCTTTCATCGCGTTTGTCATACTATTGACAGTCTTCCTTGCTTAAGTGCTGTTTCAAAGCACCAGATATTGGTAATACCACAGAAATATTATCTCAGTGCTTATCTCCCCTTACTTCTTCATTGGGACCAAGGTGAGCCATCACAGAGACCTAGGCTAGGCTGGGAGAGTGTCTTTTGCCTCCCTGGCCTCAGCCACGTAAGAACTCGCTATCCAGGGAGAGCTGCCGGATCCGACCTGTGTCCAGCAGGAGAAACGAAGCCGAACCCGAGGCCAGCTGGGGTGAGATCGACCGGTGCAGGGTGTGGGGACAGCAGCCCCTGAGCCCCTGAAATGGCCCATGAGCTCTTGTGATCGGTCACCCAAAAGCAGCTTCAGCGAAGACTCAGTAGTCTGTCTCTGTAGCTGCAGTTAGCCCCGATCGGCGTGCCAGCCCCGTTGCTGCCTCTCTGCTCCCCACCTGCTTTTCTGTCTCAGATCCGCTCTGCGGACACCCTCCAGCAGGTTCGGGAGCGCTCCACCTGCCTCCTCCCAAAACAAATAAAAGAAAAAAGCCCAAACCCACCAGAAACCACACACAGCGCACACCGAGGTTCCCATGAGCGTGTCCACCGAAGGTCCCTAACACAGACCTCTGTCCATCGGAGCGAGCAGGGGATGGAAGAGCGGCACTGCTGTCCGTGGACGGCTCGGGGAGGAGCTGGAGATTCAAGCCTCGGTGGCTTTCCGCGACGGGGCTGCCGTGCCTGCCGCCTCAGCAGCATGGATGGGGGAATTCCTGTCAGTCTGGCAGCCGCCTAACCCTGCTGCCGGCCGCCTGCGCCGCCTCAGCCCAGCGTGCGCGCCCCTGCACGGGCGCGCGGGTCCCGCGCTCTCGGCTCTCGCTGCTGGGAGGCAAGCCCACGGGTGCTCAGAGGACATCGACGCTCACCATCGATTCCTAGTTTCAACCTTTCTAGTCCCTGTCTGAACTGCTGGTGTGGGTGGATTTATCACTCCAGGAAGATTGATGCTCTTTTTCTTTGTTATGCAATCCTTTCTGTAATAACATACCTCTGGGTAGCACCGCAGCAGCTAATGAGTTTTTTTAGCAACCTTGTACTAAGTTTTATTTGCAAACAAACAAGCATAAGTAGGGCAGTGAGTGGCAGGAGCAGAAGGGAAGGGAGAATAGCGCTGCAATGAGAAAATGGGTGTCTGTCTTGCAAAGTCATGGAGCTGGGACTCATCCGTTCAGCTCGCGGGCTGAGGATTATACACCCAAGCCATCTTCCACCATCCTCCACTTGTTTTTCCTTCCCTGTGTGGTGATGGCTGTGCCGTGGGTGTGTTTGCACGGGGAGCTGCCGTAGCAGAAAGGTGACCCGGGGGGGAAGGATCATGTTGTGCAGAGGTTGCTTCTACCCGGCGCAGCTTGGCGTGCATGAAATGCAAGAAGACGATGTGCCACGGCACGGCACCTCCAGAGGGGTCTCGGGGGGCTGGATGGCCGTGTTTGTAGTGAGAAGGTTCTTAGTTAGGGTCATGATTCGTAGGTCCCAGCAGTCCTGTCAAGTAAAGGAAAGAATTTGGAAAGTTGGCTTTCTGTGGAGGTGTGTGAGCTGGCTGTGGAGAAGGAGCAAGCTCTAAGAGAAGTCAGACGTCCTCAGACTTGAAGGCAGGCTTTTGAGGGGGTGGTTGCAGGTTAATTCATTTGAGTCTCTACAGCACTTCTGCTCTTGCTCTTCGGTCTCATAGACCATTATAAAGGTTTGCTTTAATAGCCTACCTTTTCTTTACCATTCACAAACAAATATCAAGACAAAGGATGACTTACGTTTTTAATATCCTCTATCTCATCCTACCTGAGCGTAATGCTATATATCTTAATCAAAACCACTTCTTACTCTTTACTTTGGGATTTATTTTTTTCTCAGTGTGGTTGCTTTTGCTCTTTTTGCTAAGCTGAGATGGAAACTTCATTGTGTGTGAGTATAGCTTCCTGAAATTCACTTCATTTCCCATGGAAAAATCACCCCGGCAATTGAAAATATTTTAAGAAGATCCTTCCACAAGGGAAACATAAGTTAGCTACAGAGAAAAGCTTACGGAGTCGTCTTCCTCTGTACTCGAGCAGAAATGCATTTAAAATGCAAAACGGTTAATCCAGTTACCCCCCAGTTTCCATCTTTTCCACGGCAAGCGGTGCTGTGTCCGTCCTGGTGTCTGCGCCTCTGGCAGCGGCGCCGAGGCTGCTACGGACGCCCTTCGTTAAGCGATGAGCTCACAGAGCGCCCTTCTTGAGCCCGCCAAAGGCTCTGATTAGCGTCTGCTCGTTTAAAGAGAGGCTAACTGCTCTGTAATTTCCCCGAGCCCTGAGCCCTCTTCTAAGAAGATGGGGGATTTTGGTGACTTTCCAGCTCCCACAGGTAATCCTTGCACTGGAGTTTTGCCACAAGAAGTCCACACAGAAAAGAGAGTTTTTTCACATATAACTCTGAAACTTTTTGTAAGTGCCTGTGATGTATGTCATGACCAGTACACGCTTTTTAACCATTTAATAGGAATTCAAAATGCAAATTTTACATTTCCAGTTACTAATCAAACATTTGTTGTTTCTGTAAATTTGTTGTAGATCTTTGCTCTGACAGATTTCATTTCAATTCCAGCACATACTTTATGTGGGTGGTTTTTTTTTTCTTTAGTGATATGTTTAAAAGAAAAATCCTCCAGGTGAACCAGACCAAGCCCCCTTAATGCCATTGAGAAGAACTGCCACTGTCATTCTCATTAGTTATGTCTGTTAATTTATTTTCAGAATACACTTAACATGATCATTCTCTTTGGAGATAAGTGATCTTAGGAGCAAGACACGGAGGTGGATGGGGCAGAAATATTCTCCTTTTGTTTGCCGCCTACCACTTCCCCCACAGCGAGACAAGCTGCCCATCTTTCTGCTCGAAGGTATATGGCTCAAATGAGCTGGAAAACAGCTCAATCTGGTCAAGTGAGGCTTCACTGACGCGAATGAGCTCTCAGTAGGTACTGAGCTGGTCTCACTCATCCCTCTAGCATCTACCCTTCAGCTAGTCTGCAAAGGGTCAAGTCAAATTAGAGGTCAAATCCCACGGCAAGCTCAGCTCCAAACGTGCTCTGCCGGCACGGGGCTGCTCGCAGACCTGCCGCCGCAGCTCAGGGCTGCGGGGACCCGAGGTCACTGAATTCAGACACCCAGAGGTTTAAATTCAAAGCCAGGTGATGCCTGGGTCAGTAAAACTGCCTTGCACTTAGTATGCCTCATATATGCAGGTAGCTGATGTGTTAATTTTACCCCATCATTTTAATACTTAATGGGCTGTGTGGGCTGTACTGAAAATAGACCAGGAGAGCTTCTCCGGAGCAGCCAGCCTGGTCGGAGGGGAATTCAGGTCTGGTGCAGGGATAGTGTACCACCAGTTTTGGGGGGAAGATTGCAAAAGCTCCATGTTTCAAGTGCTGCACATTGCTCTGTCCTGCACGTGCAGAGGCATGTCGGGAAGGTGAGCGGCCAAGGGAGGGCAGGCAGCCGTCCCCTCGTGTGTACAGGGCAGAGCGTGATTCCCCACCAGTTGCTTGAGTAGCAAAGACAGACCAAGCTCTGCCTGGTGCTGTTCTCTTCCTGTGATCCAAAAGGGCACCCATGAAACTCAGACTGGGTGGGAAGGGAGCTCCGGAGGTCTGCATCCAGCCACCTGCTCAGAGCAGGGTCAGCTTAGGGCAGGTTGGATATAATTTGCCAGGTCAGAGCAGTACTGAGTAGTTAGATATTCCAGTATCTCTCAGTGAACTCATAAATGCAATGTCCACACGGCCTAGGCTGCATATGAAAACCGTGGGCATGTTTGCGTTCAGGGATTGTTTCAGGCAATGAGAGGTGGGATGTCCTTCTCTCTGCTCCTCAGATCTCTCGCCTTGGAAAGCCCCCCGCTCCCCCACCGTGCCAACTCATCGAGGACAAGGCAGAGCTTTTATTTGTGCAGCTGCAATCGGTGCCATAATTCATCCCTTTAACTGCAGAGCCCGGGAGCTTTCTGCGCAGCAGCGGGTTCATGCCAGGCACTGTACGAACACAGATGGATGGCCTCAGCCTCAAATAGCTTTCAGGGAGCAAATAAGTCGTTTCCATCTTTCCTGACATGAAGGTTGGCAAGTGTTGCTCACGAGACAGAATTCAGAGGTGGACCCCTGGCCAGCCCAGGCTACCGTCCCAAAACAGCAGTGTCCAGCACGCACCTCTCAAAGTATCACAATTCCAAAGGTTTCTAAGAATTTTTATGGGAAAGTTTTGGATTTATTGCAACAAATATTGTACTCGTACCCCCCTGATTAGTGCTATACACCTTGGCTTATCCAACAGAGGTAGCTTCCTCTAGAATGTGAGATAAAGTGCAGCTGTACACCACGCTATCCCCAAAGCCTTGGCCCTCGGGATTGCTCCAGCCAGCTTTCTCAGCTGTCTGCTCCTTGCTGCCTGCCTGATTTCTGCTGCCCGCTGCCTCTGCTTGGCTTAGTGACCAGCACTGCTCAGCAAGCAATGCTTGCAGCAGCTTGTGTTTCAGTCAGCAGATCCCCAGGCGAAGCATCTAAGGCTACGCTCCCAGCCTTACAGGAATAATTGTGTACAGAAAGACGGAATGCGTAAGAAATAGGTGCTTATCTGTAAATACAGCACAAGGACACTTGGCCTGCCTGTGCCCGTGCTCTGCTGCACCTCCCATCCAATTTAATAGACAGACTCAATTTATATGCAAATGTCCACAGGGATTCATTTCACCCGGGTTTTACTGACAGCCCCACTGACACTGTTTCCCTCCGCATGTCCCCGGGATCCCTCTCTGCTCTGAGCACCCTCTCACGTTGCCACGTTGCCATGCTGGTGGCGTATCGCTTCGGGGAAAGTATTGCAGCATCTCACAGCCCGCGCCATCAGGACGTCTGATGGGTATTTCTGTGTGGCCTCCCTCTCGCTTTGCAGGCAGTTGCGTTTGACAGCAGACAGGTTGTGAATTAGCACCTTTAATGTGAGAGAAGAGTGTTTGAGGCTCACTGCAAGGCTTCAGGGCACAAGCAATAAATCAGATAATGGGGCCAAGGAGGAAAACAGCTCAGAGACAGCTGAGAAATGAGGGAGCGTGGGGGAGATGGTGCCTGTGCTCCTGCAGGACAGAGGGTCTGGGGAGAGCATGGAGGCACGGCTGTGGGCCGTTCTTCTCCCGGGACAGCTGGGTATGTCCTCGCTGAGCACACATCATAGCTGGGGTGGGAGAAGCTGCTCTCGTGGTTTCTTTCCCTGAGGTGTTTCAGTGAACATGGAACAATTTCTTGTTGAGCGCAAGCGGGGTTTCATCCTCCAGCCTCACCAGAGAGGTTCAGGAGGGTGAGTGGAGGCACCTCCCAGAAACATCCACGGTGGCTCCTTCCACAGACCCTGTCTGAACCCGCTCCTGCTGACAACGTGTGGAAAGTGCTTTGAGAAGGACAGAAATAGCGTGAATGACTCAGCTTCAGGAGCGCTGTGTTGTGTAGCCTGGGCTGTGACGTCTACTCATTTCTGAAACAAGTATTACATCGCAAGCAAGACGTATTATGAGTATAAAGCTACTGAGAGACACAAGCCCACAGCCTTCTTGGTTTTCTCCATCCTAGAGCATTAAAGCGTGCCATGACCACTGAGCGTGCAGAGGAATTACAATTTATAGATACATACCAGCGAAAAAAACAATGGCATTTATTCATCCAGGGATTCCCAGCGTTGCTGTATTACATAAACTGTGCTGAGCTATGGGTTCCAAACAATCATTAGATGGTAAAGATAAAACAAAGCCCCCAGAAAATAATTATCATTCTCAGAGCACTCAGCTCTGTAAGGTGTGTAAATACACTGATTAACAAATGATGCAGATAATGCGTTACGTTTGTCTACGTGTGTGTTGTGCACAGAAGAAAAGAAATGAGGAATCCTGGGTTTTGGGGGCCAGAGAAGCTGCTCAATGAGTCTCTCTCAGCTGGAGGCTTGCTGGGATCCCTTCAGGTTTGCTCCTCGGAGTGCCCTCCAATCGTTTACTGCTCTCCCAGAAATCAGCGCCTGAAAAGTCTAGCAGATTTAAGAAATGTGTCCTCATTAGGAGTGAGGTCTATGGAGAAGAAGGCAGAGAAGGAGGTGGAGGAAAGACCTTTTGTTCAGCACTCGGGATGGCTCATTTTCAATGTACTGTTACGCTGCTAGAGCGTAGCTCTGTCCGAGTATAGAAGAGGCTTTCAGCTACCTGTTGATGGGCTAAGTTTTGAAGAAGTTCAACCACAGAAGATGCAGATGCAACCAGAATAAAAATTCAGAAGGAAAAGAAACTACTTTTCAGCACAAGGTGCTTTACTGTCCCCTGTCCAATACCACGGTCCCAGTGAATCCCTCTCCTAATATATCTGAGCAGCTGAGGGATATCCTTGGAGAGGATGGGTCTGGGAGGGTCTGGATACTGTGGTGGGGGGCCAGGTCTGATGTGGGAAGTCCTGCGCTGGCAGCACACGCTGGGGAGCCTCCTGGCACGGGCACCTTTACCTGCAATTACCTGTCTCACTCTAGCCTATATATTATAGATATGCCTTTTGGTTTGGGTTGGTTTTTTTCCGGAAAAAATCTTCAAAGGGCAAAATTCTGTGTGTGCTGGCGGTGGCCGGTGGAAACCATCGGCTTGGTACCACGTGGGCAGCCGCAGCACACAGAGGGGAGCTCTCGGGCACCGCCGTGGCGGCCCACGCCGCTCTGCCGGCAGCCGCGGCTGTCACGGCGCAGCGCCGGTGCTTCGGGAGGAGGGAAAAGCAAAGCTCACAGTAAGAAAACTTGACTTTGGAATAGCTACTTTTTCCTTAGAAGCAGCGAAGCGCCAGCAGTGCCGCGTGCAAGGTGAGCTGCAATTAGATAAGAAAGGCGCTGCCTCTGAGCCGAACGTGCTTGTGGCTGGCTGTAGTTCAGTGATTTTAAATAGCTCTGGGACCCATAAAGCCAGTGGCTCTTTTTTCCCTACTTGCAGCCTATTTCTCTGTCAGGTTAAAGCTATCCAAAATACTTTTATTTTTCTTCTCATGGGATTACCATTTCAGGCAAGACTCGTGTAGCCAGGCAAAGGATCAATATATTCTAAATCTCTAATGCTGTCTGCCCATGACCATGCTGTAAACAGCTGCTGCTGCTGGTGGGGAGACCTGGCTCGTCTCCGCCGGCACGGGCTGGGTCAGGCTGGGGATCAAGCCGTGCTCTGCGCCTTTCACATCGCATCCCAGCTAACCAACCACCCGCACCTGAACGCTCAGAACAGAGCGGTCCATCAAAAATGAGTGAAGTGGGGGAAAAAAACACTTTCAAAAAGTACATTCAGAGTCTTCTTTGGTTCATAGGAAGGTCATGGCCCGCGCACGGACAGAGAAAGGGGTTGCACGTGCGAGGCAGGGCGCTCGCTGGGCCTCGTTCCCCGGCCGAGGGCACAGAGGTCGTGTTTTCCCCGGCACCCCTTCTCCCTGCACTGCTCTTACCGTGCCAGCTCAGTTCCTCTTAAAGGAGGAATTCACCTCAGGAAATCTAAATGAGAAGAATAACATTCTGGATCACCATTGATACCTTCGCTCGCGATCCACAGGCGTGGCGGGGATTACTGCCAGGCTGCTCCTCTATACGGAGCACTTATTCAGAGAGTTTGAGTAATAGTTCAGAAGATGTTTCTCAACTACATATCATTTTCTCAACCATTTCTTGGTGGAATATATTCCAGCACTTATGGATCATTTTGTTGCCTTTTAAGTCTAATATATTTGTAAATGGATGCCGGCTGGTTTTCCTGCAGTCTGTTACACACACAGATTACAGGGCTTTGGGACACTGGGGAAAACAAGAACGAATACTCTAAGACAAAATAGATTTGAGATTACTTCATGTGAACCGTTTGGTTTTTTTTTTAAAGTGGCTTGCTTTAAACTGGGAAAGTGGAAATGTAAAGTTGGAGGAAATCTGAAATTTTATGGATAAGAGCAGAGCTGAGACCTCATATAAATGGGCATCTCTCCTCACGCTTTACCGGGCCTCCACCGTGCTACGTAGTCAGGCATTACTGTCTAGGCAAAGGTTTTTCTAGATAGAAAATGTCATTGAAAACTTGTTATGATTGAATTCATGGTTTGGGGTTTTTTTTTCTGGTTTTTTTGTGTGTGTGTGTGTGTGTGTATTTTTGTTTTTAATTTGTTGTTTTTAATATAGTTATCAGCTAAACATATGACAAAACGATTAAAGAGAAAAAGCAATACCCTGGTTTATTTTAGTGAGGCTGCCTCTTTTTAGTAGACCTTTGAAATTTACTCTTAAAGTAGTTACAAAACTTAGAGTTCTTAGATTTTAATTTCACTTCTTCCCCCCACCTCCCAAAGGCAGGAATATTAAATATTCCGTTCTATGACTGTAGTCAGCAAATATATGTGGGGTTTGCATTTGATATATATTAAACTTTGCAAAAAAACACCCAGGAAAGGATTAAGATTTTTCATTTATTAAACCTTTTAAACCAATCACATAGGTTTTATGTTCGTCAACACCTTTGTGTACTTTCCTGGCACAGATGCAATCAATTATAATATTTTAGAGATTCCACCAGTGAGAAAGTAAATTATTCTTCTGAACTCTGACAGGTTTATCTCCTGAAGAGGCAGAGATTTGCAAATCTCTTTTCTGTGTGTGGCCCTTACTTGCCACGACTGCTACTGGATTTTTTTCAGTGATGGAAACACCATATTCCCTACTAGCTTGCACGACTGAAAACAAACTTAACTTCTTTTCTGTTATAGCTGAACTCTCTTATTTTGTATAAACTTTCCGTCCTCCTTTGTCTTTACCATTTCAGTTTTTATGATGACCCAACCTCCAGGCAAGGTGACTCGCTGCCTGCCGGGGAAGATCTGGGTGCAAAGACCTGGGAAGAAGTCCTGATGTATTCTTAGGTGAGGCTACTTTGCTCTCCCCCTTGCCTGGGAACACAAGAAGATAGCAGCACTCAGAGCCACGCTGTTGCATGAAGATGCCCATCAGCGAGCAGGACATCTGCTTTTGCCGGCAAAGGCTGTGGGCAAATGATTGCTTTTCCCGCAGGGACGAGGGGCAACGTCTGGAGCGCCTAATGTCTCGATACGAACACCGCCAGCCTCCCGCAGCCAGCTAGCGGTGCCCAGCAGGACTGCCTGCCACACGGCTCCTCGGGATGCCCCGTCCTCCCTCGGCACGCAGCGGCGGCAGCACGCCTGCCAGCTGGCAGAGCCCGGCTCTGCCCCGCGGCCAGAAGGCTGGAGCCCAGGCAGGGCTGCACCTCCTGGAGCTGCAGCTGAGCTCTCAGTCATGTCACCTCATTCAATGCTTATTAAATCATCATAATTTAAATGTCAAACCCTTTTGTCAGTGACAGCAAATTTTTATGTGCACAGGAGCAAAGGCATGCAGGGCTGGAAAGGACTGTTGGGCTCCCAACCCCAGGGCCCTGGGAAGGCAGCAATTTGGTCCTTTTTATGAACTCATTAACCTTAAAAGCAGAGATGCCGTCTGCACCCACTGCCCCGCCTGGAACACTGTTCATGAATCTGCAAGATTTAATGTTTAGGAACTCTCTTCAAATGGCACCACCGTACTTTTCAAGACTCTATTTATTCATGGCCAGTTTATCCCAATTTGTTCCTAAGCCAAAATTATTTTTAGAATAAATGGATTTTTATCCCTCCCTGATGTTTTCCCCTTGATGTGTTTATAGAGAGCCATCATGTTGCTTCTCAGCCCTAGCTTATTTAGGCTAAAGAAGCCAGCCTTATGAGGCTGCTCCTGTAAAGGCGTTCTCCACTCCCCAAGGAGTGCCGCTCACTGCGTTTCAGCCTGGCCGCCTCTTCGTTCCGACCCTTTCACGCGGCAGGCTCACCGTTGCTGTCAGTGCCTACGACTGCCCTGCTGTGCATGAGCGTTGCATGTAACCAGCCTTCCCACCTGGCTTTTACCAGTATTTTTGTTCCTTTTCTCTGTTTCTTTCCCACACAGTATTTTACCTCTTTCCCTTCTGCTTTGAAGAGTGTTCATGTTTTCCATCCTTGGTATCTCCAGCCGTGTCCTCCCTCCCCGGCTCTGCACCTTCCAGCCCCTCCTGTCCCCACGTCCTGCGCTCACTGCCGCATCTCCTTTCTTCGTCCTCTTCTCAGATTCCCGTTAGAGCTCAGCCATCATCACTAGCACAAGGTCTGTCGTGTTTGCGTCTTCTTCTACACACTTTACAAGGCATTTACAAGGTTATATACACAGCAACTTCCAGCTCTGCTTGAGGGTGATGACCACCCTACAGCTTTTTTCAACATTTCCTCTCAACATCGGCTTAAAGCCAGTAAAAATTCAAATTATCGTCATTGTCAGTGGAACGAGTATGAGTCTGTGTATAAAAAAATCCCTTGGGTAAATAATGAATTGACCTGTTCCTTGTGCAGAAGCTCTTCTATTCCTGCAATATTCCTGTTATTCCGTGATGTAGTTTTTCTTGTTCTTCTGTCTATATTTTTATCAAGTTCAGATTTGACATGTAACAAAATCTGAAATCTCTAAATCCTTTGTGAACATGGAGATCCTGTTTTCCCACCTGCAAGAACAGCGATGCTTGTGGATGCGCGGAGACAGGCAGAAGCCACCCGCAGGCTGGGTTTCACTCGATGGGCCACGCTGCATCTCACTTACCATCTAATGCTGCACCGGCCCCGGTCAGTGGGGGCAGAGCTCCTGCAGCTCCATCCGCTGCCAGCGGCGGTGCTCGAGTCAGTCTGTTACAGGAGGTATTATTTTTTAATATGTAAAACTACACTATTTTTAATAAAGTGTCTCTTTTGTCCTTACTGCCATGTTATTATCCATGATCACTGGAAACTCAGGTTGTTTGGCTGCCTCTGAAGTGAGAAGGAGCTGCAGAGTCAGCTTTGAACCATTTGCTGAGAAAAACAAAACCTGAGATGTACTCTAGCTGAGCTGAGGACTTCTGAGAGGGGCGATGCCAACCCTGGAGGAACACTCTGTTTCCTTTTTAATAGTCAGGCTTTGTACCTTGGTACCGTGACCCTAAGTGTAACCAAAAGGAATTTAAAAGTGCTCCATATTTTTCATCTGAGAGCTTAGCAGTCGCTTTTCGACCTACAATAACACTGACCACAAGGGCCTTCTTTCCCTTGAAGAAAAGAAAAGGCACTGGAAAAATCTTTGATCTCAAAAGGAGAGTAATATTATTATTTCCTGCCAGCTGACATCTTTCAATTATCTTCAACCTTTACTGAACAATATTCTCTCCACCTCTCTTGGTGTTTCCTATCATTTCAGTGCTGTGGTCAGAAGAAATTCCTCACCGCCTACAGGCACAAGCTCAGTTTATTCGTCAAGACGAACATATTTATTTAAAAGGTAAGTGCACAAAAAAACCCCTAATATTGAGAAATATGGTCCCATTGCTCTAGCACCTCTTCCTAAAAATGCCAATAGCTGAACATGATGCACAGGGACCCTTCGGGGAGGTGGGAAAGTGGCCCCCGACCAGGGTGCAGCCCGGCGGTGTCCGAGCAGGGGCAGGGATAGGTTCCGTCACCACCCAGCCTACAGGGCCCTCTGGCGAGTCTGGAGATGGAAACCTTCGCTGGGACTCGCTTCCCTTTCTCACTACAGCAGCGTTTTTCAGATACTGCGGAGCATGATAAGCACAACATACAACCAGTTGCAAGTATAAAAGCAACATAGAATGAAGTGACGTGCATGGTTTAGTGAAATAGCACCATAGGTTTGCAAGGAAACAAAGGCTGAATAATACCTGTGAACAGAACGTGAGAAGATTTTACCAATGTTAGATGACAAAGTCAGATTATTTTTAGTTGTAATTGTTTTTAAGTTCCACTAGTCACCATTCTGCATGTGTAATTTTGACACTGGCACAAGGGGTACCTCGGGCTGCATGTATTGACAAAACACAACAGAGCAGGTTGGTTTTGTTACAAGGAGCCGCAAACACTTTATTATTTCAGCTAGTTTACCCACCTCCAGCTGGGCTTTCATTAGCCAGACTGACTTCTGCCCTGTCTTTTTATAAATTTCAGTGTTATCTATGATGAGCAGTTAGGTGTAAAAGCCCATTTTTAGGGCTCTTGAGTTTTTCTGCCAATGGGAGCCTGGCAGCAGTGGCAGGTTACACAAGCTAACCTTGTCCATCTGGTTGTGTATCATCATGGTGTGTATTTTAAAGGCCAGTTATGTCCTCACCAACTTCAACAGGCTTTGACTTTTGTCTTCAGCAGAACAGGCCCTAATTCCCATAAAATCTTGGCTCCGTTGAAGTGACTGAGAGCCAACGTCAGCGGAGCCAGGACTTCATGCCCTGTCTTTGCTAACAAGGTCAAGATTTCATGAGTTCATCCCACAGTGAACGGGGCTTTGAAGGTCAGGGTGTTTACAGGCATTTTAGTCTCGACAGGCTGCTGCTTATGGTTTCACCTGTCGTCCCAGGTTAAAGAACTCCTTGACAACTTCAGAAACCCATGAAGGAGCAATATAGGAATTGGAGCAAGGCTAAGAGGCATCAGGGAACTACCCTGGCAGTACGCACATGTGATGAGCGATCGCTGCTTCTGGGGACAGTGACAGATGTGTCCGACATCACGCTTCTCCCTTTCAGGCTGATTTCAGTAACTCACATGAATTGATAAGGGTGCAGTTACCCTGAGGCTGAATCTATTAAAAACAACATGATGCAGCTCTTTATTCAGCATGACTTGACCTGACATGAACCATTGGAGCATTTTGTGCATTTTATTCTGTGCATCTTATTATGAAAATATTGTTTGTTTGATGTAAATGGGGTTTACCTAGGGTTAATGGGAGTTTGTAGGTGCAGTGAAGAGGAGTGAAAACTGTCTGAAGAACCGGACCCAGAGGGTTGTGGTCAGCAGGATGAGGTCCAGCGGGAGGCCAGTTGCTCGTGGTGTACCCCAGCAGTGGATACTGGGGCCAACATCATTTAATATCTTTGTTAATGACCTGGAGGATGGGGCAGATGCCCCCTGACCAAACTGGCAGTCAATACAAAACCGGGATGAGTGGCTGATTCACCGGAGGGCTGTGCTGCCATCCGGACAGACCGTGAGCGGCTGGAGAAATGGGCTGAGAGGAACCGCATGAAGTCCAGCAAGGGGAAGTGCAAAGTCCCGTGTTTGGGGTGGAACAACCCCAGGCACCAGGCTGGGGGCTGCCCAGCTGGAAAGCAGCTCTACAGAGAAGGATTTGGGGGTCCTGGTGGACAACAAAGGGTGCACGAGCCAGCAATGTGCCCTCACGGCAAAGATGGGCACCAGCCTCCTGGGCTGCAAGAGGCAGAGCATGGCCAGCAGGTCGAGGGAGGGGATCCTGCCCCTCTGCACAGCACCGGTGGGACACAGATGGGGTACTGGGGCCAGTGTTCGGCTCCCCAGTACAGGAACAACATGGGTTTACTGGAGCGACTCCAGCAAAGGCCTGCAAAGATAATGAAGGGACTGGAGCATCTCTCATGTGGGCATAGGCTGAGGGCTGGGACTGTTCGTCCTGGAGAAAAGAAGGCTCAGGGGAATCTTACCCATGTGTATAAACACGTGATGGGGCAGTAAAGAAGAGGGAGTCGGACTCTGAGTGGTGCTGGCTTCCAGGACAAGAGACAACGGGCACAAATTGAAACAAACAAAATTCCATCTGAAGGCAGGCAAACACTTTTTTTACTGTGAGGGTGGTCAAAGCCGGGAGCAGGTAGCCCAGAAGGTTGTGGAATCTCCATCCATGGGGTTGTTCAGAACCTGACTGCACCCAGTGCAGGGCAACCTGCTCTAGGCGACCCAGCTGGCGCGGGGGGTTGGCCAAGATGATCTCCAGAGGTGACTCCAACCTCAGCCTTTCTGTGATTCCAGGAACAGAGCTTTAGTTTTGTGTTGTTCTGGTGACTCAGAGATTGACCAAAATCTCTGAAGCTGATAGGAGTCCCTGTTTCAAAGGCTCATAATGAGGCACTAGTCCTTAACTTTTTATGGTCCGAGAAGTATGCTGACAGCCATAATCAGTCGCAGACTAGTGTTCTTTAAATGCACTCCGAAATTGTAAATGCAATGGTCAGGTGAATCCAACAGCAGAAATAAAACCAACTTCAAAGCAAGCCCAAGGGTAGTGATTACCTTAACCTGGTCCCTGGAAAGAACATGGTTTTTTTTTTTTCTACTTAGTTTACAGCTCTATACAGGTCTGATCCAGTCGGTCATCTTGCATTTACTCATAGACATCCAAAATACATCAGGTGTCACTCCCTAGTGTCTGTTATACTATAATTCTGAAAAGGAAAAGGGCCTTTTACCTTTCTCTTTGAATGCACCTGCTCAAAAAAAAAAACCACACCAAAATTATCTGAATTTGTCTGTCTGCTGTATAATTCTCATGCTGACCTGGGGAAACCTGACATAGAAGTGCAGTAATGAGAGCAGAGTAGGCAATGTCAAAATGTTATTGAATTACTAGAGCATTGCTGACTATCATACATTGCACAGTACCTCTGTTGTTCAAAGGTGAGAGATATCTTTATCTTTTGTTCCTGCATGCCATTAATACTTGAAATTCACCCCGAAGCCATCCAAGTTTAGCAGGCTCACTATCAGGTTAAAAATGGATTAGATGATGCTTTTGGTAATGCAAATTGTGAAGAGGACACCCTTGTCCCTAGTCAGAAAGTTCATCTTCTTTTGTCACTTCATATGTTAAATAAGGGCATGGACAATTACTCACTTTCATAGCTGGCTGGATTCAATATTTCAGAAGCTAAAATAAAATAGTCTTTGTTCTACTGACCCCAAGGTTGTCGATTCTATATTTAACTGCCAATGCCTTACAGAGCATGGCAACAGTGTTTGAAAAATTAATTGATGATAAATCTTTCTTTCTATTTTCTGCAGTAAAAACTCTGAAATAATCACTTTCCTGGATGGGCCAAAAAGCAGAATTTTTGTTTGGATTGAGTCTGCCTGCACCTGAACACAGATTGCTCTGGTCTTCTGTGGGAGAATGGGTCTAACAGGGTGGGGTTCACCCCCATGAGACAAGAGATGTAAAGACTTGGGGTTTTAGCATGTGTCTGAAGGAATGAGTTGCGCTTGCTCCAGCATACATCAGCTCCTGCAGAAAAGGGTTTCCAATGCTATGGACGATTAATCGTGTGAATTCCATTCACCACAACTGCACGGTCATCAGCATAATTTGAGCAGATAAGTGGACAAGTGTTTAAAGTCATTGGCGTAGAAATAGAGCCATTACTCGGCTGAACTCTGTGTGCCACAGATCACTGCATGACACACTGCAGACACTTAGTCTGGGACTTCCAGTCTGACACAAAAGGAATTTGGCCACGACACTAGATTTAATGAGCTTCATTGATGCAGAGTGCCAAGACAGCTTTAGTGGCCTCAGGTAATCAAGAGTCTTAACTATTGAAGGCAAATAAAGTCATCCTTCAAACTTCAAAGCCTCTACATGCATATTATTCATTACCATTTCTGTCCCTATGGAGAAAATGTACTGCCAGGTGAATTATCAGAACACTTTATTATCAGTCATACATACCTCTGTTGTTTGCAGTTGTTTCCAGGATGGCAGTCCCTACACGTTTCTAGCTCAGCTGGATGTGCCACGGAAATTTCATATACATAGCTGACATTGCAGCGTATCTGAACTCTTCTTCTTCACCTTTCACTGATCCCAGAGAAACAGTGCATGGGCTCCCTTACGTCCTGCTGTCCCCACAGTTTGAAGCCCCTGGACTAGAACATATATAACTATGAGAGACCCTGAATACCCCTGCATTATTTTGTGCTTGAACAGGACTACCTCTTTTTGAAAAGCAGCTTACCCTTTTACACGTGACCTAACTGTGGGTTGCTTCACCCAGGAGCACTGCCCAGGCTCTCTCCCACGGAGCCAGGCACCCAGGCCCATGGCACTGAGAGGAGGTGGGTGCTTGGCCACCCCGGCACAGGAACCCCCAGGGTTAGTGCCTCCGAGTGCAGGGGAAGCTCTCGATGTAAGGCCTATGATCCAGAGAAGTCAGATGCCAAGAAGGAAGCCAGCTTTCCTTCCAAAGACCCAAGCGTTGTTCATTCTTTTTGAAGCAAATTCAGAAGGCAACGTGTTGTGCATCCCATACCCTGCCCTCTGCCACCAAGGCTCCGTGGTTAAAGCACATGTGACCTATCGGAGGTACAGTTTAAATTCCCTTTTTTTAGCCACGCTGCCCAAGAAAGTGTCCTTCCAGGCTGTTGCAGGAGGGAGCCCTCAGAGACTCTCCTACGGCTCTTTTACTGGGCACACAACACAGAGGTCCACTGGATGCGAGAGAAAAAATGACTTGAAGACCTAAGAGGATCAGAGTCCTGTGGGAAGGGAAGACCTGAGCTCTACACCCCCTAGTAGTGAAACATCGCATATTTTGTCCAAACATCTTTAACACACCCTGTTCTCTAAGGCTGCCATTCTCAGCTTCATTTGTATTCTTCCTCCTTCTTCCTTTTTTCAACGTGCAGCTTCAGCAAGAGAAGAAAGGGGCGCCTGGCTCGGCCGGAGCACACAGCAAAGGAGGTGAGGGTCTGAGGTCCCTCATGCGAAAGCGGGACCGAGGCGTCTCAGGCAGGTGTCCAACACCTGCATATTTACAAAAGGAGACAAGAGCTTCCTTCTTTGCTTCTCTTCTGAAAGGGCTGGCAGCTACCGCGGCTTTTTTTCTGCTTCCTTTCTTTCGTTAGCCTGGTAAACCAGGCACAGGCGCACCCCCTCCGTGAGCAGGGCGAGCCTCCCAGCGCGGCCGTGCCGAGCAGCGCGGGGATGCGGGGGCCGACGTGCCCATGGGGATCCCATCCGAGGCGGCTCGGGGCGCTGCCAGCTGAGGAAGACCACGGTCTTCCCGGCACGCTGGGGGACCGGCGGCACTGTCAGACTGGGCTGCGGGGGCTCTCTGTGCAGGAGATGCATGAGCGTGCTGCAGGGAGCAACGGAGCGGCTGCACTTCTCGGGTAAAGCCCGTCTTCGTGGAACATGTGCTTTAAAAATAAGTGAGGCTTAGACATGCAAAACCTGACCGCTGCCCCTTTGCATTTTTTTGCTGTGTTATATTCAACCACAGCAGCAACACAACTGCTGTGTGTTATTTACAGACACGTGTGAGACCGGCCGTTTACCTGTAATTCTGAAACGAAGCCTCTGAAGAAACTATTAAAAGAGGTATCAGCAGGCCACAACAAAGATTTTCAGATTGAAGAGGAAATCCGTCCCTCTTAGGAATTGGGTGGATTTAAGAAATGTATGAATATCTTCTATTCAGAAGGAATATCAATTTTACAACCAGCTTCTTTGGATTTTTATCTGAATCCAAAAATCAATGACTTAATACAGAAAATGCATCGGCTCAGCCCTGTATAGTCATCCTGAACGACGCGCTCTCTTCTCATTAGGGAATGAGGGTATTATAGAAAAGAAACAACGCAAAGGGGCAATTAGGAAAAAACCCTTTTCCTACAATGACTTCAAATCCTCGAGGAGACGCTTTGCTGCTGCGTGCAACGCAGGACAGACCCCACGGGCAAAGCTTCCCGCAGCCACCCTCGCGCGGGGTGCAAAGGCAGTAGGTGTTTAACCAAATCAAGCTTGTTCGCAGCGCGCTTCGCCGGCGGACGTCACTGCCAAGATACTGAACCCCTCCCTTGGGAGGGAGGGCACCGGTCGGCTTGTACCTTGCTTGCAAGGGAAACCCGTAAGTCACACGTGTCGGGTGGATGTGCAGGCAGAGGGTCCCGCGTGAGCAATGGGTACGGGGGCTAACCTCCTGAAATTTCACCTTAGCTTGTTAAAAAGGTAAGAATAGTAATGACGAAAAAAATGTAAATAAATAGCTAAAGATCAACCACTCAAGAAATACGACTGCTAAGTGCATTAAACTGGAAAAGCAGGCTGTGTTGGGGAGAAATGCTGACGGTCCAAGGTTTGCTTTCATTCCAAAGGGAAGAGAAAGCCGATAGAAATAAATGTAATAAAAACAATTTAAGAGATCAATTTAAAATGGCAACACTAATAATGTTAATTAAGAAAGAAACAGTTCGACACCTGAAATGTTCAAATGAACGTCATTGTGAACGGCAAGGTTCACGTTCGATCCGTCACTTTGAAATCAATATTGTCCTACACAAAAAAATCCCATTTGAACTCACCCACACCTTCCACTGAGGACGAAACTTTGTCTTCATCCCGCTTGAGCGCGTCCATCCGTCACCGCGCCGCCTCGCGGAGAGCAGCGGGGGGGCCCCGGGCGCTTTGTCTCCAGTTTGGCACCCCCTTCACAGCCCAGAGGCGGCTCTCGGGCGTCTGGAGGGCTCCCAGTCCACACACTGGACTCGCCCCACTCGGACAACTGCAAGAAAAATCGGGCTTTTCGTTCACCTCACCCCTGGGATATTTTGGAGTAAACTTGGCAGGAGTTGGACGTGAGGTGTGCCATAACGCCGACCTCTCTGAGCTCCCCCATATATATATAATTTCAACTTTTTTGATCTGTATCCCTGAAGGTAAGTCTTTTGGGCCTTTCTTCCCTTTCTACGGCTTTTATAAGAGAAAGTGGATTCCACGGTACAGCAGGATAACGTTTCCTTTTTTTTTCCCCCCTAAATATTTAAAAGAAAATTTTCATTCCATAGTTGACTATATAGAGAATTACAAAGAAAAAAACCCCACACGTGCGAAACAGTGGGATTTGGGAAAAAACATTCAGATTAGCTAAATTATGGGGAAAGCATCCCGTCACAGTAACCAGGGTGGCGTTGGGAAGACCAGCTAGGTGGGACTGCCTGGGCACTGAGGTCCCGTCCAGGCCCATTTGGTGAGAGCACATGGTGTCTTCCACGGGCTCTGCCCGACCCCCTCCCGGGCCATGGCGGGGGGTGTCCCTGGCTCCGCTCCCCCTCCACACCGTGACTCAACCTTTGGAGATGGAAACGCCATGGGATTTCAACTCTGGTTTTCCTGTGTGACTTTTCATTCAGACTGATTTTCCCAGGCGCCTCCCCAGAAGTGGCATGGCTTATAGGATCATAGAACCGTTAAGGTTGGAGAAGACCTCTAGGGTCAAGTCCAACCACCAACCCAACCCCCCCAGGCCTCCTAAACCATGCCCTGAAGTACCGCGTGTGCACAGTGTTTGAATCCCCCCAAGGAATGGTGACTCCGCCACCTCTCTGGGCAGCCTGTGCCAGGGCCTGACCGCTCTGGCAGGGAAGAAATTCTTCCTAATATCCAATCCACACCTCTTTCTTGCTCTTTGAACCATTTAAGCTGCGCAGCCTCCTACACAGATATATTAATTTTTTTCCTCAGGACTGCGGTTGGAACAGGGAAGCCTGAACTTTGCTGGGAATGCGTTTTGAGGGAGCTGCCTGTTGGGGAGAGTTTCGTGACTGACTTAATCTCAGCTGCTGGAGAGATGGTCCAAGCTACACAATTTACAGTGCTGTCAGTCTGGACGCTGGTCTCGTGCTATTGCATCAGCCCCCCTGCAATCTGACCCCTTTAAAAACTGGTTGTTTTTGAAGACAAACAGGCAAGGGGTTAGCGCACAAATATTCTCCACCCGTCAAGGACCGTTGCCGTGGATTAAAGAGAAAAGAAAAATCACTTCCTTTTGTTTTGCCAGGGCATTCAAATGCTTTAAGATTTAGTGTAACACAGGATCTGTTTAAGTGGTAATTGTTCTTTGTTTCAGACTACATCAATTTACAACTGGAACACTATGGCTGTCACTGAAAATGCTTTGTAAATTTATTTACAGGCTGCAGGAAAGTGAAGAAGCACACAGACTGCATTTTAAATACAAATTGCTTCAAGGTACAATTTGCTCAAATTGCTGTAATGTGTATTATGAATTTAATTTTAGTACATTTCTGCTATATAATAACCTGATTTGAAAGTATAAATGCAAATTAAATTTAAATAACCTATAATTTTTATGTGATGTGATGTTTCATAAATATTTACTACGGGTGTCCTATTATTGAATCAACTAGTCCTTAAACTGTGTAGATAGTACTGAAGGCAAGGTCATCTCTTACTTGTATGTATTAAACTTGTAATCGGCAGTATCTGTTTGTTCTTCAGCTCATCTGCCTAAAAAGAGATAATCACGGTAGCGTCTGAGCGCCTCACAGCCTTTAATGCATTTATCTTTCTGCTTCTCTCTGCGAGAGGGAAGTGCTTTTGTCGCCTCTGCGCTCACTGGGAAGGGAGGCACAGGCAGACGCACTGACAATCATCACCGAGGAGCCCAACGATGGCTGGGATCGATGGCAGTTAGTGCTAAATGCAGGTGAGGAGCCGCGACCAGGTGCCTGTGCTCAAATAAACAAGGGGAGGGACGCACCAAATTGCCATTGAACCCAACAGCAGCCGGAGGCTTGGACGGTCTCAGAGCCGACGCGTTGGCTTTGCAGAGATCCTCACGGAGCCTCCCCGGCCGCGGGCCCTGGCATCGCCCGGGCTTGCACTCCCGGCCCTGACAGCGCGCGCGTCGCCGCGCTGCGAGCTCGCACCAGGCACCGGACTCCCGCGGGCAGCACGTCCCAGGCACGCCTGGACCCTGCCTGCGCCACCAGCACGTGCGCGGCCGGCAGGGCCCGGACACCCGCCCGGGAGCGGGAGACAGGCAGTTGGATTCACAGAATCCCAGAGTCACAGAATCCCAGGTGGGAAGGGACCTCAGGGATCATCTGGTCCAACCTCTCTAGGCAGAGCCCAGCCTAGACAAGACGGCCCAGCGCCCTGTCCAGCCGACTCTTGAAGGTGCCCAACGTGGCCGAGCCAACCCCTTCCCTGGGGAGATTATTCCAGCGGTGACTGTCCTCACTGTGAAAAATCTCCCTCCCGTGTCCAATTGGAATCTCCCCAACAGCAACTTGTGTCCATCCCCCTTGCCCTCTCCATGGGACTCCGTGTAAAAAGGGAGTCTCCATCTTCTCTGTAGCTGCCCCCTAAGTGCTGGTACACGGTGATGAGATCCCCTCTGAGCCTCCGTTTCTCAGGGCTGAACAAACCCAGCTCTCCCAGCCCATCCTCGTATGGCAGCTTCCCAGTCCTCTGATCATCCTGGTGGCCCTTCTCTGGACCCCTTCCAGCCTGTCCCACCCTGTTTGTACAGCGGGGACCAGAACTGGACACAGCGCTCCAGGGGTGGCCTGGCCAGCGCTGAGTAGAGCGGGATGATGACTTCTTTCTCTCCTCTGGCGATGCCCTTTTTGATGCAGCCCAGATTCCTTCTCCCCGTCCCCAGGAAAGCAGCCAGATACACACAGAAAATTATGTCACTGAGCGGAGAGGTGATCCTACAGCCATGTGCGCTTGTCACGAGCTTTGTACAATGCTCTCCACTGCTCGTGCAAACAGTGAGAAAAAGCAGGGCCCGGAGTTTTGGAAGGTGGGGATGTCTTAGAAAGGTTTAAACAAAGTGGGATAAGAGTTAATGGATTGTAATCACATAACATTTTAATAACGAAGTGACGCTCAAAGGCAGCCCCAGGGCAGATCACCACCGAGGCAGAGGTGCTGCTGCGCTTGCACGGCTGCGGAGGGGCGGTGGGAGCCGCGTCCCCTTCGGGAGGGGGCTGAGCGCGGGGGCTGCCGGAGGGGCACCAAATCACGCCACTGCCCGCAAGCACACCTCTGCCAGCGCAGGCGGGGAGCGCACAGCAGGTCTGACTCAAAAGCTGAGAGTTTTCGCTTGTGGAAATCCCTCCATGCAAGGAAACCTAACCCCAAGGGAACAGGGCAATATTGACTAACCTAGGTTTTAACCTGTGCTTCTCTCCTTTAAGAAAGCTTTTATTGGAAATAAAAGCTTTAGCATTATAGCACTGTTTATACTGCAAAGAAGTTACTCAGCCGCTGTGGGTTACCTTCTGCCAGGGACGGCTCCCTGCTTCCTCTGTATACGCTAAATTGTACTTTTCACTAATCTTAATATAAAGGCTCTTGAAAGAATCTTAAATGGAAGGTCAGCTTTGATGTAGTGCCTTTTAAATGAACCAGACGTCTTTGACTGGGTGAATATGTAACCTGTGTTTGAAAAACATAAATGGAAGAATAAAACGATAAATCGCTTACTATAAACAACATAACAAATGTTTCCGTAACATCTGATTTAGCAGGCTGGTGTTATCCCCTTTCTCCGCAGAGGGAGGGCACACGTTCTGCTGACCTCCCGTCTTTTCTAGCAACGCAACCATGCAGCAGTTAAATAAGATTTATCTTACAGATGATGTTTGCAAAGAAGGGCACAATTTGTAAGATATTGTGGGTGTTTTTCTAAACCTAATGCTGACTTTTCAGAAATTACAGGCATCTTTTCTGGGGTTGGTGACTGGAATTTTTCTGTCTCTCATTTTAAAATTTAATCATATCGGGCCACGTGTTCTCCATGGGAAACCTGATATTTTAAAACAAGTGCTTTTTTTTTTTTTCTTTCCCCTTGTGCTGTATTCCCACTGAAAATCTGGGGGTGGAATTAAAGCTGTGGAAAGAGAGAATAACAAAGTCCACGGACAAGATTAAAAACATGAACAAAAAGCCCCATGAACTCGCCCCCTACTTTCAGTGATTCCTTCATCAGCCAGCAATCCTCTATTTTCCCCTTTGAGAAACCGAATCACCTCTGCTGAAGGCACCTGCAGGCCAGGAGCAAAAAGGAAAAAGGGGATCATTTCTAAATGGGTGGATCCAGCCTGGAAAGCGCTGCTCGCCTCGCCTTCCGCAGGGGCCGCGGCGGAGCCCCCCCCCGTTACCTGCTGGAGCAGCAGCCGGCTCCAGCGCCCGGGGTGCGCGCCCGACGAGCTGCCGCGGTGGCGGGCGCTTAATGAACGCTCATCGCAATCGAGGCAGTCGGGTGAGGAACGGTACGTGGCTGGGCCGCGGCTGGCTGCCGGGGAGGAGCCGCTCAGGCACCGGCAGCCTTGCTCAGGTAAGGGCTGCGTTTGGGTAACCGGGTGGCCTCGGGTAAATAAATGCCTTTCCCCGAGCGCTCAGAACGCCTGAAGCAGAAATTATCCAAGAGGGTCTGGGTGTGAAAAATACCCCCTTGCCATCAAAAGAAATCAAGGTGAAGAGAAAGGCCAAGCGAAGACAGGCTGGGGGCTCTCTCTGAGCAGCCCGGTGACAAGGGGTCGCGCCCAAAGCATCCAGCTGCAGGAGTCACTGCACAGGGTTTCTCATTTGAGATATAACATTTTATTTTGAGGGGTTATTTTAAAGAGGCCACCTACAGAAATGCGACGTCCGTTCGATCAAATTATTACGGTGAGCGTTAAGTGCTACCCAGAAGATTTTATGAGGGTTTCTGTAGAGAAAAAATTGAGAAAAATATCAAAGGCCGTAAGCCTCTGTTCTGTGTCATTATGGGCACAACGTATCTTCAAATAATTCACGGCCAGACAAGAATAATTAATGGCATAGCTTTTCAGGATTTTGGTTACAAAGGCCATGTTTTTCCTCACTTGGCGTTGGAGGCTGACCCAGATATTCTTTCTGCAGAAAGCTGAGCAGAATTAAAGGTCAGACCATGTCGTTAAATGGCGGCTGGGGCGGTGGTCTCCGTTTGAGCAGGGGGGATGGTCCCCGCAGACCGCCGCGCTCGACAGCCGGCTTCACCGTCCCCCGAAGCTCCGTGCCGGCCGCCGCAGCTGCAGCGGTGCCAGTTCGGATGCTTGTTTTGGGCTTATCATCTACGGATTCAGGAAACTCCCTAGGCCAAGAGGTGCTTCATTCCACACTCTGGCCAGCTCGGGAAAACTGCTGCGTTTCCGTATTTCACTCAACGTCTCACTCCAGTGATGTCCCCCCTTGCATTCCCTTTTTTGTTTGTTTGTTTTCCTTTTTTTTAATCTATGCCCAGGAAATTTAGTTAAATATTTACATTTGAAAGTTCTGTAACCCTGATCTCTTCCAGCTCTGATTTCTCACCAGTCCTCTTAGTCATCCCTCAGGAACTGGAAGCCGCTTTCTTTTGCAGGTGGAATTCCTTCACTTTTGCAAAATAACTGTAAAGTATTAAGAAAGGGAGCATTTGAACACACCCAACATATTGTACTGGGTGAGTTCATTGAGCAGGATCTCTTCCAGAACCCAAAGATCTGTCTGCATTCGCCTCGCTCAACTTCACCCCGTGACCGTGGCTGAGCTCCCCCATGGTACAGCCCCCATCGCTACGCGTGGGCAGAAGCCCCATTACCAGCCCCAAAACTTCCCGCTCATCTCGGAGGGGATAAGAACAATAACGGCATTCGGATAAAGCATCTGCTTGGGGGACAGGCAGGGTTTGAGGAAGGTAGTTTAACTGCTGGCTCATATGTCACAATGCCTATAAGCGCACCTTTTTCAGAGAGCAGTCCCAACCTTGTAAAGACTTCAGGTGTTAGAGACTTTACTAGTCCCTGAGTAAAAACAGCCTAGGGCTTAAACACCTCCACAGCGGCAGCCCCTCACCTCATTGCTAGCCACGGTGTGTCCACCCTGCAACTTACAGGTCATGCCCCAGTCTCAAGAAAAACTACTTCTCTCCTTGAAAGGCCGGATTTTCCAAACCTACAGACCTGGTGGCAGCCCTTTGCTGAGCTACTTCTTGTTTGTTGACCTTTTTCACCGTTTAATATCAGAATCTTATTAATACTGCTTATGATAATAAAAATCTCCTCTGCTCTTCTTTTCTGTTTATTATTCTACCAACAGGGAGGCCGTATGTCACACTGGCAGCAGTAAATGATGCCCAAGCAAGCCGTGATTACCAGGCTCTCTACCTTGTTTTATATGGCTGATTTGTCCTTGTCCCTTTGCCAGAAATAATTTTGCTTTCTTTCATGCCATTGGTAAAACGCTGCAGAAAATTGGTCCGGTATCAAGCTTCTGCAGTAAAGATAAAGCTTATGTTGCAGAGTGATTTTGCATTTAAAATGACTGCCAGATGGATATTTTGAAATGCATTTAATATATGATGGAATTATTTGAATATAATAAATACAGTTTAAGATAAGTTAATAAAATTTATAATAAAATGTAATAACACAAATAATAAAATATTCTAAGATTTATAAATGAATAACATTTATTAAACTCAACTATGTTACTACTGAAAGTTAATAAAACAATAGCAAATCAATTACACAATGTTAATGTTAATAAAATTAATAATAATTAATATTATTAACATTAACAAATCAAACGAATGATAATTCGTATTAGCATGGGCAGCGCACAGCCCCAGGTGCCCCTCACTTGCACTCGACCCCCTGCAGTTCCCGCCACCTGCAGCCCGCGCCAGGGGCTCCAGCACGCCCGGCCCGGCCGGGTAAGGGGGTGAAGATTTCCTCTTTCACGTACAGTCAGGTAACTGAACGGGCTTTGGAAAGCGATTTCTGTGCCTGGCGTGCGCCAAGCCTGGTCCAGGATCTGAGGTGCCAGGTGGGGAGTTGCATGTGAAAGGTTCGCTCGTTGAGAAACCCGGTCTGGGAATTCCACTGCGAATTCTGAATTCCAGATTCCTTAATGAGTTCCTCTTTATTTATTTACACACGCGCACACGTAGACACACACGTACCTACCACCAATGACTCAAAAGGAGGATGAACGCAAGCCCAGCAGCCAAAGCTGCGTAAGCAGGTCCGTGCACAGCTGATAGAAGGAACCCGGGCCACGCACACGGAATGACCTGAAGCACGCAAGGTGTCACAGCATTATGGGAGCAGCCTGCTACCCCACGCACCAGATCCCAGCGAAGGGGCGAGTCTCCGAAAGCTTTCGTTGGGGAAAGGCCAGAGACATTCATGCAAACTAAGCTGACTAAATCACAGCAGCGCTGCATGGGAAGGGGAAAAAGCAGCGTGCGCTCCCCTCTTCCGTTGAGCAGGTACGGTTTAATGGACTAGAGACCTTGTCCCTTGCTGCACTGCAATGCCAACAAAGCGCAAACGTTTACCATTTGTTATTGCATTACAGCGCAAAGAGACACAAACTCCCCATGCAGAGGCTGTGGAGATGCTGAAAGCTAACGCGGTTCCCGTCCCCGTCCTTCAGAGCTAGGAAAGCACCCCTGTGCCACAGCGACTGTAACAGAGTCCTCTCCCTTCCAGCTGCTGTCTCCTCCCAGCTCTGCTCTCAGCAAAAGCTAGCCTGCCCGAAGCTGAGCACTGCCTGTGTCCCAGAGTCAAGGGCGTAGCCTGGAGGTAAGAGCACGGCTAGTGCAGCCCCAGGGCGCTGCGTTGCACAGCCCACCCAAGCAGCCTCGAGCGGGAGGCCCAGCCGGCCTCCCCGCAGTCCCAGGGCGCGGGTAGAGCGTGTGGCCCTGGCCCTGCCTCCCGCGGTGATGCCCGCAGCTTAGTTATCTCAGGTGCCCGAGTCACCAGTGTCCTTGACTCGCTGCAGCTTTCCCTGGGAGCCGGCGGTTGTGCCCAGAGCCCAGGAGCGGACCGGCAGGAGGGAGGTCTCCCTTGGGACCGGGGCTGGTGGGATCCCAGACTCCTTCCAACCCACCTTATGCTGGAAATTTTGCTGGGTCAAAAGATGGCGAACTCAGACTTGGCACTTTGATGTTGCTCTTGTAGCTGATAGAAGAGAGGCTGAAAGGACATCCTCGATACCACAGGCAGCCTCTGCGAGGCCCCGTCCTGGCCTGGGGGGGACCCTCTCATGGGGTACTTGGGTGGGCTTGCAGCTGTGGGACTGCCATGGGGTCAGGGTGCTGTTCTATAGGCCCTGACTTCACAGGTACCTGGGGTCCTTTTATTGAAAAGACCAAAAAAAGGATGAACCGTACATACCAAAGAGGGATATTTTCCTATTTTCACTCTGAAAGCTGTTCCTTGCAGCAGTTAATGAGGTGCCCTGACACAGGTTTTGCACAGGGATACACGCAAGGAAGACACTGCTGGCTCATCCTCGCCGCGTCCAGGCAGGCAGATTTCAGACCCAGCTAACAGCAAAAGTGCTGTGCTGGTAACAAGCTCCCTAATACGCTTCTGATGTCAATCCCGGGGAGCATCTCCTGTTTTGCTGCCCAAGCGCCTGCAGCCCGGCGTCCAGGCGCCTCGCAGGGGTGTGGGGGATGGCCATGCAAGCAATCGCTTCACTAGGGCTGAAGGACTACAGCGTGTGATGCCTGGGGTGAGCAAGCGTGATCGTTTCGGATGCAGAGGGACGCCGTGCACATCTCACAGCAAGGCAGCTCCCCACTCGGTGTCCTGGCGTGGCACAACAGCCATTTCCCAGCAGGACCGTGGGTGCCGAGGAGAGCAGGCATCAGCCTTCAGCCCAAATTTCACTGCCTTAACCTGAGTCTGGAACAGGATTAAAGTGAAAAATCATATACACGTTTGGAAACCTAGGCTGGGATATCTGCTTTGCAGCCTCTCAATGCCCTGACAGCTGGGTGCTTCCTGGGGAGGAGCGGCTGCTAATTAGATGTTAGGTAACATTTGTGGGAGTTTATTTTTCAGATTTTTTTTTTTAAGCTACTGCAGTTAAAAATAAATAAATACTGAAGGGCAATTTTAGCAGCGTGATTCTAATTTGTTTAATCAGATTATGTTGTTTTCTTCTCTGCTGCCTTCTAATTTGGATATATGAAAATGAAATTAATATTAAATTCTCATATTTATTCAGACTTAATGAGATGACTGGAATAGCTTGCCAGAACTTCCAAATGTGGCTAAACATTACTTCCCGACAGTTGTTTTTCATAAGGACATTATTGCCATCTGAAGTTTAGGAAAATGGCCCAAAAGATCACTTTCGTTCCTGATCACTTCAGAATCATGATGTCAGCAGTTTATGCAGACAAGTGTTAAAGAAGACGTAACAGGATTAAAGGGCAGTATACGGAGGAGAGTTTAAAAAAATAAAATTGCTCCGACGTATCACATCAAGGAAGGAAAAAACCCTGCTTTCCCCAGGGCTTGGCTGCGGATGACTTGGAAGCAGTTCAGCCTGTCCATGGACCAACTTCCCTGCCCTCTCCCAGAGCTGCCCTGCCTACAGCCTGTCCTGCCTGCAACCTGCCCTGCCTCCAGAGCTACCCTGCCTCCAGAGCTGCCCTGCCTGCAATCTGCCCTGCCTGCACAGCTGCCCTGCCTGCACAGCTGCCCTGCCTCCAGAGCTGCCCTGCCTGCACAGCTGCCCTGCCTGCAGCCTGCCCTGCCTCCAGAGCTACCCTGCCTCCAGAGCTACCCTGCCTGCAATCTGCCCTGCCTGCACAGCTGCCCTGCCTGCAGCCTGCCCTGCCTCCAGAGCTACCCTGCCTCCAGAGCTACCCTGCCTGCAATCTGCCCTGCCTGCACAGCTGCCCTGCCTGCAGAGCTGCCCTGCCTGCAACCTGCCCTGCCTGCAACCTGCCCTGCCTCCAGAGCTGCCCTGCCTGCAATCTGCCCTGCCTGCACAGCTGCCCTGCCTGCAGCCTGCCCTGCCTCCAGAGCTACCCTGCCTCCAGAGCTACCCTGCCTGCAATCTGCCCTGCCTGCAGCCTGCCCTGCCTCCAGAGCTACCCTGCCTCCAGAGCTGCCCTGCCTGCAATCTGCCCTGCCTGCACAGCTGCCCTGCCTGCAGCCTGCCCTGCCTCCAGAGCTACCCTGCCTCCAGAGCTACCCTGCCTGCAATCTGCCCTGCCTGCACAGCTGCCCTGCCTGCAGAGCTGCCCTGCCTGCAGCCTGCCCTGCCTGCAATCTGCCCTGCCTGCACAGCTGCCCTGCCTGCACAGCTGCCCTGCCTGCAGCCTGCCCTGCCTGCACAGCTGCCCTGCCTGCAGCCTGCTGCCTGGCCCTGCCGGGGAAGGGGAGAGGTCCGGGGCGGCAGAGCCTTGGGCTGGGACTTGGCGCAGGGGAGCGGTGCCGCAGGCTGTGTTGCGTCCCTCCGTCGCGGGTGGCATCGCTGCAGGGCCACGTGCGCAGGGCTGGGGCCCTGGATGGGTGTCGCTGCCCCGGCTGCGAGGGGAGAGCCCTGCCTTTCAGCCTGTTCTCCCAGCACCGTTGCTGTACGTTTCTGTCTTACATGGAGCCATGCTGGGGCTGGAGAGCAGACAGCAGCACCCCGTCCTCCCGAGCAGGCATCGTCCCCACCGAGCTGCGGAGCGCGGTGCTGCCTTGTTGGCAGCTTCTGACATTGACCCCTTCCCCGTGTGAGTTACGGGGCTCCTGAGGCGCCGGGACCCGGCTCTGCGCGGCGCGTGGTCCTTGCCCCCACCAGCCCCTTTGGCAACCTGGCACAGGTCTGGAGCGCTAAGAGGATCAAGATATAATTATCTTGAAATTGTCTTTTGTGTTGGACACAAGAGTTTTCTCTTTTCTTTCTCCAGACCGAAACCTGAGCTCCTGGCAAGGCAAAGCGATCCAGGCAGTGGAAATTCCTGTTCCTGGAAGTTGGACAAAACAGAGAGAAGGGGAAAGTCATTAAAGCAGTTTGCACATTGCAAAATTAAAGTGTACCTGCTGGTAACAACTGTGTTTGAATTTGGCCAACTGCTTTAGACTAAGTGATAACCAAATTATACCTGCTTCAGGCTGTTGCAAATTCTGCTAGCAGGGGGGAGGCTGTAATGGATTAGCTTACATCCCATTTGGTGTGCATCATTAGAGGGTCTGAGTTCTCCAGCAGTCATTTCGTCTCTCTGCAATGCAGCCTTGAAATCAGGAGAGAAAGGTGCTGGGTTTTCTTCAAATGACTCACTCTGCTGTCACATTTTCTTACCTCTTGTTCTTCCATGTTTAACACTGGCAATACGCAGCCATAAACAGCAGGTTTATAGCTGCAATCAAACAGATTCTTCCCGCTGGAAAAAAATATTCCAAAACTTCAAGGGTTGAGCTCTGTCCTCCCAGGCATGTCCTTGGCTCAATGATTTCACTGCAAATGGGCATACGGAGCCAGAGCCTGGGCTGGAACATCCAGATTTATGGGAGGCACTACACATCATTCTCCAATTTCAGCCCGAGAGCTGCAGATCTTGGCACAGAGCGTCCTGAAGCAGAAGGTGGTGGTGAGTGACAGCTTGATACATTCCTGTCATGGGCTGCTTTTGCACATAGGCTCGATTTGGAGGAAGATTTGTTGGTTAACTCCGGGTATATTGTACCACTCTGCAGACACACTGTGGTAATTATTTTGGGTATTCAACAGACTTTTTCTTTTTTAAATCACTGAGTAGTACTTTACCTGATTATCTTCATTGTGAATCCAGCCTTGTCTGTATGATAAGATTTCCCACTCAATCAACACATGCCTCTAACTTGTAATTATCTTTGGAAATGTTTTCATAATGTGCAACCCTTAACCTTTTTTATATGTTGATTTATTGCCTCTGACTTAAACCTTGATGTTCAATTTCCTGGTGTTGTTATTAACATCTCCCGTTAGAGAAAATAATTTAACTGTATTTTCATAGGAAAATGAATGAAAACATGATGATATTTACATGCAGCCTTTTAATCATTTCAAACATAGAGAAGTTTTTTATTTAAAATTACAGTGATTTTGTTTCAATTGTTCTTGGTATTATCCTCAGCCATAATTAGGAATATCCACATAATTAACAGACTGGCAGCTCCTTCAACGAGCAGCAAATACCCAAGATATAAAAAAAACACCAAAAGCCATTTCAGATACCAGGTTTTTGCAACATTTTACTAACAAGGAATTTGGATCAGCATCCTTTGCCTTTTATTTGGAGTCACGAGCAGTGGCAAAGGAGCAGGCACCAAAGCGCCGCTCGGCCCCCAGCTGCGTGCGGGATGCCAGCACACACCCTAACCCCCAGGCTGGAGGATCTCCACTTCTCTTCAGGTTGTTCCTCTGCAGAGAGAAAGATTTATAACACATTGAACCCCAACAGGGGAATGTGGGTCTGCAGGCTTACTTTTACACACCTAAAATATTGTAATGGGAAAGAGGTGTCGGGGGGCTGAAGGCACCAAAGGGCATTGCTGGCCCTGACCCACCTCCCCTGGGACCTCCACCCCGTCCCTGTGCCCAGCAGGGCATATTCCCGACCTTATCCAAAAGACCCTCTTGCAAGTAAGTAACTGTGCTATCAGTGATATTGAAATCTGATTTTTTTTCCATTCTATTGGCTTCTCGAAGCGGTGTTCTTTCCCCTTCAGCGCTGCTCCCCGATGAGGTCTATCAGATCAGGATCTATCTATCCATTTATCTGTCTCCCGGGTCTGCTGTGCATTTAGAGTTTGAGCGCTGCTCTGAGTACAGTCAATGTAAACTCAGCTGGTAGGGCTTCATAAAAAGCAAGATGTGCTCTGCTCATCCAAATCTCAATCAGCTTTCATCATCGCTGCACCGGAGGGCTAAAATTCAGCCGGCGTAGGGCCCAGTACCTATCAAAGCGGATTTGGATGGACGACGCTCGTTTTACCATTTACCCATCTAATAAAAAAAAAAGTTGTTATACTTTAAGATGTGATCTGTCATGGAAATTTACCATTTCCAAGAATATTTTCACTTTTAGAGATACTATCGGAACAAGCAGATCAGCTGAATCACTGGGCTCAATGAAAGCTGCCAAGCAGCAAAGTAGTCTCCATTGTGGACGTCCGTGTGTTGGGATACACCAACCCTCCAGACCCATTTTGCAATGGCTTTGTTCATTTATTTATTTTCCAATATGCAGGGAACCTACTGAAGCTTCGGTGAGGTGGCTGAAAGCTCTCCTCATGCACCTCGTGCATGTCCTCCTCGACACCCCGCAGCTCCTCGGGACCATGTCCTCCTCGACACCCCGCAGCTCCTCGGGGCCGTGTCCTCCTCGACACCCCGCAGCTCCTCGGGACCATGTCCTCCTCGACACCCCGCAGCTCCTCGGGATCATGTCCTCCTCGACACCCCGCAGCTCCTCGGGACCATGTCCTCCTCGACACCCCGCAGCTCCTCGGGATCATGTCCTCCTCGACACCCCGCAGCTCCTCGGGGCCATGTCCTCCTCGACACCCTGCAGCTCCCTGGGACCGTGTCCTCATCTACATCCCACAGCTCCTCGGGGCCGTGTCCTCCCCAGGATGCGTCTCTGACATCCCAATCCCAGCGCTCGGGCAGGCTCCCCCCGCACTGCCTCTGGGTGCCCCCACAGCATTTCCCTTCCCCGGCGAGAGCTTCTCCCTCTCCAGACCCATCTCCTGGGGCAGCAGCAGCAGGAGCACGAGTGGCAGCCCGGATAGCTGGCGCTGCTGCTTTCCAGTGAGACGTCTTACTGGGGTCTGCACACTCCCCAGCCAGTCCATCCCATGCCGTTGCTTTCCTGCTGCCCTTCTCTGGCTTCTCCTCTCCTCCACCGCCGGTTCCCACTCTTCCTGTGCTTAAAACATCTCATGGTTCATATGACAAGTTTGCCTTAACGCTGCCTTGTGCCTTCAGGATGTGCTTTTTCTGTTGCATCTCCCTTCCTCCCCCAGTATTTCCATACCCTTTTCCCAGTTCCAGCTTCCTACTTAATTTACTCCATCCCCTTTCCAAATAGCCCGCTGAGGTTTGTGTTTACACAGCGCCTAACGTAATGCACCATCCCCTGGACAACCTCCAGATGGTACTGCGATGCAAGTATGTGGTCATAACCCGTTATAGCCCTAACGGTTACAGTACTATTCAACAATTTATCCTAAGACACAATTTACTCCTCTTCTATTTCCTGGTAATCTGCTGACACACTGATCCATAAAACTTATGAGAAATATTTATAAAGGTGACAGCCTCGACATGGAGAATTAAATCACAATACGAGAATGTGCCAATTTAGTAGCTTATGAAGTTCAAGTAAAAAACCCCCACAAAAACAGATGAAGAGCTGTCACAGCTGAGAAAAACAAGCATATGAGAAAGAATTAGAGCTACAGATTTCCCATATATGACAAAGAGAGAAAGAGGATAAATTTGTGTCAGGTGACAGGTAGGCAAGAAGTGAGGGGTAAGCACCATGTTATAATATCTTATACATGAGCAATCCTTACTGTAACAGCTGCTGTTTAGGAAGGGAGAAGTGCCTCTCTTGTAGCATAGAAAATAAATGATGAAGAGGCAAAAAAAAATGCACCAGAGGCACATCTTTTTTTTTTTTTTTTTTTTTTTTTTGGCTGAAGGCAGTATACGGATTTATTCACCTGGAAAAGAGGCACAGCAAAGCGCCCGTCCCGCTTTCGGGGTGGGTCTGTGCTCTCCTACCATCTTTCACTGCACAGACCTGCTGCTGTGGTGAGCAAGGATCGCTCTGGTGGTGCCGCAGCAGGACAGCTTTTACAAAGAGATTTTTGCCAAAACAGACAGGAGTATGCCAGGCTTCCAACCAGCAGTGCAATCTCCCCTGACGGCAGCGGGAGCTTCACAGTGGCCTTCGGCATATCTTTTATCCTGACTCCTCTACTTTCTTCTGTAGCTGAGACACTGGCTCAGGTTTCCATGATTTTAAGCTGATTTTCTTCAGAGGTGTGTACACAACAGACCAGAGAGTCCGAAGCACTCTGTAACTCATGTCAGAATAAAGAATGAGGACTGATAACGTGTTTAAGAGTACGTGTTCCCACCGGGAGGTTTCCCATCGGTTACCCCACTGTGGGGTGTCAGGGAATACACGTCTCTCTGGTTTAATACGCGGTTTGCTTGTGATGATGCAGATAAAAGGGCTGCGAGTACTTCAGAAGTGGAAGAACGGTTATCACAGTGCCAAGGGGGTGTGTAAGGTGGGGGTATTTCCACAATACATCATGGTTTCCTTTTTAAGAGAATAATGCAACTAGGGGATTGCATCCTGCCGGGGCTCACAGCCCTTCCCGTGGTGTTCAGCACCAGCCTCCCACCCCTCCTGCCCCCGGCACAGGTTTGTAACTTAGGGACCACGTCACTGTGGGTGGCGAGCACCTGATGCAGCCCCCTCGGGGCGGATGCTCCGAGGAAACGGTGGCGGCAGCCTCGGCTACAGAGGCCTTCCCACGGCGGGTGAAGCACGGGGCAAGCTCCCGCCGGCTGGTGCGCCTTGTCCCGCAAGGCAGGGCAGGAGCTCGGCGCCCGGTGCCACGCTTGTAGGGTTGGATGTTTATTCTCTAACTCTTTTTTTGTTGTATTTGTTAAATAAAACCGCTCTCAATTCCTAGCTGTTTTTTAACCCCGTGAATGATTTTAAAATGCGTATGCTACTCCTACACTGCCCTGTCCCCTGCAGAAGAACTGATGCGGGTGGGCCTTAAATGCAAACAAGATTACGTGTGTGACTGGCTCAGTCTTTGGTTAAAACTGAGACATATGACAATTCCAAGAGACAATTTCTTATCCAGTGCCCGGCAGTCTGAAAGACGGGGAAAAGCTCTCAGCCTAGGTTAGACGTGTATCATTACCAGTTAAGGACACGACCCTTGCTGTCCTTATGTATATGTGGAAAAATAATGTAATGAAATAATTGAAAATGAGAAAATTAAGAAACCTAGAGCTGTCTGCTATTTTTTACTGGGTTGCAACCTATGGAAAAGGGTGGCTCTCACTCCAAATCCCATCACCAGCTCTGGAAGAAAGGTCGGGAGGGCACAAGGATCTGCTTGAGTAAACAGCTATCCACGTGGCAATGGAAAAGAAAAATGAAGGATGAAATAATCCTACAGCAACAAACCAGATGTGGCAATCCTGTCAGGCACTGAGAAATTAAGAAATGTCAGATTTGTAGTTCTCGGTTAATCCCCTCTCCTTTAAACCGTTCCCGTGGGCCTGATGCAAAATTTATTTATATCAGACTTTTAATCAATTTCAATTTTAACAGTTACTTAGTTGTCCTCTATTTTCTCCATATAACTCCATTTCAGGGGCATAAATACGCCTCTGACTCCAGGACTCCAAAATGTTAATTCATACTCTGAAATTCTGAAACATTAAAACTATTAAAATGTCCAGGGCAAGGAGTCAATTGGGGGCAAACAGAAGCGGTGAAAATTGCAGGGTGGAAGAACAGAGTGTTGGTATTTAACCAACTGGGGAGCAGTTGATAACAGTAAACATGCGACAGCCTTAACAGCGGCGCCTGCTGTGCCACTGCCTAGAGAGAGTCCCCCCAACAAGGAGTGTCTTCTCCAGTTTTTCACCATCCTTTTTCCCCCAGTTTGCCAAACTACTGGTGGTGGTGATTGCAGCAAAGCTTACCACAATATAAACCTGGGCCCAGATAGATAAATACCTGGATGGGTTAAGGAAACACAGGAAAGCAAATCAACGTTGGGAAGAGCTGGACTGATTTAAAGCTCTTTCTCACCCATCCCTTTCCCAGCAGCGTCATCTCAGGTTGCAGCTGCACCACACTGGGGCTGCCCTGGAGCACGGGCAGCCACACCTGCGGCGCTCGAGGCCCTGACAGCTCTTTGATCAGGTCCCTAAAACAAGAAGACCCCAATCCTCATATTCTCTTTGCTCATTTTGTACTCTTCACTCTTGTTTTGTCTCATAGATGTAAGAGCTGTGTCATTCTTATTCCCTGTTTTGCTCAATTATGTTCAGGGGATGACAGCTGCGGATTACAATGAAGAAATTCAGACTCAGAGTCCTCTGGCTTTGGTCCAGAATTTAGAGTAGTTTCAAAATTACAGGGAGTTTTTATCTGGCAGCAGGCAATGTGTACTGGCTCTCTGCTAGGATGCAGCTCCTTTGACCCAAGGTAGGTGCCCGCTTCACGCCCAAATACCCATAGACTTACAGGGAACGAAAAACAGATTCCTACTCTTAATACCCTTGCCCCTTTCTAAATATCAAGGAGATTCCCCTCTTGCTGTTTTGAGAGGGCTTCTGGAGCAATTCTGATAGGAAAAGATGAGGGATTGTGCAGTCCTAAGAGTGTCCTTGTGACAGGAGGAGTTGGCTCCCTACGTTACAAGAAGCGAGATGATCCAGTTGAAGATGTCCCTGCTCACGGCAGGGGGTCGGACTAGATGACCTCTGAAGGTCCCTTCCCACCCAAACCATTCTATGAGTCCGTGATTTTAGGGTCAGTCATTTCGCTGCACAATGGCCATTCCACCCAAGAGCCGTAACAGAAAGGGATGCATTTCTGGGACCCTTGGAAGGGACGAGCTAACTGCTGCTGGACAGCTGGAGGACGGACCGCGCCGGCGGCATCGGTCGGTGCGAGAGCAGCGGGAGGCAGATGAGCAGTTTTCCCTCTGACTCTTTTTTTGCCCATCCTGAGGGCGATGAATCAGTGCAGAGCAAAGGTACCTGCTAGCGCTTGCTTTTCTTTAGACACAGGTTAGGAGCCAGCCATGCTCTGCAGTATGTTTGCCCTGGTACGGAGCACCATGAACTGTAATTGTGTAGGCAGCAGTGTTCGTTTAGGAAACCTGGGAGAGCCCAGTTAATGTACTCGAGGGGTTCCTATAAAATGCAGCTGCATCTGCTGGAATTGCAAGGAAATAAATGGTTTTGTTCCATAACAGAGGCGCTGTCCCCACATCAGCTCTGCTTATACCAGCTGTATGGATGCAGTTGGTAGCAAATTGTACAGAGGATTTAGGGAGACATTTGCAATATCCATCCAGGAATGAAATGTAAGGCTGGTACATGTTTACTGCCAGACTCGACTGCATATTCTGTGTAAGGACAACCAACAGGAAGGAAGGGCATCCTCCCAAACTTGCTGATCCATTAACCACTGAAAAACAGAAAATAAAAGAAGTGAATAAACAAAGGAAAAAGCCTAATTCGCTTGTGAATAGGGGGAGCTGGAAGGTGGCAGTTGGTTCCTACAGCAGGATGTTGGCCCGATACGCCAGCTCTGCTCGTGCTGCATCACAGACTGTGCTTCATGTGGCGAAGAGATGCAGCATGGACTTCAGATGTGTTTTGTTGGCTTACTGCTTCAACCCCTGGAGAATTACAGATTAAATAATTACATTGTTAACAAAGGGTGTGTTTTAAAAGAGAAACAAAATTTCCAGACCTGTCTGCAAGATTTTATTTATATTATTGATTTACAAAAAGGTACTGTTCTTCATGAGTGGCTAATTGGGGTCTTTTATTCCCAAACCTCCTACACAAACACTCTACGGCATCGCAGTCCAGAGAAGATGCCCAGGGGAAGTTTTTCTGTAACTTCAGGAGCACCTTAGGCTCGCCTACGGGCTCAGCACATCGAAGCTGTGCAGGACGCGGTGCCAGGGCTGAGCTCTGAGCCCGCTCCGGAGCACACAGGGCTGGCCTCAGCTTCTGCCAGCAACCGGCAGGTGAGAACAGCAGTAGGATGAACGTGGCATACGGATTTAAATACAAGCCTTAAAACCCACGACACCCCAAACTCGTATCACCTTGCACGCTAGTTTTATCTGCAAGATTTCCATTACAGAATACGGTTGCCTGCACCGAAGCGGAAAGGTTGCGAATTGCAAACCACTGGCGTGGGCTGTGCTTCAGGTTTGTGAAGCACACCCTCTCACGACGGGGCGCAGCGAGGCAGGTCAGCGGCCCCGTTACCCCTGCTGACCCCCGGACCTGCCCGTGTCAGCGGTGCCTCTGTGCAAGCAAAGAGGGGGTGACAGGGAGTCGACGCTCAAGGCGCTCCCCTGGATAGCGCACGAGTCTGGAGGGAATTCGGACTGGAGAGAGCACAAAGATGCTAAGACTGGAAACTCTGCTCCTACACTAATATTCCTGTGTTTCTTTTTTTTTTTTTTTTTTTAAATAAAATAAAATTCTAAACGTACTAACTGTCGCTTGACAACTTCATGTGATAGAAACGCATTGCTGAGGCTAATTTTGGCACTAGGAGAAAGAGTGTGAACTAACTGTGCACACGTTCGATGGCTATACGTGGAGGTTTGTCAGAGTTTCTGATAGCTGGGCTTCTGGAAAAGTTTTTCACTGGAAACTCACTTGCCTCTGAAATTTGATTATTTCTTGGAACGGACTCTCCGATGGAGTGAACTGAAATAAGTGACCTCAAAGGTTCCTAAATGTTGGGCTAGAGATATTATTTCCATTCTTCTCAGTGTTGCACGTGACGAAGTGGTATGTACATTCAATCCTTTATTAGTCACCGAGTGAGAGTAAGAAACTGGAAAAGGATAGAAAATTTGGAAGGAGTCTTCACCGGTGCAGCAGTGCTCCACTGGGCTCAGTTTTATAATCGAGTCTAAACAATTGTGCGCCCTGTACCTGTGTTTGATAACACTGCCTTCTTCCCCAGAGCTGCAATTAATTAACTATGCAAATGTTAAAACTGGTCCCCAGGGGATGATTTTCTCTCTCCGTCACTTATGTCCCCTCAGAGTAGTTGCAGGTATAAGGCAGCAGCTCCCCAGTCCCATCCTCTAGTCCCCAGCACCCCAAGCATCCCAAGCTCTTATGAGGAGTGGCTGGGGGGGTTTAGCCTGGAGAAGGGGGGGCTGAGGGGAGCCCTTCTCGCTCTCTGCAGCTGCCTGAGAGGGGCTGGAGTGAGGGGGGGGCTGGTCTCTGCTCCCAGGTCACCAGTGACAGGACGAGAGGGAACCGCCCCAAGCTGCGTCAGGGGAGGTTTAGGTTGGGTGTGAGGGAAAATGCCTTCCCTGCCAGAGGGGTCAGGCCCTGGCACAGGCTGCCCAGAGAGGTGGGGGAGTCACCGTCCCTGGGGGTATTTAAAAGACGTGTAGATGTGGCACTTCAGGGCATGGTTTAGGAGGCCTGTGGGAATTGGGTTGATGGTTGGACTTGATGACCCCAGACGTCTATTCCAACCTTCATGATTCTATGATTCTACACCAGCCAGCTCCGGGGGGAAGGGAAAGCTACAGCCCCCTCCTGGTGCAGGGTGCCGGGCAGCAACGCCTGGGCACTGGAGGCTGCGTTGAAGCTGTCTCTCAGAAACATACCAAGCTTTCACCTCACTCGCTCCTTCAGGGCACACTCAAAGCAGAAGCGTTTGGGCTGTGAGGCCGTGCCAGGACGTGCTGTTGCTGTGAAGCCCCTCGCCAGGAGCCAGCAGGACGTGCATCTGCTCCCCCCCAGGGTAACAGCGCTCGTCCGTGATGTGCCGCAGCTCGTGGTGGTCCCCAGCGAGCCTCGGCGCGCACCGCTGGAGCCTGCACGTGCGTGCGTGCGGGCTGTAGCCTCAGGGCCGGCGGAGTCATCATCTGCCAGGGTCTGGCCATTAAATGAACAGCTGTGAATGGCAAACACAAATGGGAGAAAGGGAAGACTTGCCGTGATTTTATTTTCAGCTTCTGACTGGGGCAGTCTTAATGCCCTGGGTGGTCAGTCTCTGCTGTCGCTGCTCATCCGCCCCTGCTCTGGAGGTGGATAAAGAGTCCTTTTCCCAGCACCATCAAGCCGTGTGTGCCTGAGCTGCCCCGTGACCCCCAAACCTTACATACCCTGCCCAGGCGCTAAAGTAACCCCAGCGGGCAGAGGTGCACCATCTGCTCCCAGGGGTCATCCAGCTGGCCATCAAGAAAGGGGCAAGAGAAGGAGGTTCTGTGGATTAATTTAGTATCTTGAATGCATTCCAGTTCTATCAATATCATACTTATTATCTAGAATAAAAACATGCAACACTTCATGTGGAAGCTGAGAGTATAGATAATGCTAATGGCAGAAGCAACTTTCCCACAAATTACTCTAAGAAGTGATTGTTTTGGAAAAAATGTCAATAATAAGAGAGAGGCTCCTGAGAAGGAAGAAGTTCAGTGTTTTAAGCTTTAAAGGACCCAAATGGCTGTTGTAAGGAAAGAAAACCCAAAGGACATAGGGAAGTACAAGGTGCAATATAGTCCTAGGGCAAAGGACGTGTTTAAAGAACAGCAGATTATTTCCTCCAGTGGTAATGATGGAAAAATAATTAAAGAGAAAAACAAGATTCCGAACAAGAGAAAAATCAGTGAGAACAAGGGAAAATTAAAAAGGCGTTGGAGGTAGTAGTGCCATCAATAAGTAGAGTAATAGCTGGAAACCACGGTGGGGCACTGGGAGGGCCTGTGGGCGTCAGAACTGCCTGTTTGCCAACGCGGTGTAGAGCGATGCGGTACCAGCAGCACTGTCTGCAGCTCGCACGCAAACCAGCCGACACCGTGCAGAACAGAAGGCACATTTGCAAGCACATTCTGTTGCACTGGAAAAGAAGCAGGCAAGAATCAGCTCACCTTCAGATCGCTTTGTAACATATTCAGAGATTTACTCTCAGAAACGTGATGACGGCCGATTATTACTAATACTAGTAATAACTAGTAATAACTAGTAATACTAATACTAGTAATAACGGCTGTTATTACTAAGACATACATTCAGCAGAGTAAAATCACCTGATAGGCGTCTTCATTGAAATCTCCAATGAATTATGTCCAGTCCTGTTTGATGCTTTAACTCCAGCTGACCCAGAGAAAAGCTTGCAGGAGAGGAAGGAAGCAGATGCGTTCTGAGCATTGCAGCTTAGTGGCAGAGTATTCATGAAGAGTTAAATAAGCAAAAATGCCCGAGGACATAAACTTTCCTGACATAAACTTTCCCGAAACTCCAAGAAAGGGCTACGTCATTAAATGGTTTGCTGCATTAGTGCTTTTATGTACAATCACTGCAAGGCACTGCAGTTCAGGCCCATTACTGAGTCGGATTTGTTGCTGGCATCTCCTGGTCACAGTGACCGGGGCTCTAGAGCCCCTGGCCCACTCTGGTGTACCCCGAGCTTGGCTTTTCTGTGTTTAAAACCTCACAAGGATCTGTTAAACAAGGGTCAAAATTGAGACTTGCCTATGAAACAAGCAACCCCGGCCTAGAGGCGCAGCTGATGACATTGATGCCAAATGTCGGGGGGGACACACTAACGAAATGCTGTTCCCTGAGCATGCTGACACGCAGAATGGCTTTCCGACTCTTTGGCTCATGCTCTACAGACATGAAATACATCATTGGTTCCACAGCATTTTCCACTGATGGTTGCTTGACATGTTTTTAAAAATATTTTAATCCAATTTCTAGACAATTAGAATTGAAAATTTTGCAATTACTATTAATTTTTATTCTAGTCTTGTCATCCTGTCATATACAACTTCTGAAAGAAAGAAAAAGAAATAAAGCCCTTGCTGACTGCATCTCTACCTACCCAATTTGTCTATTAAGAGACCGATAACCCTGATATGTAGACACTTATCAGATGTAAAAATCCTACGATTCACAAATTAGTGTGGGAATATTAACAAAGAGCATCATGTTTTATCCAGGGACTTATTGTTTTAGGTGCTGCAGGTTGCCTGATTTTTACAGTAAAAATCTTTCTAGTCAAAACAAGCGGGTAAAAGTAAATGAAGTTCAAAGCTGCGTTACATTTTCCATTCATCTTGCATGATGACTGTTCCAGGAAGAAAATTGAACTATCAGCTCTTTACAATTTCAGGGAAAGTGGTGTATTGTGTGAGAATATGGTAAACTTGAATAGGAGTTTAATTGTCTGTTTACACCAGCTTTGTGTTCCCGCTGAACTGGGAGCACTTTGCTCCTTTCCAGTGTGAACATAACTTCTCCCAGCCATGTTTAAAATTACATATGCATTCTATTTTATAAGTAAGCCATATTGAAATTGTATTTCAGAAGAAAAACGAGAACATGAGATACAATTTAACGTTGGTGCATAATGAAATAAGACTCTACCACATCTTTAACGGCTCCTGATTCACTGAGCGGAGCTTTAGGAATTACATTGCATTTTGGTCGCAAAGGTACTTGGAAATTGCTTAAATCCAGAAAAGATTTGCCAAATAACTAGGAAGAAATACGGACTTCTGCATTAACATTATTCCTATTTGACTGTTATTATACAGCTGCAATTCACATGTTGAGCTCTGAGCAACTATTCAGTGAGCATATGTCTAAAAATTCATTTAATCTGAGGCTATTTAAAAAGTTCCTAGGAAATGGACTCCAGGGAACAGATTTTGCATTGGCAAGGAGATGTATTGCATGACCTAATACATCTTTCTATTTCTAATTCCTCCGGTTCTTTTATACGGAGTAACTTGTTGAAGCCATGCAGTCATTAAAAAAGGATTTGGATCTTGATATGGATTAGAAACTCATGCTGGGTCTGTCTGGGGTGGAGTTAATTTTCTTCGTAGTGGCTGGTATGGTGCTGTGTTTTAGATTTGTGACCAAAACGATGCTGGTAACACACTGATCCGTGGGCAAAGGGGCGGAACAGTCACCGGCGTGAGTTAGCTACGAGGGCTGGTGGATGAGGATTAATTGCCAAGCCATGAGCAATAAGCAAAGTGCAACAGCTCAAGGTGTTCAGAGGGTAAGAGCATTATGGTAAAATCATGAATATTTTGAGACTTTTGGCAAGAAAACTTTCGTTACATGACCAGAGAAGGCGTCCCAGACAACTGCTAGACCAAAAAGTGACGATAAGCCTCTTCACGCATTGGTTAAAACTCCTGATTTACATGTGCTGTGCGCATAGAGCACTCCCTCTTTGCAGAGGGAAGATGAATGGGCCACGTGAAAGGTCTGTATAGCAGAGACAGGCTTTTAGCAGAAGCCTCTGGTGACATGAGAGGCTGCTGGCTTCTCTGTCATTGCACTGCCCGTGGACACCTGCATGCCACACAGTGGAAGGGCAAGACAGACAGCTTCTAAACTTATCTGCAATGATCAGGCACGTTTGGCTGCTCAGAAAAACAGAACCCAGGACTGACCTAGAAACCGTTTCCTGGGAACGTAGCGCAGCGTTACAACGCTTCAGAATCACCCTTGCAATGCCGAGACCAGGAACTCAGCTTTATTTTACCTTCTCTCGGATTCAGCCCCGCCCGGAGAGTGTGCTGCCAAGAAGGCGTCTGCCTATTTCCCACTACATGCACCTCCTCGGTTGCGCCCAGTCCTGCGGCGGACGGCGCAGAGGCTTTGCAAGGAGGTGAGATGCGAGCTTCGCCGCCAGCTCCGGATAAACTAAGAGCTGCGTCGGCATCCAGCCTGAACGCTGTTCTCGGTGGAAGCCCCCTCTTTTAGGTTTCCTTCAGTTCTGATACGCTAATTAAAACAAAGTCAGAGTGAAGACGTAGCAGATGAAAAAAGCAAATGATAAAACAGGTCTAACTTCTATCCTGCAACTGGTGGCAGGAACGGAAGCCCACCGGTTTCCCACCACACGGCTGCCGGCCCCAGCACAGACCTGCTGTTGTCGTGCCGCTTCTCCTCATTCTTTCCAAGACAAAACCTGTGTCCTTCTGACCCCTGCCTCCCCCCATGGAGGAAGGGAGAAGGGGATCTCTGAGGTTCTGGAGGCTCTGGGAGGAACATCTGGCCAAGGAAGCTCTTGGTCGCAGGGGGTAAGCTGCGGGTGGAAGTTCACTGTACATACAGACACCTGGAGAGAGGGGTCTTGGACAGACGGACCTTCTTTTTGACCCGCTGTAATAGCTGTAATGTTTTGCATCTCCAGTGCACTTTCACAATACAGTTTCTTCCTCTGGCTTCCAGAATGGATGTGTCAGAGCACCTCGTGGTCTTCAGCTCACTTAGCTGGGGGCTCTCGGCACCCAGCTGCACGTATAAGCCAGGTGCCACCGCCACGATCACAGAGGCTGTCTGGGCCAGGGAAGGCTCGATCCCTTCTCCCACGACCTCGCCAGCTCTCCAGTGAGCATTTCTTCATTCCATGTGACACGGAGTAAATTTAGCAGTCTTGAGACGGGCTCACAAGCAATACCTCCTGACCTCCAGGTCAGGGCAGTTCCCAGGAGGTGGCTGTTTTCATCCTGAGTCAAACACCGAGGAGACACGACATGAGGCTATGAGGCTTCTGGAGATACACTAATTTTTCAGAGATGCCTTAGCCCTTCTGAATCTGACACTGCTTTTATTAAGTGGTAAATTAAATTCACTTCTTACAGGTGGAACCAGACTTGGAGTTTGAATTCAGACAATATTGCCAAATATTCTGAATCCTCAATTTCGAGATCAAGACATAATTTTTTATATAATTATTAAAGTTACTTGTGCCAAAGTGACCAAAGTGACCAAAGTGGAAGATCATTGCCAGGGTCTTATTGCTAATGCCCAGCTGCTCTGTGCTGCTCTCCTGACAGTGAGAGGACAGGAATGCTGTTTAACCGGTGAGTCGATCTGCCGGAGTGGAGCACATCAGCACCACCATCCTGCTTAAGCCGATCCTGCAACTACACTGACACAGAGTAGACCCCAAATCCTTTATTCATGAGAAGCTGTGATTGAATTTTGCCTGAGGGATGAGTGAGGACAGCAGCTGGTGGATAGATAATGACACGTACACTCATGACTTATGAGCACAGTTCCGGTAAAATAAGCAGAAGAACATTTTTCTAACATGACCACAAATAATAATACCTTTTCCAGCACATGGCGAGATGTGGCTTCAGCCCCAGTAACTGGAAATGCTCCCACCAGTTAATAAATGAGAAGAGGTAGCATCGCTCTTAATGTTGTCAAAATTAATGTAAAGCTATATTGGAGCTTACTGTTGCTTTCCTTCCCCTCCTCTGTGCCCATCTGTCTGGGAGGAGGAGTGAAAGTCCTAGCACCATGTAAGATGTACTCGTTGCAATGCCTGATGCATTTCTGGAAAGCACTCTGGCACTGCAGTGATAAATGTGCTCTGAGAAGCTATACGGTGCAGAGTAGAAAGTGGTATTATTGCTTTATTTTGTATGACACCCGTATGGTGGTTGCACTCGTAACCTTTGCAACTGAAAATTGAACACCGCTATAGGAAGACAGATGAAAAAAGGAGGAGAAGAGATTTACAGTGGAGTTGCACAACTGTGTCTGAGGTTTTAACCCAGTAACTAAGTCAGTATTTTAAGCGATGCGCCAGAAGGCAAGCCATAGGACCGCGACGGTATGTGCAAAACCAGAAAGCGTTTGTGCTTGTGTGGCGAAGAGGTTCCGGACATAAGTACAGACAAGCTATTACAGGGATGGGGAGACAGTGTCAGCAAGCTGTGTGTGGTGCACCGGGTGCCGCGGTCTTCCAGGCCGAGTAGGGTTAGTGGTGTCGGGGAGCCCGACCTCCCGCCTCTTCCCTGGCAGGCGAGAGGACCCGCGGCGGGGGCAGCCAGTGCGCGCTCGGCGAGGGCACCCGCACCCTCCTTCGCAGGAGAGGGACGTGCCTGACCACGGCGCTGGAGTGCGGTTTATGCCAGGGCTCTTTGCAGCAGCCGAAGGGGGGTTTCCACCGCGGCCAGCCCTCCCTCGCCTGCGGCAGCGGGGCCGCGGGCTTTGCCCGGCCCTGCCGAGCTGGGGTGCAGCGCGCGCGTGAGCGGAGCACCCATGGGTCTGTGCACCCCCAGAGACCCCGCGGAGCCACGCCGGGCTGGGCGTGCGGACCCAGGAGCAAGCACTGCCTCCCCTCCCCGTTGTTCACCCCGCCAGAGCCTAAACCCCGCGACCAGGAGCCCAGCTCCCTCCAAGGAGCCCAGGAAGAAGCGCTGCCCTTTTGCCTGAACAGCAAGACATGACATGGGCCACATCGGCATCAAAAACCTTTCTTTTTGATGCCCTGTTAAACTGCTTTTCTTTTCCGAAGTTTACATTGTTGTAAATGTTCACATAAGCCACTTTCTTTCTGAACTGTGGCTGCTTTACAATGGTTTGTTTTGTTTTTTCATTCGGTATCTGACTTTTGTATCGACTTTCGTCCTGTAACTTCTTAAAATGTCATCTCTGGCATTACATGTTGGGTTGAAAATGTTATTTAAATTTAAATACATTTCACACGCACGTGGATGTTTATTATCAGACTGGAAAGGTAACATTTTCTTAGAAGTTTATACAAGTTATGAACTTCATGTTTGTATTTAATAGCTTGCTAGCATTGCATTGTGAGGAAACATTATAAATACACGAAATAAAAAAATATTTCTAAAGGCATTATATAACCTTCAGGATTTATTTTCCTCTATTTACTCCTTTCCTCTGAGGGTCTACTAAGGTGGCAGCAATCTTGTCCTGAAGACAGCATGTCATTTGTTATATCTGTATTCTGCTGCCTTCCTTTAAATGGGCTCGGAAGATCCACAAATAGGAGAAAACAAAACAAAACAAATCAAGCCAGCAAGACAACAGCCCAGAAGCAGTGGTTAATCTCAAAGTGATGTTTTTTTCCCAGCGTTAATCCCCTGCTTAGGCACAAGCTATTCTCCTGCAGAAACCCGCGTCGCCCTGCTGCCGTGCTCCCCGGCGCAGCACTTGGGAGGAGCCGTGAAGGTCCCTCTCGCGCCCCTCCGGCTCGGACAGCCCTTCCTCCCCACGGCGCACGAAGCTGGGGGGTGCGGGCCCACAGGGCATGTGGCCTTGCACCTCTGGGAACGCCAGAAAGGGCAGCGCGGACACAGCCTTTGAGCTTCCCCCAGCAAAACTGCCTTCAACTTCTTTACGATGTAGGCACGAGCAGCCTCTCTGTCCTTCACCCTTTCTGCCTTCTCAGCAGTTTTCCGGCTTCCTCCACTCTCTGTCTTTGCATCTGGTTCTTGGGTGGCTACATGACTGCACAAGTAATCAACACCAGAATGATGCAAACGTAGATTTTGGCACTTATAACTCTATTCCACCTCACTTGTGCCCAACAAGCAGCTTGGAACAGTCTTTACATCACTGGTGAGCTTCAGTCATAATGATTTGGAACTGATTAATGAGGTTTTAGATTTGTTGTAACATAACGTATCAAAGCTTTATGCAGATAAATTAAAGATCCTGCTGTATGCCTTGTTATGGGATAGGAACAAGTCCAACTCCGGTTTATGCCTCGCGGCACCTACCAGTAATCAGGTGCTCGTCACTCTCCTGGCAGCAGCTCTGGCACTCCCGGACTAATTATAAAGCATGTGGAGATACAGGTACAGCCCAGGACGGACACCGGGCTGGGGGTGAGGCTGTCAGCATGGCCACTGCTGCAAGCAAAATGGATACTTGCCACTGGTCTGAACTTCACATCAAGGATTGTTTCCTGCGAAAACATTTTACGATAGCGCTTTCAACAATAGGATGAAGTTAAAGGGTAAATCAACAGGGTTTCTGGCAAGCCAGGGAGGGAGAGGATCTGTGGATGGTGCATCAAAATTGGGCTGCATTTTTTTCTTCAGTCCTAATATTTTTCTTCTTCTTATGGAAAAATTTAGTGTAAGTTCTAGTGTAAATTCACCATTTCTGAACCCGTCTCTGTCCACTGGAAAGCTAGGAAGTGTCGATTAGTCCCCATTTACAACAGCAGAGAGACGCGCTCCAGTAGCAAGAGGGTCCAGACGCTCCACCTCTGCCAGGATGTGCAGAAGCAGGGAGGAAATCGGGATTTCTTTGTAGGCAGAGCAGAAGCCATGACCTCTCCGGGTCAGTGCTGTGCACGGCGGTGCTGCTCCGCTTGAACCCGGGGGTCCATCAGCACCGTCCGGGCTGCCCGCACGGGGTCGGGGCATCCCTCCCAGGAGCAGGGGCAGAGGTGCCGAGGCGTGGTGACACCCTCCTACCGCCTGTGCTGGCTGCAGGGGCTGCACAGCGCCGGGCGAGCCCCTCCCCAGCGCTCAGGCAAGACTGGGAAATCGGGAACTCGGACACAAACCTGCCCAGACAGCAGTGATGGCGGGGGAATGACACTTTTCCAGGAAGGGTCGGTAAAATCAGCGTTGTTTCTGGTGTGGAGCTGCTGCTGCAGGGCTGCTGTTCCACAGCGCCCAGAAAAGCTGCTCCCAGGAGCACCTTCCTGTGGGACCAGAGCCTTCGCAGCGGCGTGAGCTCCCTGGGGCTCAGCCGGGCACGGCCGCTAAAGCCGCGACAGTGAGCTGCCGCGGGAGGCACCGTCACCGTGCCAGTTACGTGCCTCTTTTGGAAACACTTCCACCGCTTCAGCCTGTAGCAGAAGTCCTTTATTGTTTATTTTATAAATTTTATAAATTGATTATTTATTTTTATTGTTTATTTTCACCATCAAGAAGTTCTTCTACACAAGAACAGATCTCCGTGTGCCTCCTCCTTCATGAGACCACACCATTCCCACCACCGTGCCTGTAATCCAGCATAAACTGGGGATGTACTTCAACTGGAGCATCGTCTGGGGGAAAGAAGTCCCTCATAGGATGCTAGAGGCAGCTGGCTGTGGGGAGATGTTGATGGGCACCCAGCCCTTGCTCTCACAAGCCATTCCAGCAGCAGGCATAGGCTACTATTAATTTCACTTCCCATAAATTGTGATTGATTTAGTAACAGAAGATACAGAACTTCCTCCTCTTCTTCCCGTAAGCTACTTCTCCCTGGTACTTGCACTCTGATCCCAATCAGCTGCATCTTTTGAATCAATAATACGGGTCATGGCGTGTAAGTACAGCCAACTTTCCCCGCCGCATCACCACAGATCCAGTCGTCGCCGTTACTGCTGCCAGACCGCAGCCGAGCCAGCCGGGGCCGTGTTTGTCCCACAGAGCCTCGGTTCCTGCCAGATCGCCTCTTTTTTCCATTCCCTGCCCCATCATTTTTGTAGTGTTTCTTGGAGTTACATTCAGTGTTTGATTTATTCTCTGTTCATTTAATAACAAATGATTATGTGTCTTCTACCTGTGATTTATAACAATGAATCACCTTCTCCCTGAAAATTCTTGCATGGTGTGTGCAGCCCTCCGCATTTATAAATCTGAAATGTTATTCTGCACTTGGCAGGCCAGCTCCAGATTGTCAAGCCACAGCCGTGGACGTCAGAAAACCCAGCAAGACAATACGTAAGTGATGCGGGCGCTGCTAATGGGGGCGTCTGCCGGAGGACCGGAGGTGACCGGGTCAATCAGCATCAGCAAGGTGATAACTGATCCATACTTCTACTAGAAGACACAGTTTGCATTCAGAAACCAGTGCATTCACAGTCCTATGCTCTCCTTCGGTTCAGACCCCCTCTGCACATTTAATCCAAGAAATGCTGTTCCTGACTCATTTAGAGCAGGATCCCCCAAAAAGCTCATGCAGGAGGTTGCTCGCTATCAGCACTTGCAGGTGTCTGAGAGGAACTGCTCTTTACTGAAGCCTGCAAAGAGGATTTTTAGACCACGTCCTGCACTCTGGCCCAGAACTGGAACAAGGAAGGTGCTGCCAGGTTCTCCTGCAGTTTTAAATAGTCTCCTTTAAAACACCAAGGCACGGCCCCCGGTGCCTAAGCGGGCACCTCGTTCTGTTTTGGAGATCCCAGGGTGTGAGGCCGGCAGATCTGGCAGAGACCTGGGGGGTCCCTGCCCTGCGGGAGGCAGCTGGTGGCACTGCGGGTGCCGCACGGATTCACCATGCCATCAACACCTATCTTTAGGCGCTTCAGTCCCATCCTCCGGATGCTTTTTAACCATAATAAAATCACTTTTGGCACATTATGCACCTCCCTGTAGGAGCTTACCATAGAAATATTTTTGTTGAGTCAATTGGCTAAATGGAAGCACTTTATTTTTATCCCATTATGGCTTTTTATATATATATATAGTAACCATTGGAAAGGGTTTGCACCACTTTCATATATTCTTTTCCTTCAGATATTGATAATTGTTATTTCCCTTTTAAAAAGAACGCTTCAGGCTATTTGTTGCGTCTCCTTTCGAACAGTACTCTCAAGCCCATTTAAGCATTCACCATTCGAAACCAGCACTTTCAGAGTGTGTGGAAATAAAATAAAAGCCAACACAATCGATGGAACCAAGATCAGAAAGATGCATTTAAAAGCTGGTTATTTGTATTCATCTGTAGCTAGGAGGTTCCGGGTAGTTTTAAAATGTAGCTCCCTACGGAGCACAGATCAAAACGTCTCTCTCGCAAGGGCCAAAGCTGTGGGAACGATGAACCTGTGGGTTCGTGCCTGAGTGTGTAAGGAAAAGTGCAGAGGCTGGGAAGTGAACACCGAAAGACAGTCTCTTCCCCAGGTCTCAAATGTGGGTTTCTGGAAGTAAAGGATAATCCAGAAAAAAATTTCTTTTAAAATCCGTAATGTTGAAAGCATTTTTCTCAGTACCTCGGTAATTTAAAAATACTGCTCATGTCGGCTACAGCCCTCACATCGGAAATGCCTGCTCAGCTCAAGAGTCGCGGGAGGCAAGCTGAGGCGTGGTGGAAGGGCACAGGTTAGGAAGGGGCTCTGGACCGGGTCCGTGGGCTTCACCTCGGGCGCAGCGTGAGGCGGATGCTGCTGACACCGCGGCTGAGCCCGGCCGCCATCCGTCCCCTCCCCACGCTTTGCAATCACAGCTTACTGCTGAGGATGGAGTTTTCTTGGCTGTGATGTGTGGGTTCCCAGCCCGGCGGAGGGAGGGGACTCCTGCCAGCGAGCCTGCCGGGGGGTCACTGCTGGCAAAGTGAGGCGCTTCGTCTCCCCGTGCCGGCGCCTGGGGCTCGGTGAGCAGAGCTCCATGAAGAAGCTGTAGCTGAGGATCCCCAGGCAGCGTGCGCTCGTCCTCCTGGGAGGTTTCGGGGGACGTGCCTTTTGGCAAAGCTCATTAAATGACTGCAGCAAGGTCAAAAAATAATAAACTGGGAGCAGGTCTAGTTTTCCTCCTGACTGCCGTTAATTCTTTTACAGCCTTGCCGTTCAGCTGCTCACGTGAGGAGGGAAAGGGGCACAGATGGAAACGTAATGCGTGTTCCTCACAGATTTATGCACAAATCAGAAACGAGCTTCCTCATTCTAAGGTTTTGGACCTGCTGTGGGACTGGTGGGGCATTAATTACATCAGACCTGATCATTTCCTCATCCAAAAGAGCCGCTGCCTGAGCAGGGGCAGGGCTGCACCGTGGCAATGGTGTGCACCCACCGGTGCTTGTGAGAGAGAGCAAGGGGGAGGAGAGCGGGTGGGCGTTAGGAAAGGGGCCAGCACCCCCCCTCCCAGTCGCCCGGGGTGCAGAGGGGTGGCAGGAGCTGGGAGATGAGCTCTGACCCTCCTGTGCTGAACTGCGGGTCCCTGCACACGGACAGTGGATACCCCCAAACATCGCCGAGCGGCAGCAGCCATCATTTCTGCCGCGGGCTGGAGGCGGGGGCTCAGGGCGGGTGCTGGAGAGGGTTTTCCACATGGAGCAGCCAGATGCTGCTACAAGATGTGTGCGAGGTGGATGGCCCAGGGCCAGATGTGCAGGGCTGTGCGGCTGCAGTGGGAAGGGCGATGTGGTAGCTCTCCTGCGGGCTTCCCCTGATGCACGTTTTCTCCAACAGCCCTGAAACGAGGCTCACCCAGATATGACCTAACCCTGGCATTTTGGCACAGGGACTAAAGGGTTTGTTGACATCAGTGCAGCCTTTATTCCAGCACCCCGACACTGTACGTACCTGGGCTGCATCTTCTATTTGCAAGGACATACTCCTGATGATTTCTACCCTGCCTCGTCTCCGTATAAAAATGTGGTAGCTCTTACAGTAAATACAGCTAGAGACCTCTGCACCTGTGAAAGCCTGGCACTGCTGGGGCAACAGCAGCAACAGCAAGCCCAGTACCTGCCCGGGTGGCGGCGCTGCCCTGGGCCGGATCAGCGTGGGCATCGGCGGCCGGCCTCAGAGGTGTCTGAGGCACCCGCTCATCTGGTGCCCCTCGGCGAGAGCCGCGCCTGGCTGCACTGTGCGAGACGCGAGGTCTCGACGCCCTCTGAGCGCCTACCCTTGCTCCCATCAGACAGCCTTTTAACACAGAGCCCTGCCTCCTGGCTGCCCCACAGGTGCACCAGGCAGAGCTCTAAACCCAGTCTTCCCTTTTCTCAGGTAACACGAACATTAATGCATCCCTAAAATGCATAATGCATCAGCTTTATTCCAACTGATAAATAAAGGCACAGTTGTTAGAGATTCAAGCTGCTTTTTTTTTTTTTTTCTCCTGGCTTGAAGCTGTAGAAGAGTATTTGAAAAGTGTGTTTAATCCATCCAGCACACAGTCTCGAGAGAATCAAGGCTTCAGCTTTAATTCTGCGCTGATGCTTGCCTGAGCCTATAAAGCACCGAGACTTCTGATGCAGCCCAGAGACAGGGGCTTTGATACCTGAAAAGTGTTTGCAGTGCGAACCAGGGATAAAATGATTAACCAGCGCCGCACACCCAAGGCAGAACAAGTCACGCCGTGTTCCGCCATGACCCTTCGTGGCCTTGCGAAGCCGAGAGCTGACACCCGGGCCCCGCGAGCGCGTTGGTGCAGCAGGCAGGGCTCCCGGCCGGCGGCGGCGCTGGCACGCAAGCCCTGGATCCCCCAGCAATGCCGCATGACGCCGCCCAGTGCCACGCTGGATGGCATCCATTCCTGCATCTCGGGGAAATGTAAACATCTGGGGAATAGTTAATTACTGGCACTGGTAGTTAATTAGCTCTACGTACTGCTTTTCATTTTGGGTGGAACTCAGATGATAAATGGTGGGTTTGAACCTACAAATCCATTACAACTAATAGAATTGTAAAAGCTTTTTCTCTCTAGCTATTATTCTGTGCCGAATGGCCGACTCGCAAACAACACATAAACGTAATTTATTTTTGCCACAGTGGCAACTTTTACTATTACAACAGTCACGAGTATCCAGGCTTCTTATTACAACACCCTTTTTTATTTACATTTACATTTATTTGTAAGCTAGTTATTATGCTCGCTATGTCCTTTGGAAGAAAAATGCCATCCTAAATCACATTTTATTTGAGGATTTTTAGCAGCTATTTTAATTAGAAGTTCTCCGTGGCAATATCTGTAGGCCAGTGGTCCTTGCGTCAGCCGTTTGCCAGGTACCGTCACCGGCAAGAGGGACGGGTTCAAGTACACTTGGACTATGCTCGAAATGAAGAACACCGTGGGAGGACAGAGAGGGTAGCTCAAAGGAAGGGAAATGCAGTTTGGGTAGGAAAATACAGTGACGGTGTAGGGAGAAACCAGGACTATAGCAAAGAGCCAACACAGAAGAGGAAGAAATCTGAAACACTCAGACTGTACGTCTGTGGGACACGAGACCCTGTGACCTCTGGGGACATGGAAAGGCTCTGGTGACCGCAGCTTAAATCCATTTATTGTGGCATTAAACACTTTCTTTATACGGGCCCGTTCCCCAGCCTATTACAAAAAATCACCTTGTCATCAGCAATTTGCCCTGAACGTTATTACTGACAGTTTTTCCTACAACTTCCCGTAAAAAAACATGGTAAAGTTTCACTCCCTCTTCCACAGAAACTGGAGCTGTTGTGTTTATTACCCAAGTCACACTGGATTAATTTCTTGTCATATCTCATTAGAAATTCATCTCTAAACAAGGTTTATTTCCCTTGACTCATTTTCAGCGTTCTAGGTTTACATAATACTCATCCTGCTTTATTTTTGTTTTCAGGCTAAAAAGACTCATATGCTTAAATATGATTTGCTAATTCTGCAGAAGCATAAATATCTATGAAAAATGCCGGGTATCCTTGCTGGCTTTTTGAACGCTTTAATGCTGGCTAACATATGCTCAGCTACTGTGGCTCCCGCTTGTGGCTCTCTAAGAGGCTAAAATGAATCCTCCTCAGTCACTCTTTCTACGGCTGACAGCATGGTCTGACGGCCGCGCCACCTCCCAGGCCCCTGCACCAATAAATATGCAAAATCTCAGGTAGAAGAATTCTCAAAAAATGAAAAAGACAATGCACAATGGATAAAAATACAGAAAAAGATTGTTTCGTGCTGTTAAGGATTGCACTTCAGAAGGAAATACGAGGCTGAGAGTAGGGGAGATGTATGTTCTGAGGACAAAAGATAAATGCTGCAGCACCGTGACTGCAACCATTGACATTCAAGGCAGATGCCTCGCTCTGCTCCAGATCCAAGGTCCCGTAGTGAACCTCCCAGCAGCACAACACTCGCCCTATTAACCTTCTCTCTCTTCTAAGGAAATGCCACTTGCAATTGAAATTCAGAGGGAAGATGACATATCACCTGTTATTCCTCAGTGTCCTGGAAATGTGTTTGTGTCAAAGATCAAGTATTCCATGGTAAAATTATTTTTTAGATATATTGCTTCCATGAGGAATTATTTAGGAGAGGCTTTTAATGGAAACATATTTATAATAACAAAAAACATGCCTGCCAGTTTTTAACATTGTAGTGGCCCGGGGAAGAAAGAGGAAAAAAACATCAAAACATGAAGAGAATGATGTGCACGCCTGGTTCTTGGTCTGGAAGATAACTACAGTCACACAATGAGAAGGGAGAATAGCGTGCTTGACAAGCCGATCCCGAGAATAGGTTTTGCGGGAATTAAATCATCATTATACTTCTATCAAGGCAAACGATCATAAGGTGATGGTTAATTCAGGTTCTGACCTGAACTCAGGGCTAATGTCTCTGAAGGAAACTGATCGACATTGAAATTAGTCGCGTACCATCTCCTGCCCAGCCGCGCCCTTGGCGGTCTGAGCTGGAGGGCTGTTGGCTGGACCTGGCCCGGCAACTGCGGAGACCCTGCCCCTTCTGCCTGGGCCTTTCTGAAGGGGGGCAACGTGAACACAGGCAGCCCAGCACAGCGGGGGCCAGCTGGCGTGCCTGGCTGGAAGGGGAGGAAGGCGGCACTCAGCACTCCAGACTGGGATTAGGAAATAAAACGAAAAAGCATCCTTTATTGGTTGTCTCATTTTTCTGAGGAGCCTTTGTTTTGTCGGATGCTAAATGGCATTGATACTGGCGAGGTGGTACTTTGTCCTTGTGACAGACAGCTTTCTCCCAGCACAGAGCATCTTTGTGCTGCCAGTAGATAAGAAAGCAGCCCTCCCCGGCAGTGCACGGTTGCTCCCTTGTCAGCGCTGTCGAGAGCAAAGGGAGCAGCGCTCCTTCTCCAACACCTTTTCTCCACTGCTCTCCACTCCCCCCTGCAGCGCAGTGCTCATTCCTGTGTTTAATTAATAGGTGCATCCCCCACATCACCAAAAATAGTAGTAAAGCTATTGGAGCAGGAAAACAAGGACTTTTTTTCCTTTAAGATATATCCCTGGAGGAGGAGAAAATGCACTCGTCTCCTCAGTCCATCCCTGAGGCTTGTCCGAAAACACCCAACCGGAAAGGCTGAACTCTCGCCGGGTGGACATCCCGGTCCAGCTCCAAGCTGAGCCTGGGTTTTAGCCAAGCAGCTGGCAGGCGTGCTGAGGGTTCGGGGTGGAGGCCTGGGGGGGCACACAGCGGCGGCAGCTCCCACAGAGGGATACGGTCCCAGCGGTGTGAATCACAGCGCCGTGCTCGCGGGCCTGGGATGCTCCTCAGGTCTGTGGGGACCGCGGCGGCGGCAGCCCTGGGTCACCGCGGCGCCCCGCGCCCGGCCCGTGCAACGCTCCCGCCGTTCACCCAACGGGCTGGCAGCTTCGGCGGGGACAAACGTGCAAACGGGTGTCCAAAAATCACCTCCCTCCCTCCCATTTGGTTGTCATTAGCACTTGATTTAATCCCATGCAGAAGACGCTCATTAAAGAGTAATTAGCTGGGTGAAAGGAGCATGCACTGCGCTGCAGAGCAAGGTAAGCATTAACAGACCAGGCGTCTAACTGCTGACAGCAATCGTAATGTTGCTGCAAGGTACAGCTGGGCAAAGCCAGTGTTAGCCAAATATTTAAAGAACAAAAACACATTGAGATTAATCATAGCTGTCGTGGAATTGTAATGAATGTGTTAGATCCTTTTGAATGAAAAAAAAATGAAGAGCAAATAAATAATAATTGAAATGCTTTATTTTTACAGTGGTATGTGTTTCAATTTACCGTTTAAAAATGTTTGTTTGGTTGGGTTTTTATTCTTTTTAATACAGTTTGGGTTTAACACATTTAAGTGGGAGAGGAAGTGTTTCCTTTAGGAAAAAAATTAAACCTTAAATATTTGATTAATTAATTCTAATTTTCCTCTTTTTTTGAGGTTGATGAGAAACAAAAGTTGTCCTTTTTTTAATCTGGCCAGAGAACTGAGCAACCAGTTCCCCGTACAGCCGCATCCCAGAGAGCAGGTTCACTACCAAACCAGTAAATTTCCAAGTCCTTCTGAGTTCTTTGCTGAGTAATGTGACTATTTACAGAATCCCAGACTGGTGGGGGCTGGCAGGGACCCCTGGAGCTCACCCCGTCCCACCCCTGCATGAGCAGGCACCCCCAGAGCAGGGGCACAGGGCCGCGTCCAGGCGGGGGGTGAATGTCTCCAGGGAAGGGATCCCACAGCCTCTCTGGGCAGCCTGTGCCCCTGCTCTGGCACCCGCACAGGGAAGGGGTTTGTCCTCATGTTCAGGGGGAGCTTCCCGTGTTCCAGCTTGTGCCCGTGGCCCCTTGGCCTGGCGTTGGGCACCGCTGAAAAGAGCCCGGCCCCATCCTCCTGACACCCACCCTTCAGGTATTTATAGGCACTGATGAGATCCCCCCTCAGCCTTCTCTTCTCCAGGCTGAACAAGCCCAGGTCTCTCAGCCTTTCCTCCCAAGGGAGATGCTCCAGCCCCTGATCCCCTTGGCAGCTCTGCGCTGGCCTTGCTCCAGCAGTTCCCTGCCCTTCTTAAACTGGGGGGCCCAGACCTGGCCGCAGCCCCCCAGATGTGGCCTCCCTGGGCAGAGCAGAGGGGGAGGAGAACCTCCCTCGCCCTGCTGGCCACACGCCTTTCCATGCACCCCAGGACACCGCTGGCCCCCTTGGCCCCACGGGCCCGGTGCTGGCTCAGGGTCACCTCGCTGCCCCCCAGCACCCCCAGGGCCTTCTCAGCAGAGCCGCTCTCCAGCAGGTCCCCCCCAGCCTGTGCTGGTGCGGGGGGCTGTTCCTCCCCAGGGGCAGGACCTGGCACTGGCTCTGGCTGAATCCCGTGAGGCTCCCCCGGGCCCAGCTCTCCAGCCTGCCCAGCCCTCGCTGGGTGCCAGCACGGCCTCTGGTGCATCAGCCGCCCCTCCCAGCCTGGTGTCACCAGCGAACTTGTTGCGGGGATGCTCTGTCCCTTCGTCCAGGTCACTGATGGATGTGTTGAACAGGGCTGGCCCCAGCACAGAGCCCTGGGGAACACCACTAGTGACAGCCCTCCAACCAGACTCTGCCCCATTGATCCCAACCCTCTGAGCTCTGTTGCTGAGCCAGTAGCCTACAGGTGATGCACAGCAAAAAAGATTAAACTGTTTCTGATTATATACACTGCAAAATAAATGAATAATAGCAAAAGTTGACCCAGAAGAATGCAGGAATGTATAAAATTAATTAGGTTTGAATGTAGCAGTTTGAAGTAGCTACCATGACTGAAGTCATACATGCCTACTTCTTTATGTATTCATTTAGAATGAGCTATACAGATTAATTAGACATTAGAGGTAAAATCCATAACACAAAATAATACACAAAACAAAAAACGCCACAAAACAAAACATTAAACTTTTATCGTTAAGCCTTCTTTCTAGTTCTGTCCTTTGTAGTACGCGTGAGCTTTCCAGCGTGCTCGTTCTGCTTACAATTAATTTATGTAGATCAGGTGCCGTTGTGAAATACAAACTTCCCCTTCCAAAGCAACAGCTAAAGTTGAGGTCTTAGAGGAGAGGTCCCTGAAGAACAAAGCACGTGGAGGCCAGGCTCACCCAGCAGTTTGGTCTATCCCGGGCTCAGAGCACAAGCCGCGACCTGTCGCCCACCAGAACCGAGGTGCCAGGGTTTGGGGAGACAGACGCTGCGATACCCAAGGGGTTTGATTTAGTTGCACTTACCTAGTACTGCTGCTCTTCATACGAGTTTATATCAGCTGTTTTAAGGCAAGCTGCCCTGATCTCAGGCTTTGTTTAAGAAGTTTGTACTTCTCTTGGCCTCCCCTACCGATGTGATGGAGACACGAGGTAGCGGCGCACTGAGAGCGAAAGAGGCAGTTGAGTTCCAAGAGCCTGGTGGGAAAACTTAACACTTTTACAGCACTTAATAACACTACAACTTAGTATATGCACAGTGACTAAAATAGCTGAGAAAAAGCAAGCAAAGCAATGTCCCCAGGTGAAGGGGGGTGGAGGGTGTGAGGCGCAGCTCTTCCCAGCCCAGGCTCTGCTCTAATGCTTTTCACTTACAGTTTTTATCGGTCTCTTCCTTCCATTCACGTTTGTCTCAGTCTTGCAGATTTTCCCAAACCAACTCGAGTTTAAGCTTACAGTGCATGCACGCTTGGCTCTGCTTCTCTGAGAAGATAATTTTGCCTCCGTGGCTACTTTTCGTTCCTTTCCAAATGTCACACGCTGCTTTGCAGCGCCAAGCTGCCTATTACCGCAGCATTTCGGTGCTATCTGTCTTTGGGTAACGGCTACCGAAATCCCCTTTTGGCAATTCGGGGGTGATTCACCTACCAAGTCATCACTACCCTGGCGCTTTATGGCGAGCTTTTCCCCCTGACAAGCTGCGTATGTGGTGCCGTGCCCCGGGCCGGTGCCGGTGCCGCCGTCACCCCAGCAAAGGCTGGCACGGCGCCTGCCTCCCACGGGCTCTGCCTCCTTCCCCGGGGGCTCCTTTGCAAACTCTTCCTTCGGCACGTTGGTGCCACTAGGTCAAGGGAACCGATGGAGTAGGCGTGGAGCTTCTTCCCGCGCTCAGCACGCTGCAGTCTGCAGGGCAAGCGCTGCTGGGGGGCTGTAGCAGCCTAGCGCTGGCTCTGCTGGCACTGGCCCGTGCTTATGTGAGGAAGCACCAAAACCACGTTGTTTGGAAAGGGGTTAGTCTGCACAAGTCACGTTTCAAAGAACGGGACCAGGCCTGCTCCTGCCGTATTCTCCATCATACTGAGAGGGGGAAAGGGATGAACCGTTTGCTGTTTAAGCTCAACTGAATCCTGCAAAATTTAATCTATTTTTACAAACAACTTCCACAGAAAATTAATAAAAATACATCTCTCATATATGTGGTTATTTTTATTGAGTAAATGGCTCTTAAAATCAAGAGTTCAATAAAAAAAGTCTCTCCGATGAGTTTGTTCGGTTGTCTTACCCTGACACCTAATCCCAGCGTCCCGTTTCAGTGACGCTCTCTGCGAACGGTGGTGCCGAGGTGCAGCAGGGCAGGGTTGGCCCGGGAGCTGGGGAAAGCAGCGTGTGGCCCAGCCGTGTGTCCGGAGGAGCTGCAGGAAACGCTGTGGCTTTCGCTGCTCGCTTCTGTCAAAAAAAAAGAGACATTTTTCTCCATCTTTGAAGATTCCAGCGTTTGCTTGCATTGACATGGGGCTGCGATGTTCGGTGCTGGACCTTTCCCTGACGGTGTTGCCCGCTGCACCCCTGACTGCGCCATACAAGGGGTGAGAGTTTCCAGAATCATGTGTGCTCCTGGTGAAAGCCACTTGCTCTCCAATGGGAAATAATATAAATTAAATGACTCTCTTAGCAGCTCACAGAAATGTGCACAGCTACTCAGGAAGCTCTGGCATTTCAAAGTTATTTAAGTTTTCCTAGATTCAGAAGTCAATGATATTCCTCTAGCTTTTGAAGTGTGACTTCTCCTTTCCTTTCTTTTCCTTCTTTTCCTTTTCCTTCCTTTCCTTTCTTTTCCCAAGTTGAATCAAAGAATTAACTCAAAGGATTTTCCTCATAAACTTTTTTCTATTTCCTATTTTTTTTCTCACTTTGAAGAAATTAAAACTGAGACAGAACCAGGAAAAACCCATGACTAATTAAAAGAAAGAAAAGGAAAAAAAAAAAGAATCTTATTATTTGGCAGAAATTTAAATCCCAATGGGAATAGGGTAGAATGGGAAGAAATCAAAAGGAATAAAACCTCTAAATTTATCTTTGGTCTGTTCTCACAAACGAAAAAGCAGCTCAGGTCGGGATTGCAGCTGCAAGCCCTGTCTCATTTCCCACTGAAAGCTTCTCCCAGAGCCACAGTCTTTGATGGTGGGTTTCAGCAGGGGAGAAAGCCAACACCTGAAGGAGGCAGCTCCACCTCAGGCTCTTTCCCAGGCGCTGCAGGATGCAGACGATGCCCAAAGGACCACACTTGCTGTCCCTTTGCCTTCATCCCGCCTATTGATGCACTTCCCCTGTTCCCAGCGTCTCCACGGTCCCTTTGGCCGGCAGCCGGTCATTTCGCAGGTATAATGTCTTCTAGAAAGACCATTTATTTTCCTGACTGTTGCCATGGGCACATGCAAATGCATCGGCGCAGCAGACGGCAGGTCCCCACTCACCCTTGTTCTTGGGATGCAGGAATGGACACGTGAACATATCCTGTCTCCATCAACAGGGGCTGCTGGATTAGGGACTGCTCAGGGACCAGGGTGAGAACCTGTGTCTACGTGCCGGGCTCCAGGAGCGTCCTACCAACAATCTTCCGTTCATTTGAGCATCCACCTTGGAAGTTTGACCTGCCCAGAGACTCCTAAATAAAGTCTGTCCTTGGTTTGTGGCATGCTTTATTACACCACTCTAATTTTTCCACCAAGACAGAACTTTATTCCAATTACCCTAAATGAGGCCATAATCGCTAAACCCAATTAAAGCAGAACAGGCACTTTGAATCAATGCAATAAATGCTTTTAAAACTGTATATTATGTTATTGGACTCAAGGGCTTTCTGGTCTACTCACTCCATACATACAGGCTTTCTATGGTGTTTGGAGACCAACACATCGATGGCTGCTGCCTGCTCCTAAGGCTGAACAAATAATTACCTGTCCAGAAAGGCACAGTCCGTACCAGTCTGAGGAATCACAGTGTTTTCAGGGAGCGTGCACAGCCAACTCCAGACACAACGCCTGCCTTTGCAGGCACAAACCACACGTCCTGGCACCATCCTCTGGTATGGAACCTCTCACCCTCCAACACAGAACGGCTGCAACCGCACGGTCTGTTGGGCTTTGCCCCACTTCAAGTCCCAAACCACGCCTGCGGTTTCTGGAACAGGGCTTGCTGCCACATGCCAAACCCAGAGCGGGGCCCCACGCTAGGGAACCAGCCCTTTCTCCTGCTATTAAACAGAGGAAGATTAGGCTCCTCATCTGTGATTTAATTTCCAAGAAGATATTAATCAAAATAGTAGGTTTTTAAGAAGATATCACTTACGGGGTGCTTTGATTTAGCAAGTGAGGGAGGTAAGAAACGGCAGCACACCGTCAGCCCGTGCGTGTGAGAGCACACCAACGTCTCCGCATCCTAAACTCTCCCACTGCGCTTGCCCGCCGTTGCCCCAGCGTCACGCAAGAGGCTGCTCAGCTCCCTCCAAAATCAGTTCAGAAAGGTGATGCTGCTTCAGACGCGGGAGGGCTTGAGCCCCCAGCAAGGCGGGGCTGTTCAGTACCTCCGCTACCACAAAACGCAGGTGCAGATGAAACGCCAGCCGCGGCGGCAGCCGGGCCCCTCGGGGGAACCGGGGCTGCTCCCCTCCCTGGGAGCAGCGCTCGGCTCTGATTTATTGAAGTGACATTTTGTAATCCTGAAACGATTAATTGTTTTAACAGCAAACAATTTTATTTTTTTTTTAATTAGGGCTTTCCCAAGTGTTTTGTTTTATGGGGCAAGTTTAAGACTCATAACATTTGTGCAAAATAGCGTCACTTCCATGTATACAGCGGTATTCAACATGCAAGGGTCAGCTGTATAATTTAATAATTTAATGTCTTTTTCGCTTGTATTGAACAACTGGTGACCGTGTGAAGACAGCATATAAAATATTTGAAATTAGCGCTGTTGGGAGATTAATGACACGTTTTTCTATGCCATTTCAGCAGCTGTAAGGCTTCTGTTCTACATTTCACTGACAAAGGTTCTTGGATTTAACAGTCAGAAAAAAAGGCAGAACAGGTAATGTATGGATGAAGGTGATTGTATTCATATGATTTACGACAATCATTTAAGAGAAAGGGACTAAATTGTGAGACACAGAGCCCATAATCCTGCAGCATAATGTTATTATTGCCTACTAAAATTGGCTTCATCTCAGTTACTTTAGCCCTTAGAAAGTTTGAACAGATGGCATCTCTTGCTCTAACTGTATATCTAATTTAGTTTGCATGACTTTTTGATTATGTATATTTGAAATAATGGGCTTCTTTGTGTTTGTTACATCATCAGATTAATGGTGTTTAAAAGATGGTCGTATGTACCAATCCTCCGTTGGTCAAGAGTCAAAAGTAAATTAAACTTACTACAAAAAATTGGTGCTGAATAGTGAAATAACTCTACTAGGGATAAGTAGATTTATCCTTGCTAAATTAGGGACAGCTCCTTGCTGCCTAACCTATGTAACAAGGGAAGCGAGTGGTGACGAGAGGAGTGATTAATCACTGTGTCTTATATGTCATTATTGCTTCAATACGATAGGAAATCAACATTCTTTGAATCTTTAGAAAAAATATCTGAAGTCAGACATTGCTTTCTAGACGTTACAGAAATAAGGAGTCAACCTGCTTGCTTTCCTTTTGAAAAGAGAATTCTTAGATAAGAGGTCCTTTATCGATTGTGCAAGGACTTCAGTTCAGGCTGCAAGTGTATTTTCTGGCGGACGCGGCTTTGAAACGAAGAGGGCATAAAATACTGAGATGCAGCGTGGGAATCCTTGAAGATTTCTCTATCTGCACAAGGTCCAAATGCTCTGTTTAGTCATTAGAGTTGGTCAAACTGCAAAACGGCGCTCCTGAACATCTGTTCCAGCCCAGACAGCTGTTGCTTTCGAGCCTGGCCATCCCTTTTCCCATGCAGTAGTCACAAACACCCATAAAACTAAGTCTGTCTGCCCAGAAACGTCTGAGTGCATTATTTATATGCAAATGACCATCCACATCTGCATGCAAACAAGGAGTTTTGTGGCTAATGAGTATTCTTTTATGTTCTTTTTGCTGCAACTTAGAAGTAGGGTTGAAGAAACATAATCATGTGCCTAAGCATATATCAGCAGCAGTGAGCTGTTAGTGTAGCGCTGAACAGCTGTCATGAGCAAATCTCATTCAGCTACGTTATTTTTGTTGTTTTTCCCCATGTTTTTAAGGCTGTTTTATCTCCCTGCATTTCTACATGTGTTACAGAGAATTTCAATCAGTCATCTCACAATGGTTATTCAGGAACACATTAAACTGATAGAAAAATTCTCCATTCACAAGTCTGCAGGCTCAAAGCTTTCACAGGCTGAGGTATTTGAGGAGGCAGGTCATTTTATTTTATGTGGAAAAAAAAAAAGGAAATATTTTGGCCATTTTGGCCGATCTGGCACCATTCCCAGCTGTGCTTTCTCTGACTTTCCCCCCTTTACAGAAGCGGAGACCTGTAGTTCAGCGACACCATAGCCCAGAAGAAGCATTTAAAGGTTAAAGGATTTAAGGAACCTTTCAATTACTGAAGCTTCCTCTCTCTTCAGTAGAAAAATGAGAGCTGCACCTCGCAGCACAAAGAACTGCCTCTTGCCCAGGACGCCCAGTGCTCTCCAGCCTGCCGGTTTCCCACCGCAGCACTCCTCGCCCGCACATCCTCCCGCGGGCTCGCGGCTTGCCTGGGGAGCGGGGAGCCTTCGCGGACCAGCATCCCCTGACCAGGTAAAATTTTGTTGCAAAAATCTATCCAGCATTCCTCAAATGCCTCCGGTGCTGTGCTCCAGGTACACGCCTCGGCGTCACCCTCATCGTGTTTTACTGCTGTTCGTTTGTGCCTTTGGCAATTGCATCACCAAACATCTCACGCCTGCGGGCAGGAAGCAGAGGTGACGCTCCAGCCAGAGCGCGGGTGCTGGGAGTGAGGACCCTCCGCTGAGCCAGCTGCCCCCGAGGTCCCCACCCGCCCACGTGGGGGTGGGAAGAGAGAAAAACTCAGGTGCACAGAACAGACCTTTAAATTCCCAAATGTGACTGGACAGATTTCCCACTGATTTCCCACGTTTGCCTTGGAAATTTCAAAAAAGCCACTAGCTTTTCTCTTTTTTATTCTTTTTTTTTTCCCCCAATCAAAAACCGTTAATTTTGTTTCAAAAAGTTAAACTCTAGATGGGGAAAAAAATGTTTGCAACGTTTCCAGATGCTGGGTCTGTTCTGTAACCCTGTAGCTTGGAGAAATGTGGTAGATGAGAAACGCCTGCTCAGTTCATTTCAGGTCAGAGCAGAACGGCAGCGCTCTCCAGCGCGGCTCTTCTGCCTGATTTTACCTGCAATATGCGACAGGCTTTCTGAGACGGCGTTTGCACATATGCTACAGAAATCTGGGATTTGCACATCACCGCTATCAAAGTTTTGGAGATATTGCCTAACAAATAAGAGTAACAAGACAACAGAATAAAAATAAGCTATAACAGTCAGTAATTAATGTTTCCACAAGACTCACCTTTCAAGGTGAATTATCTAAAGGTTTAATTTTACAACAGCATCTCCTATAAACAAAACCAAAATTGGGATATAGATACCAGTGACTCTGTGCTATGTTTCCCTCTAATTTTGAGTTTATTTTTTCTAAAAAATCTGTGGTTTTTTTTCAGAATCCAAACACAGTACGTCTTACACACAGTCACTGCACGTAGTAAAGGATGTACCATCCAAATACCAGGCGTCGTCACTTTATCAGCCCTCGAGCATGAGGATGCTGGAGCGGGCAGGGGAGTGAGCGCCTGTGGGCAGGGGGCAGGCGGGGGTACCGCCTTCGGGGCAACAGGCAGCTTTTATTGAACAGTGCCCAATCCCTCTCAGCTAAACTGGAACTTGGGCTACTGGTGCCACCACAGAGGGCTGCAACCGCAACACGGTACCTTTGCTCACAGTCTTCCGAGTGCTTTCTTGCCTTCTCTCTGACACGTCCTTTGTGTGAACAGGAGGTGCTTCCAAGCCCCCTCTGAGCCACGGGGGCTGGACCGCCATCACTAAGGTGGTGGAGGAAGGTGCCCGGCTTGCTGCAGGCAGTTTTCTCTGGTCCTCTTCCCATGGGGCTGCAGGGGCTGCAGGTACTCCAGGAGAAGTTTAGGTTGGATATTAGGAAAAACTTCTTCACCAAAAGGGCTGTCAGGCCCTGGCACAGGCTGCCCAGGGAGGTGGTGGAGCCTCCATCCCTGGAGGTATTTAAAGGAAGGGCAGACGCGGTGCTTGAGGACATG